>NW_019227357.1:421318-500914 GCF_002742605.1 Olea europaea var. sylvestris | reverse complement strand
TGCCCTAAATCCCTAATTCAAGGTCCGAGCCCTAGAACGTTTTCTTCTTTCCCTTGCAGGCGATTGTTCTTCTCCCTTGAAGCCGTTTCAATTGCAATCATGAAGGGAGACCAAAGTGGAGGTAAGTACCGTTGTTTAATTTCATAATCGATTATGCCATCCAACTTGCGAATTATAAGCTATTTCAACTCAACGAGACTTCTGTTTTAGATTGAAAACGCTAACTGAGACTCCATTTCATTACACAACAAATAGCAGCTGGTTTAATTGTCTACATTACAGGTGGAAGAAAGATATTTGTTTTAATTTTATTTTTTTTGGACGATTACAGGTGGCGAGGAAGACTCTGACTTCTCTCAATCGGATCTTGATATGGCCTCTGAGGAAGACGATATGCTGTATGATCTTAATGTGATAGACTGTATTGAAATGAGTATGGACATCAACACTGTAGGACAAGGTGAAGCAGTGCTTCAAGGGGAGATAGATGAGACCAACACATTTGATGAATTGGAGTATCCATCCTCCGAAGAGCTAATGTTGGAATGTTCATCGGATGAAGAGGTTGATCATCGCTTCCCTGAATTCTTTGTTGAGACGGATATGAGAAATCCGAAGTTAGAGGTTGGACAACTATTTTGATCAATGCAAGAGTTTAGATGCGCAGTGGGAAGTTACAGTGCTCCGAACGGATATAATGTGAAGTTGAGGTGTAGTGATAGGAAAAGATGTCAAGGAGTTTGCAAACCGGGGTGCTCTTGGAGGATTTGGGCTTCGAAGTTGAACGAGACTGAGACGGTGCAAGTGAAGTCTTACACGCCCGAACACACATGCACACGGAGTAAATACAATAGACATTGCAACTAGATTTTCCTGACACATCGATATATTGAACAATTTAAAGCAGATCCTAATTGGAAGACAAAGTCCATTTTGGCAACTGTAAGGAATGATCTGAAGACGAAAATAAGTAGAAATGTCGCTTGTAAGATGAGGTAATATGCAAAGGAGATCCTGTTTGGTACCCTGTAGGAGCAATTTGGCCTATTGAGGAGATATGCTATGGAAGTTTATAGAACAAACCCAGGATCTTCGGTATTCATCACCCTGAATGAGCAAGTATTCAAGGGAATATATATATGCTTTAATGCCTGCAAACTCGGGTTTAGGGATGGTTGTAGGAAAGTGATTGGTGTTGATGGGTGCCATTTGTGGGGTTGTTTTGGTGGTATTATGTTAATAGCAGTTGGACATGATGCTAATAATTGTATTTACCCAGTGGCGTATGCCGTTGTCGAAAAGGAGAATATGGGAGCATGGAGATGGTTCATGACATATCTGGCCGAGGATATTCAAATGGAAAATGGATGTGGGTGGACATTGATGACTGATAAGCAAAAGGGGCTTCCGAACGTATGTGATGAATTGTTCCCGGAGGCAGAACATCGGTTTTGTGTACGACATCTGTACATGAACTTCTTCAATGCGGGATTCAAGAGCAAAATTCTTAAGGATTATCTTTGGCGTGCGGCGAAGTCCACAACCGTTGCTGAATTTAAAATGTGGATGCAAAAACTTCACGACGTGAGTACTGCTGCATATGATTGGTTGATACACAGGCACCCCCGGGAGTGGAGTCAGTCACATTTTTCGGTGCGTTCGAAGAGCGACATGGTACTTAACAACGGCTACGAAGTGTTCAATAACACACTGTTAGAGGACAGAGAGAAGTTGATATTGAATATGCTTACATTAATGCATATGACTTTCATGACAAGGATACAAAAAAGGCGAGATAAGATGGTAGTATGCCAAGGTCGTTTGTGTCCAAAGATTCGAAAAAAGTTGGATAAGACAAGTGATATGTCAAGGGAATGTATTTTGCACTTCTCGGGAGGGAGGGGGGGGGGAAGTGGCAAGTAGAATGCAGTTATGGGACATTTGTTGTCGATCTTGAGGAACGAACATGTGCGCGCAGGAAATGGGATATTACAGGTATAACGTGTATGCATGTCGTTTTCGTGATACGCGATTGCAGGAATGAACCCGAAGATTTCGTTGACAACTGTTATAGTATTAAGACATACATGGGATGTTACAATAATATTATGAATCCAATTAATGGAAAATTATTGTGGCCCGAAGTAGATGCACCTACAATTTCCCCCCCTAAGTGGACTGTGCCTTGCAGGGGAAAAAACAGAAAAAGAGCTGAAAACAAGCAGAAGAAATGGTTGTGTGCACGAAGGGAAAAGCATATGTGAAGAAGAAGGGGGTTGTGACGATGACTTGCTCGCAATGCGGATTGAAGGGATACAATAAGCGATATCATTCTAGCACAAATGCGCCAGTTGATGTAAGTGTACCATTCTATTTGTGCATGTAAGTCTGACATTCGTTATGAATAATGTCATATTGTTAATTTCTAACTTACCACAGGATTGGGTAGAAGCTGAAATACAACCAGTTGAAAACAATTGCAATGTATTGGTAAATGAACAAGTATGACAAGGACTAGTTGCATTTCGTGGTGTCATTTAATAATTGTGTTTGGCCGATATTAATCATTATAGTTCAATTTTAATAATTGTGTTTGGCAAGGTAAATTGGTTGCCACAAGAGGGAATGGAACATTGAGCCAAAGCCGAAGGGAAGAAAATCGAATGCAATTCATGCCTACACCTACGATTGCAAGAGGATCACTAAAAATGATATTTGAATATAGACCAACAGCTCCTTTTGGTCGATCAGTTGCAACACATTGCCGATGTTGAAATAGCCATGGTGGCCTTTTTGTCAATGGAGTCTATGTTTTGTTAAACTGTTTATTGGATATCCTCTAATGTATTTTCTAGTGGTAGAATTAGTTCATTGATGGCTGTGCATGGAAATTAACATTGTAAATTGGATGCATGGCTTTTGATCAATGAAATAGACTTGTTTTGATTCAGCCTTTGTATTTCTTTTCTTTGTCACTGGAAATTAAATTTAGGATATGTAGGCACTTATTCTACTTACAGTAAACACTTTCGACGAATTCCCTCACTTTTCCTGTAAAATTGTTACACATGATAATTTATGTTTTCTTCTTGTTCCAGTGCTGCTATTTTCATAAAAAAATTTAGTTTTTCATTTGATTCATTGTGCATCTGGATGGATATGAGAAAGACCAAAAAAGCTATAAACAATTCAAATTATATAACATAACCAGTTAATTCCACTTCCAGACTATCCAACATCACATTTTTCTGTGCTTTTTCCCTCTCTTATTCTAAATCAACACGGAGACTAGTAATTTCAATATTCAATTATAATCATCATTGATGTACAAATTTTCGTCTCAGCTTCACACCCAAGACTCTCTCCATTTTCGCCAGCATAGCTTGGTTCGGCATAGCCTTTCCATTTGGTATTAATATTAATCGGCCCGTTTGGTATTGCCTGAAGACTATAGGGACGTTGTTGTAAAAGTGTTAACAAGTCGTTTTCTTCGTTCCCTTTTCGATCTCAACCTTGAATATTCGGCATTGTCTATGTGTTGCAGCTTCTCCACCAACACTTCGAAGTTAACCTCGTCCGTAGGAATATTATATGAAGTGGCGGCTGGTCCATCTTTAAGAGTCCATGCGTGCAGTTCTCTCCCAACACATCAAATTTTACCCAGTCTTTGTCGGGCAATCATACAAGAAGTGCCCAGGCTTCCTATAACTGTGACATATGCCCCTATTTGTCCCTGTTATTGCACATCAAAGAGTAGAAAGGTGTACGATGTAATTAGCAAACTAATGTGATATAACTATAACAGAGTCATTCATTCATTTCTCCACAGAATACTTTTTCTAGTCATTCATTTGTCTCCACAATACTTTACTGGTCATTCTGTGGGATGGTTATAGAGATAATGTTCAAATGAAAAAATAAAAATATAAGTAGGGGATGAAACTAAATATAATTAAATAATGTTTCCTTTATAGAAGCTTGGAGTTAAAGGAACTTATGAGATGAGTTCTAACTTATAAGGAAACTTTTATGTTGTTTGTTTGTTTGGATTTGGAGAAAGATTTGGACTTGGATTGGAGGGTTTGGATTTTTGTAAAAGGAGTTTCACTTTGAACACACATTACATTAGCTGTTGGAACAAAACTCTATACACAAAATTTATCGCAATTAACCACATGGATTATGGAAAGTACTCTCGTCCTGCCATTACTAAGAAGACCAAAATAACCATAACTCAGAAAACATAAGACATCTCAATTATAGAAATTCACTGGGTTACTTGTATAACCGAAAGTATACAATTCAGCCTAAACTTGTTGCGGTTTGCTGCGAATCCTGCCACATATTAAGTACCTAACCTCTCTTCTAATTAAGCAAACATATCTCATCATTTTTTCATTTGATAAAACCTCCAGCAACATTAAAAATAACCATTGTTCAAGCACACGCATCTCTTGTGGAAAGGCAATTTTAGCCAGACCCAATGCCCGCAAGAGAGACTACCACTAGTACTCCGCATTTCACAAAAAAATTATTTTAACAGTCAATGAATCAATAACAAGGTAATGAAAGCCACTTCATTTTCAACTTCAAATTTCAAAAAATTCAATAACAGTAACAAATTCAATGAGGGAAAAAAAATAATGGAACCGGTTGTCCATTACCAACTGACTGCCGGAATTTGAAGCAAGGCCAACCTTCCCGTTCAAACTAGAATAAGGAACTTCAGGATATTACCTCTTTCCTTTTGCCGCGTTTTGAAAACTGTCAACCGGGATGCGGGTCTTGTGTCGACAGAACGACGGTGCTACTAAGACGACGATGAAGACAAGCTGCATCCGATGTTGCTAGGAAGGCGAAGCAATCTGGAATCGCCAAGTTTGGAAGAGCTAATTGGGGGAAATAGATCTAGGGCTTGAGAGAAATGGGTTAGGGGATTTCAATTGTTAAACGTGAGGAATCGTATGTTTAAATGGAAGTCGCGTCCACCATGGCTGAGTTTCACGCCGTCCATTGCCATGTAAACTGCTGTCCAGCCACGTCGGATTGGTTCAAACGACTGGAACACCGGGTGATGGATGGAGCGGCTCATATGTACGTTTAGTGACCGTTGGGCAGCAAACAAAAGTTCAGTGACCACAAAGTGACATAGAGGTAAGTTGGGTAATTAATCAAACTTTTTACCCCCCTTTTTTCCCTCTCTTTTTTTGCTACAATTTAATAAGAGGGTGTTTGAGAGCCATTTTTATTTAAAAATGTAGAAGCATACTATATGTACAATCTATTTTACAATTTGGTTTACAATCATTGAGTTGGCACAAATTCCAACCACAAATTTTAAAAACTATTTTTTCAATCAATGGTGTGGATCTCCACACTTCATCAATTGTCAACCAAATTGTGAAATATGATTGTACAATTAGAATAATTCAAAAATGTATTTTGGAATAGTAAATTAATGGAAAATGTGTTGTTGAAAAATAAGATTTTTTTTTATTTACGTGTAATATTATTTTAATGAAAAATGTGTGGTTGAAAAGAAGAGAGAAAAAAATACATTTTAAAAAAATGGGTACCAAACGAGACCTAAATATTAGTTTTCATAAATAAGAGGATAAAATTTAAAATTCAGATTCCAGGATAAATAAAATTATTAATTATAATTAATAAAAATTTGATTAAACCTTAATCCACGTAATAACCCCAACTCCCAATTAGCCCCGTTTGGCCCAATTTTTTGAAATGAAAATGGGTGGAAAAATAATTTTTTTGAAAAAATAAGTGATTGAAAAAGAATAAATTTTTTTTGATTTACGTGTAATATTGTTTTATGAAAAGATTGTATAATTGAAAATATGATAGAGAAAAATGAAATGTACACCCCCGTTTGGCCCTCATTAAATTCTATTTCATTTTTCTCTCGCTTATTTTTAACCAAACAATCTTTTATAAAATAATATTACACGTAAATAAAAAAAATCACTCTTTTTTAACTACTTATTTTTCAAAAGAAATACTATTCCACCCATTTTCATTTTAAAGAATAGGGTCAAACATGGGCTAATCCCAAACCCAGCCCCCAATATCTCTCTATGTTGTCTCTCTCTCTCCCCCCTCTTCTACCACACTCTTTATCTTCTCTCTCTTCCCATCCCCATCTAATCCCACAGGGTGAAGCAGAATTGCTAGAGAAAGCAGATGTACGCAGTGGTTCACCATGCTCGATCGAAATTAACACCTGAATTCTAAAATAACTTGACAAGTTTATTAGTTTTGAAACGTGATTCTTATAAGTGGGAGTCAAGTATTATTCTTCTTCTTCTTGTATAGGTGTTACACATAAAGGCCATTTGACATATTTTAAAAAAGTCAATAAGCTTTTGAGATCTAAAAAATACTTTTATAGAGCCGTTTAACTAATTTTATAAAAGTATTGTTGCCAGTTAGCAGAGCTTGGAGATCAAGTTTGTCCAATATGACTTCCCCTAAAAATATTTAGGGAAAAATAATGTTATTTATATATAATAAAATTATATAATGACTTACATACATATGAGAAGTCAAAAAGAAAATGAAGAAGTTTTTATTTATTTTAATTTGGTTGAATAAATTCTGCCTTAATCATATCTCATTGTATCATGTGTAAGCAAATCATTATGTACGCGTAGCACAATCATTTTCGAAATAGAAAGTTCTTTTAAACAAAAAATTTTAAACAAAAATTAAGATTAACTTCCTTCAAAAGCTCTTTTACAGTATACAAATATAAAAGCAAAAATCATGTCAAACAAGTCTTAAATTAGCTTCTTATAAAAACTTTTATAATTAAATAAAGCACTTTCAAAAATTTATTCAAACTTGTTTAAAAATAGCTTTAGTTTGAATAACAATTTTTGACCTTTCACACGCCCTTAGTGTTTGCTTGATGAAACATTGTCAACTTTTTGATTGATCAAATTTTAATTGGGACCACATATTTAATGAAATTGATAATTTTTATCAATTGTTAATCATATATTTTATCAATTTTTATCAAAATTAATTAAACTTCTATCAAAAGATTCATCACACAACCGTTAATATTCTTACAAGTAGGATTTTTCAATGCCAATAGAATGTACTGGTATACATTTTTTAAAGTTTTTTTAATTTTTTAGTAATCGAATATTTGGTATATACACAGCGTGAGATGAAAACGAGCATCCTTTACTTGATATGATGATCAAACATATATTTATATTTGCATTATAGGATGCAACTTATTTAGTGCTAGTTTGATCAAGTTTCAATTAAATTTTATTAATTTTTTTCATTAATCAAACTTGAATTTTAACTCCACATTTTATAGAATTCACGATTTATTTTTTCCTTTTGAATCATACAGTAAGCACCCATTTGGACTCCCTTTTTCAAACTAATTTTCCCAAAACTCATTTAAAATCATACAACTCACAACTTTATCAACTATTCAATAACATATTTTATCAACTTTTATCAAAATCTACTAAGCAGCTATTTTTTAGCCAAACCAATCAAGGACTAAAGCAACTTTTATCAGAATCCAATGAATCTTTTACTGAAAGCTTCATAAAACAAACCCTTAATCTCAAAGTATCCAATGCATTCAATTGTTTTCAATCCTTTACAGAGACGGATTTAAGGGGGGGCTGGGCTGTAGCCCCCCTCCCCTCAAGCCCAATAGCTTTTTTTAAAGGCATTTTTTATTTTATTTTTTGGTAAAAAACCAATTTTTTTATGTGTAAAATTTTTTTTTTTTTTACCCGTAGTAGCCCAGTTTGAAATTTTGTAGCCCGATCTTGAATCCAATCCTAGATCCGTCCCCGATCCTTTACGACAGCATATTTGAGCTTGCGTTCTTTCCTTTCATACTGTCATATACTATTCAATCATACGTGCCAAAAACGACCAAGTTGCAGTACAAATGTTCAAACAAAATCAATAACGGAAACAAGAGACAAACTGGTTTCTGACCAAATTTATACCATAGGAGCAAAGTCACATTAATCAAGGGGACAATAAATTACCTCTCTATAAATGGAAATTTTGTATTCCCGTATGAAATCTAAGCTTAATACCGTTCCGGGAGAGTAATTATACAATAATCAACAAATTAGAGAAGCAAAGAAACTGTAATCTAGTATACAACAAATGACATCCTGCTACGAACATTTTTTGGACCGGAAACTATTGTAAGAAATGTAAAATTCATTCTTTAAATGTTACAAAATGTAGAAATGACAAAAACTCAATACATAAAACGTGAAAGCTAGAACAACAGTCGGTATCAGCTCGTAGTAATTGAGACGGGACGAACTATTGTCGATTTGTCCCGTGTTAACATATTCGGTTTTGCCATTGCCAGTGGTTGCAGAGACATTTACAGAAGATGAACCTATATAGGATGAAATTAAATCTTAGAATACTGATCAAGACTCAGGTTTGCTGATATAACATGCAAGTGGTATAGAAACAACTATCACCACAACCAGTGGCGGAGTCAGGACTCGAATTCAGTAAAGATCTAATTTAAAATAAAAAATTCATATAAAAAAGAATTTCTAAATTTCAATGGGAGCCACCGACACTACTGGCCCTTTCTCCCTCCACCACTGTCTACCATTATGAGTTGAATAATATCACCTTGATCATAATAAGTTCATACACTAAAATTTTTGTATAATTGATTCATAACTAAAATTTTTACATAATTGAAGATCAAACATGGAAATAATTGCACTTTACAAAAGCGTGTAATAAATCCACACGAAAATGAATCATGTGAGAAAATGTGCATCAATTATTATATATTGGTACAAAAAGGTACTAAAAACTTACAATCATAATTGACCCATCCAATCCGTTGATCAGCCAAATCATATACAACAATTTTATCTTTCAGAACCAGGTCTACAAAAAGAGAAAAAAAATAATGGATTAGTCGGAATAACATAAATGAGCACTTTTCTAACATAGTTGCTACTAATCAATTGAAAATCCTGTTTGAATATCAAAAAGCTATGCAGTAGTACGGAACAAGTTTGAGGTAAAACATGAGTAAAACTCATATCAAATGATGAAGAATTAATTAGAAATGGTCTCAATTTGAGGGAAAAAAAAGGTTACCTCTAATTTTGCTACAGAAGCTATTGTAAATTAAATATTTGGTGATAACATGACTAACAAGAATGCACACACATTTATTAGATTGACTGAAGTAGCCAGGACGCATGAATAGATAGAAAAAATATATTAACAGTAATACTTATGTTTTTCTTTTATATGTAGAAATTGGCTTTATTAGCTGATAATACTTTAATTTTCCCATGAACCGTACCTCCTAAAATAGTAATCCCTTGACCCTGAATTTTTTGAAAACCGATGCACCATACTGCAGCACCGCCCTGCACGAGCAAACCATGCAAAATAGTATTACATAATTGGCAGTTAAAATAACAGCATTTCATTAAAATTTGAATATATCTACACCCGATAATAGAAAATAAGATCCCGAAAAGTGCCGTTAAACAAGATGATAAAAGCACGTTAGCCCAAAAGTATATAAGATCATCAATATGGAATCATATCTTCTTGAAGAAACATAATGCACTAGCATCTTCAGCATGTAATACAAGACAATATTGAAAAATAGAATCAAACAGACAATAGCTTTTTGTTTTCATTAACACCGTTTAATACTGTCTAATCTATCTTACCAAACAAGTCGTTATATGATGAATTTCATACAAGCATCTTTTTTAGTTTATTAGGCCTTCGGTGAAATTAATGCATTGGTTATCCTAACAATATGGCTGCACACTGAAACAGGTTAATCTTTTCCTAATGATTCAAAAGCATAAGACATGTAAAAGCACCCTAGAGACGGGAAGATCATTAGCAGATAATGCAAATATTGGTCGAAATAGCTTGTATTGGCCACAATATATTAATAGCTTAGATAAGTAATGATGGAAATTCTTAGGCAGTAAAGGAATTGAACATCACTGGAGGTATATTAACGCTTTTGTATTTTTTGTCATAAATGAATTTTGACAAGTATATCACTTTAATTGGAGTTAGATCTTGTAAAAAACAATTTACATGAAAACATGGGTCTCGGTAAAAAAGCAACTCAGAAAATTCCCAATTTCCATGCCGTAAAGGCTTATGCCATTTGGATCCAAAATCAACTTCAAATTATGTTAGGCTAACCTTATATTTCCAAACATGTTTGAATCTGTCACTTCTATTCTTTTAAGTCAAAAAAATTAAAATAAAACTTAATTTGATAGACAATAGTAAAGCAAGAGCTACTTTCAAACAAGTTACATATTACTAATTCTGACCAACAGAATAATTATTTATTCTAAAAGTTGCTTGTTTACTTATAAGTAAATTTTTTAAGCAAACAACACTGAGAATAGAAATTAGTTCAAAAGGTCCAAAATGCTGACTTACAATGGAGTTCTGCTGTAAGAGGTAATCTTCAGGCTTTAGTAGCATTGATGCCCCACCAGCAAAGTTTAAACTAACTGGGGGAAATATCTCAGAGGCACTGGAGCAATAATAAACAAAAATAAATGGAAATGATTAACCGAGTATCTAGGCAAGGATATCTTGTCTTCAGAAAGAACCTGAAGGTAGTTAGATAACACTGGATTCCCTTGGAAACAAGAGGGCGTGTGGATTGTGAAACCATCTGCGTTATCTGCACGAAAAAATATTCTATTTTTTAGTATCTCAATGCATGCATGGTTAATCATAAAAAGAACATTTAAAACTGAACAGATTTTATAGTTCAAATTGTAGCTTGCTTAGAGCATGTTCGCCTATGCTTAAAAATCAAGTTTGCTTTTGAGTGAATTTCTGTGTCCGAATATGTTCAGATAGGTTCCCTTTTGTTGCTTGTAAGTAAAACAAGTTAATTAATTTACTTATTTCCTACCATGACTAATTTTTTCTAGTAAGTAAATTTTTAAGCTTGGCGAACCTTTATACATTTAAAATGTACGTAATATGAGAAACCAGAACAATCGTGCCATACTTACAGCGTTGACAAAAGGATCATAAGCCTCTTCTGAAAGGTACGCCAAAGTCGTTCCAGTATCAATTATTGTTCCTCGGTTGTTAGACGTTTGAAACACTGCTGGATCAATGGGTAATATCTGCCCATTAACAGCAATGCTCTGCAAATTTAAGTTATAATGTGGCCTGACAGTTTAGATACAGAAATAATATCAAACTTCAGTTGTACGATTCAAAACTTCGATGCCTTTGTAGTAATGGACAAAATACCAAACTCACTGAAATAAAATCATTTAACAGTTCAAGGGGGTATACTAGAATGCGCATAACAAAAAAAGGGGAAAAAATTTGAAATAGCATGCAATGTTAAATAATCTGAACTCATAACATGGAAATCAAAAGTATACTTAATAGAACCAGCATTTTCCCATTCACAGATTTCCTTCAAATCAGAACCCAAGCGCCCTTATATAAAGAATAAAGAACAATCCACAAAACACACAGATTCTGTTCTTAACCTACTCAAATGATATATTCGAAAATATGGAAGCGTAAACTCGGTAACGTGAGGAAAAGATAAGACAAGACACAATAGTAATTGTGAAGAGATAATACATACTGTGACGGTACAAGTGGAGTGTATACAATATTTGGCTCCACAATCTGACCGAGCACTAATATGCCGCCACCACCATTCTCTCCTTTTAAGCAATGAGAGAACACATTTGGGGTGATTCCCTGTGAAGAAAGTTGTGAGACGACAGAGAAACCCTGCTGTCCAAAACCAAATATACCATCGACTGCCCTATCCGACTTGGTAAGGTCCCCTGTCTGTGATGTGCTACAGCTGTGTTAAGACAATGCAACAAGGTTAGACAAATAATGAAGAAATACACCGATTATACAACAATAAACAACAAACTAAGCCTTAAATTTGGAGTCGGCTACATAAATCATTACATGTCATTTTGCCTCTTCAGGATCCGGTACAACAACCCTTCTCATTTACCTGTGCTTGGGAGTGGCTATGAAAAACAAAGGGAGAAGAAATATACTAAATATAATTTGACAAATTCATCCTTTACTCACCCAAAAACAATCCGTGCAGAAGAATTTGAGGCCAACGAATTCCCAACAATTGTGTCAAAATACATCAAGTCGGATGAATAAAAACCCGAAGCCCCACTGCCATCACCGTATTGGAATGTATAACCGCACTGGTTTTTATTCGAACAGAATGAATCAGAAGATTGTTCTCCCAAAGCACATCTTCGATCTGAACATGAGATCAGTGAAGCTGTTGACGAGCTCGAAGGATCAAAGAACTCAAGCGGAATCTGCTAAAATGCAATAAAATTCTACTAAATAAATGTCATCCAACAATTCTACGACATAATTCCAAGCAAAAATATATATGAAAAAAAAAATAAAAAAAATTAAGATTTTCACACAAGATGATGGATTTACCTGGAGTCCACTGGATGTTGGGCAGCCATTACAGGAATTGCAACTGACCCACAAAACATCGCTTCCAGTATCAATCTGTACATAGAATTCTTTTGGAGGTGTCCCCAATTTAACTCTTGTAAAATATAGCCTTGAAAACAAGATCCAAAAGCTCCAATAAGTCCCAATCTAATCATACTGTAAAATTTGAGACCCAGATATAGAAATTATAAAATATAAATATAAACACAAGCCAAGAACCCATCAATTCCTTTCCCGTATCGTTGTTTTTTGTGATGATTTAGGTAAAAACCATTTCTGTATATTCCATCAATACGTGTATACATACACATAGACATGTACATAAACCTATATTTATAGAAGAGAGAGAAATTATACCCAACAAGAAAAGGATCGTAGGTGCCTTCGACCGGGAAATCAAGCACTCCCGTAGGCTGTTGCTGCAAGATTCTACCATGTCTTAGTCGGTCACGGTCCCTGAGTTCGCTCATCTCCAGTCCGTTATGACTCGCCCTTTCTAGAGTCAACGTCAGACTCTTCCCTCCGCTACCAAACACCGCCGCAGCAGATAAAACCACCACCGCCACTACCACCAAAACCAGCGGATTGCTCGCCGGCGGCATTTTCTCTAACTTTCTCGCTTTCACTTTCCTTTTACTCTAAGCAATACAACGGCTATATACGTATGTACCCGTAAATTTATATTCTTGATCATATAAATGTATGTATATAGTATATATATGTATAACATGTATCAATGGTTTGTGAATTTGTGTGCAAATTTAGACAGATAAAGAAGAGAGAGCGAGCTGGAAAGATAACAGAAGTTTCCGTTCAACAACCCATGTAGTTATACACGTCAGGCATATTGTACGTTGAGAAAGACGAGTTGTACTTTTAGTAGCATGATTAGTCTAATTTGAAGAAGAAAAAAGTAGAGTAATTTATGGGGTTAATTTCATAAACGGTCACTGAAATTCCGGACAATTTCACTAATGGTTACTTAAGTTTAAAAACTTTCATAAATGGTCACTGAAGCTAACAAAATGATTGGAATTCAAACTTAAGGACCCAATCATGAGACCATACAATATTTGAGGACCTCAAGTGCAATTGAACTGTTATGAAAAATCTGAAACGTGGGCAATTGAATGGCGACACACCAGCTTGAAATGGATTAATTAGTGCAATTGAACTGTTACCTATGGTCATATGATGCTGCTGGAGACTCGATTGGGACCAATTTTGTGATTCAATGGTGGGGAGAAGGAATTAAAGGAGGTAGATCTGTGCGTGGTCATTGGTGATGCTGGTTCGAAATTGGGACCAATTTTTTCGATTCAGCCATGTTGGTTTGAAATTAACGGTGACCCATAGGTTCATTGGATATGCCACGAAGAGGCGATCCTAGGGGTGGTAGTCCGTGATCGTGGATAGCGTCGTGGCGTCGAAAATTAGGGTTGAATTATCCGACTTCGCTGTTGCAAAAAAGGGTTGGAGATCTTGATTTTTTGAATTGTTTGTTGTGATAATAGCATCTTTGGGTGCGTCATAATGATGATCCTGGTCGAGCTGGAGGGTGGGTGTCACCGGAAGTTGCATTTTCGACAGTTTTTGGTTGGGTGGGTAGGCTATATTTTCGGCTTTTTTGGTTGCATGGGCAGCCTTCTTTGACTGAAAATTTCAGGCAGATCTGATGGATTTTTGGCCATTGGTTGGGTGAGTTGAAAAGAGTGAAATGAGGGCTTCAAGGTGGTATGTTGATCCGATAGCCAAGGTGGTCGGAGGTTGGACATGTGGTGGTCCAAAGGTGGTAGCTCACAATCCTTCCGGCCATTGGTTGAGCAGCCTCCTTTGATCGAAAATTCCAAGCAGATCTGATGGAGTTTCGGCTATTGGTTGGGTGAGTTGGAAAGAGTGAAGTGAGGGCTTCAAGTTAGCATGTTGTTTTGGTGGCCAAGGTGGTCGGAGGTTGGAGTTGTGGTGGTCTAAGTGTGGTGGCTCAATATCCTCACAATTCACCACCTTCCTAGAAAATGCTCCACCTACCGAAAGTTTGAGCCTGAGACCCTCAAATATTGTATAGTCTCGTGACTGGGTCCTTAAGTTTGAATTCCAATCATTTTGGTAGCTTCAGTGACCATTTGTGAAAGTTTTTAAACTTAAGTGACCGTTAGTTAAACCGCTCGGAACTTCAATGACGGTTGTTGAAAGTTTTAAATTTCAGTAACTGTGTTTGTATTTTTTTGGTAACTTCAGTGATCATTTGTGAAATTAACCCTAATTTATGAAAAGTAAAGAACTTTAAATGAGCAAAATGTGAAGACTTCGAGTTCAAATATAGACCCGTTTGGCCCCTTTAAAATTCTTTAATTTAATTAAAATTTTTCTTCCTCCTATTTTTAATCACACTATTTTCAATAAAATACTATTACATACAAATCAAAAACTTTTCATTCTTATGCAACCATCAATTTTTCAAAAAAACACTATTCAACCATTATAAATCCAAATAATGGGGACCAAACGAGGGCAAAATAATTTTTAATAGAAAGCCAATTTCTTAATGCTTATCATAGTCGCTATTTAATTTAGATAAAAATTAATAGTGAGTTTAATTTGTCATTTTGAGGTCATTTTCAATTTTCGAAAATAGTTAAAACGTGTTTGGTGTGTTATTTTCAAAAATGCGGTTTTGAAAATAAGGAAAATTTTATAACACAAAACTGAAAACGATTTTTTGACGTGAAAAGACTCAAAAAACTCAAAATGAGGAAAATGAGATTAAAATTTTTTCAAATTAAAATAATTAATAAAATCACACAAAACTTACCTAAATACAAATTCCACTCTCCCTCTTTTCCCATGCTCCTTCAAAATGTTATAAAATTATTTTTAACGTTTTTAAACCAAACACGATTTTTAATTTTTTGTTTTGAGAAACGATTTTTCAGAATGACAAATCAAGAACTTTTTATGCAATTAAAGTAATGCCTCAAAACAGAAAATAGAAATCCAAACTAAACACACTCTAAATTTTTAGTATATTTTGACAAAAACTGATAAAATTTATGGTTAAAAATTTGATAAGAACTATGAGTCTCATAAAATATGTGGATCAAAAATGAATTTAAGGAGAAAACGTATGTATCAAATTGAAAATGAAACGATATATAACTTTAAATAAAAAATTTAGGGTCTTGTTGTTGGCCTAGATTTTTATTTTTGCTTATACTTCTTATAAAAGAGTTTCATAAAACATTTAAGGGCCTGTTTGGCTAGAGAAAGTCATCTTATGTCATCTTGCTCTAATATTTATTCTACTCTACTAATTGCCAATCTGACAAGACCTTTAAAAAACCAAAAAGAGCATTTGAGATCTAAAAGATGTTTCTGAAACTCGTTTGAGATGACTTTTGAAAAGTTAAAGGGGGTTCTTGAGATCTAAAAATTGTTCTTAGACTTGTATGACTAATTTTATGAAAATACCTCTTGTAGTTAGAAATATTTTTAGAGAAACTGTTTTAATGTGACTTTTTTTTTTTTAAATAAGTACTTTTAGAATAGAAAACTTTTTTAGGAATTAACTTTTTCAAGAAGAACAAATGAAAGCAAAAGTCATACAAACCAGGTCAAAAGAAATTTTAGAAAATTATTTAAAAATAACTTCTTAGAAATAGGTTTTAATTTTTCAAAGTCATATGAAAGTGGCCATTAAAACATGCTCATCCAAGAAACAAATCTCTCCCGAAGTTGGTAACCCTCGACTCACCTAATTTGGTAAAAAAGTAAGCCATCAGGGAAAAATGAAAAAAAAAAAAAGCATTCAAATTATATTAGCCCCGGTTTCTGTCTCCTCTTTGAGATGCCAAATCATTCTTTAAAAAGTAATTGGCCAACAAATGATACTTTAATATTTCCTTTAACATTCTGACTATGTACTTTAGAAGAACTTTGTGCTCAATTATTTTCACTTTTTTTGCTCACTTTTAAAAGCTTTTGTTTTTATTTAAAATGGGGGACATATTTGGATTTTATTGAAATGTTTTTCCATGTTTTAGATTATAAGCTAACCGACAATATTTTAAAAACCAAGGACTGAGGATAAACTTTTGAAATATGAAATAATACCATCATTAATTTTGTATAATTTCCAATTATTCCTTCAATTATTATTAGAATTTAAATAATTTTTTAACCTACTATTCAATGTTAACAATCATTACTTTCAATTTCCTTTCATTTAGTAAATTGATCATTCAAAGCACAATAAGTTGATAAGTATTTTTATTTTTCATAATATAGTCAGAAGATTAAATAAAAGTACGAGATTTTTTTTCTTTTTCTAACTCAATTTTTGCATAACTTTCGAAAGCTATAAAAACCCTAAATTATTTTTTATTTTTATTTTTTCTTCTTGTTTTAGCAAATAGATTATATAGAGTGGGGGCTTAACAATGTTCGACCATCAGTATTTTATGTATGTAGAATTTTGATAGTGGATAATTCTTTCGATGCATGAATCATTTTGTCCAAATTTATTCGGTACTAAATTTAGATTTTCAACTTATTTATGTATGTTTAAACAATTATCTTTGTTCCAATAAAAGAGAGTGGAGGTAAAAAAATTTTAAAAAAAAGTTTTACTTAATAAAATCAGTATACTCTCACCCCAATACCCACTCAATGAAATATTTAGTGGAAAAATATTTTTATCTTCTATTATATATTTAAAACATATCCAGACGATTAGATAAAAACACGACATTTATTTCCTATCTCAACTCTATTTTTACCTGATTTTTACAAACTATAAACCAATCCTTAAATTTTTATTTTTATTTTTAGTTTCAGCAAATAGACTAAACGGGACCTAACAATGCTTGGTCATCAATATTTTATGTTTGTAGAGTTTTGATGTGGATAATTCTCTTGAAGCAGGTGTGTCTTTGTCCAAGTTCATTTGATTCCAAATTTAGATACTCAATCTTCTTAATCTAACTTTTTTTGTAGTAATACATTATTAATATATACAATTAATCTTTATAATTACATTCATTTAATTAATTAATATATCTTTATCAATAATATATAATTATTTGAAAATTTTCGTTAACATAAAAAGATGAGATAAAAAGACGTACTTGAATGCAATGAATTCGACCAATTTTCTTATTACATATTATCTTTTCATTTTCATTTCCTATATTTACTTCCCCCACTCCACAGTCTTCTATCTCACTCTTACTATCTCTTCTTTCAAAAATTATTTTTATAACTGTCAAGAGAATTGTGTGTTTCAGTTTCATAAATTATTAAGGAAATAGAATATATAACTAGCTTTTATTTTAAGTTATTGCCAATTATTTTTATGATTTTTTATCATCTCCTTTTAATTTTCACAGTATTATTAGAAAAGAGGTGCATATCTTTAATGACACAGAATCTAATTAGATTGAATATAATCGAAATGAATCAAATATGTTTACTTGAATTTAGGCAAATCAAAGCACGATGTCATTACGTTTGACAAATTAAATGAAGTATATTCACATATGTGCATAATTTTCTATTCAAATTTGAATTGGCATATTTATATTCAAATGGATCATATAAAAATTTTGTTACATTAAAATAAAGATTTTGTAATGTATTTTGAAATTTTCATTCACAATAAAGCATAAAATTCAATTTTATGGATTTAAGTGTGCAAGTTGTTTATTCATATATATTCTTTTAACAATTTTAATTTTTCTTTTAAAAATATCAATTACATCCACTATTTTCAAAAATAATACTAGTATTTTAAAAACATTACCTATATTATTCATCCGATACATAAAACGAGCAATGCACATGCATACAACATACCACCAATAAAAATAAAAGTTGTGAAATATAATTAAAAATGATGTTTGATTAACTTATAATTTTGGAAGAGTATTGTTAAATAGGTCCAAGGTTATTGATTTTGACCTTTTCAAAATCCATGCATTGGCTTGGAGCCTTTGACTGTAAAGTAGGTGACCAAAGCTTCTTGTGCACATAGCATACTATGTAGATAATCTTGGGGAAATTTATTAAGAAAAAAATTTTCAATACCAATTTTATTTTTGCACGAGAGTAAGAGCACCTAGGGAGTCTTTAAAAGCAACTACCTTGTATCTAGAGTTGCTCTAGAGGTCCCTAGTAGTGTTACTTTATGAGTTTTGACTAAGTCCTAGTTTCGGAAGGGATTATAATCAAATTTTTAGTAGATTTCAATAGAAACTGATGAAATATATGATTGAAAGTTGTGGGTCCCATAAAATGTATTATTAGAATCATTTGTTGACTTTGATTTAGATTAAAATCTGAATTTTAATTTTTACCAAACAAGGACTAAGTGTTTGTTTGGTAGATATTTTAATAAGTGAAATTTATTTTTGAGAATGTTTGGTTATAAAGTCGGAAAAAATCATAAATCTCGTAAAATATTGACAATTATTTTGGAAAAATTGATTTTCAAAAACTGTTCCCAAACAAGTGCGAAGGTAATATTATTTTTGATTCTTCGAATTTTGCTTCATTGAACAACCAAAAATCGGACCAAAATCCTTCAAAAATTTTCATAAATCACATATTTTAGTTTTTGTTTTATAATAAACCAGCAACAATTTCCCAAAAAATTTTCAACTAAATTGTGGTTGATTGTACTACTAGAGGTGTGAAGTGGGTTGAACGAGTATAACTCGCTCCTCATTTTGTTCTGCATGAACCAACATGGGCCTTGATCTCAGTCGACTCACACTCCCAGGCCACACGAAGTCATCCAGTAGATATAACATGATTAACTAAGTAAGTTTGGACCATTGGAAGCTGGAAGGGTAACAAGTGAAATTTGATGTTACTCTTTAAAGGTTTATATATATATTACTCATTTTCAACCACACATTTTTCATCAAAATAATATTACATATAAATCAAAATTTTTTTTTCTTTTTAACTACACATTTCAACATCAATCACTATTCCATAATACATTACTAACAAATAATGGAGCACAAACAAACATTTATTTTAAATATCAGTTTTTCACCAAAATTTCTACTTTGAATATTTGATTGCTATTTTTTCATTGAAAATATTTTCCAACTTTTGAAAATATGCCTAATTTTCCTTATTTTTAAGAAAAGTTATTTTCTTTGGAAGATTACGTTTTTGTTTTCCTCAAAACAAGGAAAATATTTTCTTTTTTAAGTGATTTTTTCCATGCAAATCAAACCTACTCTAAGAGTGCGTTTGATTATAAGCATGAATTTTGCTTAGAAACAAAATAAATTTTAGATAATTTATTTGCATAAAAATTGTCAATTAAAAGTATTTGATTGACTTAATTTTTAATCTAAAAAATATTATACTTGTCCGTTTTTATTGGTGGATAAATAAAAGAGAGTGGATAGATGAGAGAGAAAAAAGAGTGAATTTCCTAAAAAAAAAAAAATCCTACTCCTAAAGAAAATATTTTTCTTGATTTTTTAAGAAAATATGATCACATAACCAAAAGTAGGAAAATGTTTTCTATGAAAAAAACCAATCAAACAGCATAAAAGTAGAAATTTCGATGGAAAAAGACATTTTTTATGAAAAAATATTAACAATCAAACACACCTTAAGATTAGCAAACAAATGTAAGTTAAAAAAGTTTAGTACAACAAATTGACACTCCTCTAATCTAAAAAATTAGCCAGCTAAAGCTAGCGTTTGATTTGATTCACTACACCAGAAAATCATCTTTTGCAACGGTCAAAAAACGTTGCCAAAACCCTTTAGCAACGTTCGTGCATATGTTGTGGGATGCGACGTTGTCGTAGAGGTCAAAGTAACGGCAACGTGCATTGCACGATGCGGAAGACTTTTGGCAACGTGCATTGCACGTTGCGAAAGGCTTCTTTCGCAACATTCATTGCGCGTTGCCAAAAGTCAGTAACAGCAACGCGCAATGTCGCAACGTGCATTGCATGTTGCGAAAGCTTCTTTCGCAACATGCAATGCATGTTGCCGTTACACCTTTCCAATTTTTTTTTATTTTTTTGTTTTTGTTTTCTCTTTCTCAACCATTAATTTCTACATATTAACTGTAGCAAAATTGAAGATAAACCCTAATGAACAAATTTTGAAATTGTATAAAATTAATAATTTCATTACAAATTTTTGAATCATATACACTAAAACATTAAATGTGATACAACATTAAATAAGAAATTTCTTTTGATAAATGAGTACACTTGAATTATACATCCACTACAATAAGAAATTATCCATAAACCCAACATTTGGAGATAGAAGGCTTCAATGCACGACTATGTCACCACACTTACAAGCAAGGACTACATCTTCAAACCAACCTACATTGCATAACATTAAATAAAATTAGATGTGCTCAAGAGTAAAACAATATCACACATATGCAATACGCCAATACTCATTCTTAATTATCAGAATAAACCAAACCAAATTTCTTAACTATGCAATACTCTTATAGTAATTAAATGAAAAGAAAGTGTTGGATAAAAGAAGGAAAAATAGAAGAGGAAGAGTTAGAAGTACAACCCGTTTGTATTAGACACGTTACACATTGATACTAAACACATGCATTGAAGAGTTTGCACGAACATTTGAAATAAAAATTAACCAAGATTGGTTGAAGGATTTGCTTAGTCAATATGAGCATGATCCTAACAATCCTTGAATCTTCTCACTGAGGTGCCAACATTTAGAATCATCTTGATCCATGGTAAATAGTTTCATGCAGAAACATTTTGATTGTTGTTCAGGAAACTAAAATATGAAAATATTATATACATTCATGGTCAGAAACATATAACTGTCATATGATTAATAAGGCAAAAGGAAAGTAAAAAAAGGATAGCATCCCGTAGTAACCTCAACGTCATTAATCTTTTTACGATGCTACATTTATCCCGTAACTTCATAATTATCGCCCACCAGATAGTAAGGACGCTGCAACAGAGGAACAATTGCCCTCTGAAATGTTAGAATCAACAAAACCTTCAGCATGTGCAAATGTTAGGCCTCCTGCAGAAAAACGAAGAGAGGATATATCCGGCAGCGCTGCGGAGCCTTCTAAGTAGAGCAGTATTTGCCGCATATTCGGCCTAGCGACAGACTCGGAATGAGAGCATAGTAATCCAAGTTTTAAAACCAGTTCCACCTCTTCTTTTACATAATCATAGCCCAATTTTGGATCAATAGCCTGTAAAATTACTCCTCGAGTCCAGTGGGAAAACACCCAGTCCACCAAAACTATCTCTTCCGTTGGTGCTCGTGGCTCTATTGGCCTTCTGCCACAGCCAACTTCAAGTAGAAAGGCTCCGAAGGCATATACATCAGAGAAGTACACAACTCAGTATGCTACTCTAACACTTAGACTTGAACTAGATTGAAATAGTATATGCTTCAGAAGATAGATCACTATTCCCAGACACTTTAAACTCCATTTTGGATTGAAAAGGTTTGACATCTTAGCCCATTTGGCTCATGTTTATAAATTATTTATAAACACTCAAACCACTTCTTATATAGACATTTCGAGGACCCACTTATCCACCATTCATTTGCATCTATTTATAATTAAAACCATTTTTAAAGACTTCCCAAACATGCTTTTAATATAATTACTTTTGAGAGATTGTCCTCAAGCTGAGGAATGCCCCTTCATGGTTTCATTTGGCTTTGACATTTGAAGAGAAGTTTCACAGCTCGAACTAGGTTTAACTTAATTTCTCAAGACTGAAAGCATAATACATATTGGATTCAATATAACAAAATTAGCAAACATGTGAACATCAAAATCAAATAAAGCAACGGAAAAACCAAATCAGTTTCAATGGGATCAGCCAGGTTGAGTTGTTTATATCAATTATTTTCTCTCTATAAGGACATGGATAACTGACACTAGCTATTAGCACTCACCTATTTTGCGATGATGGATATGCTCGCTCTTCATACTTGTATACCAAAATCTGAAGTGATCCATTTAGACAATTAAGCAGTAAATATTTAAGAACTAAATATTTACTTTTAATAGTAAAAAATAACAATAATCAGTAAAAAAAAAAAAAATAGAGAAGAAAAATTACCTGCGATACCATCTTTCTTATCATTGTCTTCATCATCGGAGTCCTCAGCATCATCTTCGTGTTCCTCATCCTCCCTCACATCTTCCACCACAGGCTCATCCATTTGTCCATTAACAATCATAAACAGATTGAGATTCAAAACACAGAATACATATATTAAAAGATGGAAAAATCTTAAACGAGAGTCGAAAAGGAGTTCGCCTAGAGCTTCAAAGGCTCCCTCCACCGAAATCGAAGTCCTCGTCGACGAGGATGTTGATGACAAAGTCAACGATTGCCTGGTTGACGTCCTAGAATCGATGCCCAGTGACCTCTTGCACCACCGAGCTCACCAATGGGAAAGATGGAAGTGAATGGAAGGGTAGAGATGAGAGAAGATGGAGGCGGAGATGAGAGATGGACAAATTAGGGCTAATGATTTGATTTTGAGGAGTTTCGAGTTATTCTTTTGTTGTGTGGGATCTTTTTAACAACGTTCAAGGTGTGTTGCAGAAATAGACCTTTAGCAACATTCTCTACGTAAGTTGCAAAAAAGTCACTTTTCGCAACGTTCAGGCGCACGTTGCGAAAAGTGACATTTCACAACGATCATTGAACGTTGCTAAAAGTGACTTTCGCAACGTTCGTCTTAACGTTGCGAAAAGTCACTTTTAGCAACGTTCATTGAACGTTACTAAAATGTTTTTTCGGCAACGTTCAATGAACGTTGCTAAAAGGAACGTTGCCAAAAGTGACTTTTCGCAACATGCATTTAAAAACTGTTGCCAAAACTTAATTTTTAACACCAATGGCAACATTCACCTATGAGAACGTTGCTATAAACCTCTTTAGCAACATTCAAGCAATGAATGTTGCCTTTTGCATGTTGCAAAATGTCATTTTTCTTGTAGTGATTGAAATATAAAAGAAGTCTAAAAATAAAAATATATCATAAAACCGTAGATTTTGAAGAATTTTTATCCATGTGTCCCCAACATATTCATTCTTAGGTTCAAAGTACTCGACCATCAAAGCAATCAAAATTATTGTTCTACACCCCTTTATTCCAATTCCATTTTCGATCCACTAGAAATACATCTAAATAAGAATACAGCATCGATTAGGAAAACTGAAAAATGCTCCTAGAAGAAATTAAATTTTACAACAAATTAATTGTGAGAGTACATTTTCAAAAACCACTGAAAAAAAGAATATTTTCAAAAACTTGTGAGAGTACATGCTTCATACCAAAATCGCAAATGAGAACAATGAAAATATTCATGAATTCTTAAATCAAGAAAAAAATCTTGAAGAGATGGCCGTGCTCGAAAGTACTACATTAATTGGACGTCAATTTGATGAAATCAAATGCATTTAACTCTAAAATAAATTATGTTGAACCGAGTAAAAGCAGATTTTAGCTTTGATAATCTTTAACCTACTCAAAAGAGGCATATACGCCATCCATAACTTTGTCACCCTTTCCCTTTTTTCCACTGTGACCACAACTTTTCTTAATTTATCTACTTTGCTCTTTAACCTTTTGGGATGCTATTGAATCAATTATTGTCCACTTACTTTTCATCTTTGTAATTCACCATGGAATATTATTATTTTTATTCAACCATTTTGGGAAATTTTAAACATTAAAATAAAATATTGATAAATTTAAAAACCCCTTGCTACGATTTACTGATTGTGGAAAACGAAAATGTTGTGATATTCATCAAAGTGTTGCAACTACGGTCATAAAACTATCGAATAAATCAAAATCGATAAATCTTTAATTATTTTCAATATCGATTTGGATCAAAATTAGGGGGGAAAATAATATACTATTACAGCTACGTTTGTTTTTACTAAATCCAATCCTTAATTAAAATTGCACAATTAGTGCCTAAACTGCTAACAACTAACAAAATGCTCCTAATCTATAACAACCAATAATAAGATGGACAACAAGACATAAAATTAAGACAAAATCATCTTTCATCAATTTGGAGGATTTGAAGAAGTCAAAAAAATTGTTAAACACGTAGCATTTGGATTGTCTAGTAAATGACAAACGATGGAGATACTAGATATCAAGAACAAAGATTGGGAAAAATAATTTTTTTATGTAATCCGTGTTTGGATGATTAAATATTATTTTTACTCGTATATTTTTGTAGAATTCATAAATACTATTTACTTATTATCCACACATTCCTTAAAATTCAAAACCTGTAATCATTTTCCGTAAAAATCACTTGTGAGAATGAATCATAAAAGTACGCCTATGCTTCATGACAAACCCAAACACCTTATTTTTGAATTTTAAGATTAATATTTATTTCAATTGTACTAATATTTTTATAGTACAGAATTTGGAAAGCAAGGTCTTGAATCAGATTTGCAAAATCCGATATTGGAGTCATATTATTTTGGCTAATGTTAGTGTTCAAAGAGTTAAAACTCTTATATATTTGTATTGTGAATTGAGATCCATATCTATAAGGATAATATGGTTGAAGATAGAGTATTTATATTACAGCAAAAATTAAATTCTTGTAATTTTCATATGAATTACAAATTAAAAGGACTATTTTTTATTTAATTAATTACACGATATTTCTCCTGACCATATAATAACTTAATTAATTTTGCGATATTTTTGCACTTGACATATTGTTAGTTGTTTGTATTTATAGCCTGTTTGATGCTCATTTTTTTTTATGCAAAATGCATTTTGGAATAATATTTTTGATGAAGAATGCGTGATTAAAAAATAAGGAAAAAATTTGAATTTACATGTAATAATATTTTATTGAGGAATATATGATTAAAAATAAAAGAGACAAAAATATATTTTGAAAATAATGAAGATCAAATAATTCGTTAATCTTCTATATATCAATAGAAAAAAATCTTATTATTAACTTAATGTATTTAAAAAAAATGAAAAAAAGGAGAAACTTATACCTCGTAGATTGAATATAAACTTCTCATTCAAATTGTTAATCCATTTTAATTGGAATACAAAGTCCAAGAATTTACGCTCTAATAGTTGAATGGGACAACAAGCCGAACGCGCTTTAATAATTTCTCACTTTTGTACCTCCCAATTGTTGGTGAAAAATCATGACATTTGCAAACAATGTAGCGGGGTGAGGGACAAGGATATTTGAATCCAGCCAAAAATAAATAAATAAATAACTATAAGAGAAAATTACTTTAAATCTTAGCTTTTATCTTCTCATTTTAATAATCAAATTATAAAGTTATTCTTTCAAAAATTAGGCATCCCACCCTCTGCGATTCCACACCACTCCACTACCCACCCTAAACAAAAGTTCACTTCTTCTACAGCTGCTTCATTCTTCTCTCGCTACTACATTTTTTTTTTTTTTTTTTAACGAGGTGTCCCACCTTGCGCTAGAATATATCCTCGTCCTTGAACCTCCGGCCCCTCAGCTGTTCAGGGAGGTAAATCACAAGTTGTGCCCTTGTTGGTTCCCAGGTTCCCACATGGCTTTTACTTCTTTCCCAAAGGGAGCCTCCTCCATGATTATTACATCACCAAACTGTTCCAACCCTTCCTCTGGTTATTACATCACTTGGCTGCTCCAACCAAGAATCGAACTCCCCACGCTTGGTTTCAAAACCCCCCAATGTGATTGTTCCGCCAACTTGGATGTGCCCTGGGGGGCTCTCTGGCTACTACTTCATTCCACAAGTGGTAGACGACTCATTGTAGCAACGTGTGAAGCACCGCCTGGTATTAGTTGCAACGTCGTATGTAACATCCCAAATTTTCATAAATCCTAGAGTGTTATCAAAAACTCACTTTTCTTTAGTTAAATGAAGAACGATAAAAATAGACTTCTTTAAAATAAAATAACTGAAATATCCATACATTCAAACAAAACACGAGAATTGTATCTTAAAAAAACGCAATTACCTAACAAATTAAATAACATATCATAAAATATGAATTAAACTAACTAATAAATTGAAAGACAAAAAAACTTAATGTTTATTTTTTCTTTGATCCACTTGACAAGCCTCATTACCATCTTGACACAAATTTATTTGATCCAAACTAACCTGTAAAATTATTGTACTAGTGAGTATTTAAAAAATCCAGTAAGACGCGTACAACTTTCATAGACAATTATATAACAATAAAATCTATACTTTATACTACTCTTTTTTATGGAGTATATCGATGACTAAGTGACACTCATTTTAGAACATCTTAAATTTTCGTAGTACTTCATATCTTTTTCTAAAGAACTCGAAAGTTCACTGGCAATTCATGCATATTTAATTGAATATAAAAGTATATGGACACAAATCACTTGCACAAAAATATCTTACATCGTTATTGAAAATGTTGAAAAGAAGATACAATCTTGTGTGTAAAAATTCTCTTATTATTTTTCAATATTTTTCCCCTCTCTCTTTATTTTTTGTGGTGAAATAATGAAATTTTTTACAGTATTTACAGTTGAAATTTTCAATTAAATTTGTATGCAACTAGAATTGGAAATCATGTAATACAAGTAATTTAGATAAAGAAGTATTTTCAAATAATAAAATTATTATTACTATTAAACTTTATCAAAACCAATTTAAGATTACAATAAAAAATTATCCACATCAAAAAAGATTATCATTATCAGCACTTATCATCTCACACATGGCTACCATAAAAATTAAAATAATCAAATACCAATTAAGGATAACTTCTTTAAAGTTTCATATATTGGACCTAACTTTTCCGAAATAGTTATTTTCTCGAGTTCATAATGTTTTATTTAATACAAACTATAAAATAAGTCTAATATTGATCTTGCTCTATCAAAATCTAATTACTTGGCCAAATAAAATTAAAATTCATATTATTTCACTTTAGCCACTCAACTTTCAAAATATAAAAACATAGCATATACACAAAATAAATTTTATTCTATAAAATTTTCGGGCTTTACACTACATGATGATCGTTGGTGGTAATGATAGATGTTGATGTAGGTGGTAGTCATGTGGTTGTGATGGTGGCAATGATGGTGAGGTGGCAATGATAATTGGTACAGGTGGTGGTGGTTCGTTGGAAGTGATGGTTTTTGTTGTGGTAATAGTGTGTTGGAGGTGGCGATAGAGGTGGTTTGTGGATTTGGAGTGGCGTTGGCATTTTGGATAGTGTTGACGGTGGTGGAGTGCGAGTTGGATTAGGTAGGGAGATGACGGGTAATTTATGATCAATTAATTTGATAATATATGATCAATAAATAAGTTGTGACAAATTAATAAATAAGTTATGACAAATTAATCTGATAATTTGTGATCGATAAATAAGTTGTGATCTATAAAATGTGCTATATGTGATTAAATTTGTAATTGTGATCTACCTAATGTGTCTTTATGATTGTGATTAGTACTTAACTATGTTCATAAGTTGTGTGTTATTGTAACATTAACTTAATTAATTATCAATTTAATTAATACCACTTGATTTTTGTCGAAATTTCACAAGTTTGAAAATATATTTTTAAAGGTTGATAGTTATGTATTTTTCCCTAACTATAATGTCTTATTTGCACTGAAAAATCTTGGAGATGAAGTCTGGTTGAAACTAAATCTACCTATGGTAACACATCATTGATGAAGGAATAGGAATTTACTTTTTAAATTTAGAAATTTGGATTATTGAAAATATTCTCACATGAAAAGGTCAAGAGTCATATTGTATGTAAAAATCCTTAAACACGTTCTCATTGAATTCCCAGTTATTTCCTAATACATTGTTTGTCATGTGTATTATTATATTATTTTTTAGAATCTTGAAAGTTTCGAAGTCTATACTCAAAGTAGTGTATATGTATAATTAACCATTTAAATCAAACATCCTCTCAACGATGATGTTTTCCTATCCAAATCTAGTTATATCATATTTCAGTTCATCCCATTCAATATGTCACCACCATATTATCAATGAGCTAGCAATGCATTCAATAAAGCTCTAAGTACAAGAAAATTTTATTATTACTGTTTAATCTAATATATGAAACATTCATACTAGCATAAAGAGAACCAAAAAAATAGATGTGCCTTATATCATATTTCAATTCATCCCATTCAAGATGTCACTACCACATTACCAATGAGCTAGTAATGGATTCAATAAAGCTCAAAGTACAAGAAAATTTTATTATCACAGTCTAATCTAATATATGAAACATTCATACTAGCGTAAAGACAACCAAAAAATAGATATGTCCGTCGAACTTACAGATGGTAGATGTTTGAAAGTTTCGTATCGTCAAGTCCGAGCCACTTCGGCACCCTCACAAGATGATGTTTTGAGCATTGCCCACCCTTCAAAAAGGAGAATCTCTTCAGGGCTGGTCCTGATATTTTGGAAGCCTTATGCCAACTTCAAATATAGACCCCTATATTTTGAACCTTCTTATATAGAGTTTTAATATAATTATGAATGGTCTAATGCAGTCAACTAAGTCCCAAAATTTGAAGAGGAAACTACAAAATGTCAAATTTCAACATGTAATACAAATTATAAGTGAAGTTTCAGCAAACAAAATTACAATACAATGGCATATGGGCCTGTTTGTTTCTTTGATCATTTTCTCACTGCAGCTCTTTCAAACAAAATTAAATATGTATTTGAGTGATTTATGTATAAAATTAGATAATGTTGATTGCAAGAGATAATCTAACAAAATAATGAAAATGACGATCAAATACACTCTAATTTTATATTCGTTCATAAAAAATTAACAAAAAAATAAGAAGTATGAACACGGACGAAGAATTATTAAATTCTAAATACTTTCAACAAACAACGAAAAAGGATATTACCATGAGATTAAAGCAAAATAAAAATAATAACAATCTACGTATTCTGTAATATAAATTTTGAAGATAAGGGAGAAAAAAAGAAATCTGTAAGGCCGTAATAATGGAAGTGAAACCATACCAATCTATCAAATTGAATTTTCAAAATTTTAATTCAAATGGAAATAATTTATTTTCAAATAATATTTTTTGTAGTCGTTCACTATCGCAGTCGCTCTACATGTATACATGTGACAGTTAGTGATTTGATGTATAAGACAAAAAATATCATATCAATATGTCAAATCACTAACCGTCACATATATACTACGTAGGGTGACTTTGACAGTGAGTCACTACAAATAACATTACTCTTTATTTCTTATTGGGTTCAAAAAATTATGATGGGTGAGTGGAATTCGAAGAGACCAAAAGACCTTTGTTTGGTTAAGGAAAGAAAAGAAATGTTTGGAAAATAAAGTGTCAAATTAGTCATAGAAAGAAAAAGTAATGTTTGTGTTATATTTATGTGATAAGTTTTATATCATTTATATGTTTTTATAAGAATTTTATATTTTCAATTTTTATTAGTTTATTGTGTTTGCATGTGATAGTTCCATTTTAAAGAATTTTATAAATATAATTTTCGTTTTTTTAACCAATCGATTAACCTTATAAATTTTGGGCTTTCATCAAAACGAGGCCTTAGGCGTTTGCCTACTCCACCTATAACCAGGGCCGCCACTGAATCTCTTTATCCTATTGTTTTTAGTTCAATGTTTCATCTTTTATCATCTACTAGAGAGACTCGAGTGAAAACATGAAAATGGGAGGCAATTGAGTTAGCCAACTGAGAAATGTCCAATCATTTCCCAAAATTGGACAAATCTTACCCTATCTAGCTAAGCATTGCCTTCCCAATTATAGCATCACAATGGCTTCTAATAATTCTACAAGTTTGCACGAGGAAAAAGTGATGCTATTGGACCATCTAGTTATTTCTTCACTAACCACAAGAAAATAGGAAAGCATCTTAAATTGAGTAACCCAAGAAAATGGGGATTATTTAGAGACGGACAAAATAAACGTTAGAAGAATTGAAATAATACATCTTTAGACAGGTATATCGAACCATTTACCCGTTTCTTCTGTAACACTAAGGGTCCGTTTGATTGCAAAGATGAAATTTGGATGGAAAGAAAACGAATTCCAGTAAATTGAATTGCCTTGAAATTGTTTTACTGAGAATTGTCAATTAATTGTGTTTGATTGATATAATTTTCCACATGGAATATGTTGAAATAAAAGTATCTTTTGGTGTTCGTTTGTTTTTGTTTTTCATGAAAATTGTCAATTTAAGGGATATCTACTTCTACAATTATTCCTCAAATTTATTTCCATTACCAAGAAAAAAAAATTATTTATATTTTGGTGTTCGTTTTGACTTTGTTTTACATGAAAATTGTCAATTTAAAGGATATTATCTTTTACAATTGTTCATAGAATTTGTTCCAATTGTCCAAAAAAAAAAAAAAAGAATGGTGGAAAATATAAAATCACCCACCCCATGGGAAAATGAATTCCCAAAAAGCCTGGAAATTGTAAGCGTGTGAGGGAAATGTGGAAGACCAATTGCCTAGAAATTTTTGACTATCAAACGAGTCAAAAGTGGAAAATGGAATTTGTTTTCCATTTTTCATGGAAAATTTTCGGCTATCAAACATAGCCTAATAGTAGAAAGTTACCTTGAATTAGGTAATACGACATAACAAGGATTATTTGGGACAATATACAATATTAAAAACAAGAATTTATTAACTCGAATTTTGTCTACTAAATTTTAATGGGATCATGACAAAGTCATTCTCTCTTTCATTTTACTTTTTCTAGGCCAAATGATCAGCGTAATATGCAGCCATCACCAATAGTTTCGATCTCATTTTTCCTTTGCTCAACTAACCAACAAGGATCACTTTGATTTGACTAAAGCACATATTTTCAAATAAATTTCCATCGGATAAGATTTCAATTCACTTAAATATAAGATTACTTTTTACATTGAAATTGTCTAAAATAAAGAACACAGATTAACAATAGGGACAGCAATGACACTTTCCGATATGTCCTCGAGCACACTATGATTTTGACCAAACAAAAACAATTTAACAAATCAACGAAATCAAATATGTTAATAATATTTACAACAATGTATAAGGATGAAATAAATTGATTTTTATAAACTCCAGTGCTGTATGGATCTCTTAAACCATTGGAGAAAATTATGTGGCACGAGAATAATCGTAAAATCAATTTAAATCCTGAAATTTGGGAGGAAATAAATTATTTGACAAAAGTTATATCATAATTCGCAAGCCAGTAAAAATAATTAATTATAATCATTACAAGTTGGAAAGGGTTAGAACAACATATATGGCCTCCAAAATAAGTTGTAACCCCATGTGGTCGAGGTGGGATACCATATAAGTTCTTGCAGTCTGCGATAAATTGATGCAAGTCGAAGGGTGAAGGTGGAAACATTGTATCATTTATTCCTCTTCCAATGGGCATCACCATCTCACTACAAGTCTAAAGAAGGAAGGAAAGGACACAATTTCCAATAAATGAATATTAGATAGTTAGTTAAGCACAAATTTCTTTTACGTTGATTAAATACGTTGCATTCAATCTACAAGTCATATTCAATAATGAATTTTCTGAGTAACGAGTTACTACTCAACTGTAAAAAGAAGTATCTGGATATAAATTAGAACGAATGTATGATAAAATAAACGGATCTATATCTATATGTACTAGATACTAAATATGGAGTTAGATCTTACTAATTTGTTGAGTTGCAAAAATTATTTCTGAGTTGCCGTTCTATATAAGTGTAAGGACACACAATAAGGAAAATCACGACTCAATACAGACATATAGTACGATGTTGATTTATTAAGTGATGACAAAAATTAATAAAATGATGAGTTATTGTAGGAAAATAAAATTACTTGCCATCTCCATCCCACACTAGTTTCACTTGGATAGTTGTATTCATTGTATGATAGCAGGAGTTAATCTGGATAATCTGGTGGCTCATTGCAAAAGAGTATATTGAACCCAAATAATCCTTTAACTCAGTAGAATTGTTTAAATGCCTGAAATAAATAATAATGAGAAATTATTAGTTTTAACATTGCCACGTGTTCGACTTTGACTGAAAAATAATTGAATAAAGTCTTGCATATACTAATTTAGGTTTTAAAATGAACAAGTCAACATGATATAGGTATAAGGAGCCCACGATTAAAAAAGATAAGAAAGATGCTTTATAATTTCTTTTAATCTTGAAATGATCTAATAAACTATAATTTTTATGATTTATTAATACCTTGAAATCCTTGGTTACTTTTGAGTAATATGTGAAGTTATATCATCAAAGTAAAGAATTGGGGCTGATGAGACTAAAACACCAAGTGCAATGTTTGGATACTTGAGTCTAAACCATGAAGCCAGCACTAAAAAATATAATATAATTTGAATTATATGGAAATTTAAAACAAATTTAATAAAACTCAAAGTTGTAATTAATTAAAATAAATGAATGATAGTATTGATTTAATCATGATTTGCTCACTTCCTCCATATGATCCTTACGTCACAATAGTGGGAGAATTCTGAGTTGAATGCTTTTCATGATTTGCTGACTTCCTTCATAGGGTTAGGGTTTCCATCAAACATTGGGCAATACGAGGGGATGGTGTAGGATTTTGGGCCTTGTTTTAATTGGAAATTACAAATTCTAATAGATTAAAAATCCTCATTTCATAAATAAGATGCAATGTTTAGTATTTCACAAATCAGAATTTTTTTAATTAATTTATATATTTAAAAATTAATTAAACAATTTCAAACCCTAATTATATAAATATCAATCCCATCTCTCAAAACCCATCTTTCCCCTCCTCTCTCCAAATATCAATTTCTCCAGCTGTCTTGCTCCTCCTCTCTCTAAACCCGACCATCACCTCCGGCGGTCTCGTCCTCACCTCCCGCCGTTGAGCCCACCCTGTCACCCACCCTCGATTCTCTCTCGCCGCCGCCGGGCACGGAATCTGTGGTGACCAATGGTGTGCGGCTATTGCGGGCGGCATTTGAGGTGACAAGGTGGTGGCGATCTAGTGTACCAACGAGCGTCGCGGTAGGTGCATAAACGAAGAAAGGCACATGATGACAGGCACATATGCAGTGACCAATAAATGGTGGTGCGATCTCTGTGGCGATTTGCGAAGCAGATCCACCCACTTACCTTGGCGACTCTTCACAGATCTGCTGCAACGGTGAAATGTGTGTGATTTGGTTGTGTAGTGTCGTGGGCCGTGTGATGTGGTTGTGCTGGTGTTGTGCCGTGGGCTGTGGAGCGGTGGTGGTGCGTGGTGGTGTAAGGGTGCGATGGTGGTGACTTTGGTGGCGTGCGGTGCTACCGTTGGTGTATTTGGTGACTGTGATCGTGGTCGTTTTCTGGTGACAGTGGAGGTTATTGGTTTCGGAGTTTGGTGTGTGGTGGTGTGGTTACTGTGACGGTGATTTTGCATTGACGTGGTGTGGGTGGTTGCTGTGATGGTGGTTTTGCATACCAGTGAGATGAAGGTGGTTGTGGCAGGTGGTGATTGGGGGTCGACGGGATGGGACGAGGTATTTGTGACCAATTATTTGGTTATTTGTGACCAATAAATTGGTTTGTGACTTGTAATTTATTAATTTGTGACCATAAAATTAATTGTGACCAATTATTTTGATATAATTTGTGACTGACAAATGAATTGTGACTAATTAAAATTTTGATTTCGTGACTAATCAATGAATTGTGACCTAAGAAATTTTTGATTTGTGAACAACAAATTAGATGTGACCAATAACAATTTTGATTTCGTGACCGATCAACGAATTGTGACTTATGAAGTTTTTGGTAGAAATTTTTCGATTTGTGATCAACGAACAAACTGCGACCTATAAAATTTTTGAATTGTGACCGTAAAATAATTTGTGACATAAAAATTTTGATTTGTGACCAAAAAATAATAAGTAACAAATTAAATCGTTAATTTGTGGTCAACGATCAAACTATGACCTATAAAATTTTTGAATTTTGACCGTAAAATAATTTGTGACATAAAAATTTTGATTTGTGACCAAAAAATAATAAGTAACAAATTAAATCATTAATTTGTGGCCAAATTATATAAATTTGTGGCCTAAATATATTTAATTACTAAAATAATTAATTAATTAATTAAATTATAAATTATTTTTAAAAAAAATCTGATTTTTGAAATTTGAAACTTATTTTCTTTTTTTTGAAATGTAACATTATTAATCTCTCACTTATGAAACTTTCCCTTGTTTTAATGGTTTATAGGCCCAATTTAAACACAAAGCACTCTATATGACTTATTGGGCTTTTATGGCAAATAGGTACTATAGTGGGCTTTTTGTAAACTTCAAATATAACTTAATCTAGCACATAAAAAGTTGTCCAACACTTGATCCCTGTGTGTCTCCCGTTAAAGTAGAAAAATGTATATTAAAATATTGAATTTTTGGAGAATGTATGTTTAAAAAGTATGAAAAATTTTGAATTTACATGTAATATATTTTATTGTGCGAATGTGAATGGCGGCTTAACTTCTCAACTATAGTAGAATATGTACCTAGAAAAATAACTATATTGTCTAATTTACGCCGACAAATTTTAGAGATGAGGTCCGGTTGAAACTAACTATGGTAACACATAATTGTTGCTGGAATAGGAAATTGTAAAATTTTAAATTGACAAAATATTTCTTGGATAACATTATAATGAATAAGTGTGGAGAGTAAACTTGAAGGTAAAAATCCTTAAATGTAATTCTCAGTAAAAACCGATTTTATTGTTTGTTTTGAGTATTTTTAGATTATTTTTGAGAGTCCGGTATAATCATGAAGTAGTTAGTATATACGTGTACCTTACTTCTCAATTCATAATAAATTAACCTCGTTTTAATGATCTAGTCATACGCTATGAATTTGAAATACATCTATCCTAATTTTTCTGCCTTGTTATCTTAATCTTGTTTGTAGCTTTTGAATTATTCGAGTATAAGAATTTTACCTGAATTTGATGGTTAATTGTATACAACCCGAAATTTGACCTTTCATATCTTATACCTAACTTATTCGAATTAATTTTTTTTCTCAAGTTCAAAATACGTTATTTAATACAAACTATAAAATGAGTATAATATTGATATACTAAATCTTGCTCTATCAAAATATAATTAACTGGCCAAATAAAATTAAAATTCATAGTATTTCACTTTAGTCCCTCAACTTTCAAAATATAAAAATATAGCATATACGCCAAATAAATTTTATTCTATAAAATTTTCGGGCGTTACACTACATGATGATCGTTGGTGGTGATGATAGTTGTTGATGTAGGTGGTAGTCGTGTGGTTGTGATGGTGGCAATGATAATTGGTACAGGTGGTGGTGGTTCGTTGGAAGTGATGATTTTTGTTGTGGTAATGGTGTGTTGGAGGTGGCGATAGAGGTGGTTTGTGGATTTGGAGTGGCGTTGGCATTTTGGATAGTGTTGACAGTGGTGGAGTGCGAGGTGGATTAGGTAGGGAGATGAAGGGTAATTTATGATCAATTAATTTGATAATATGTGATCAATAAATAAGCTGTGACAAATTAATCTGATAATTTGCGATCGATAAATAAGTTGTGATCTATAAATGTGTTATATGTGATTAAATTTGTAATTGTGATCTACATAATGTGTCTTTATGATTGTGATTAGTACTTAAGTATGTTCATAAATTGTATGTTATTGTAACATTAACTTAATCAATTATCAATTTAATTAATACCACCTGATTTTTGGCGAAATTTCACAAGTTTGAAAATATATTTTTAAAGGTTGATAGTTATGTATTTTTCCCTAACTATAATGTCTTATTTGCACTGAAAAATCTTGGAGATGAAGTCTGGTTGAAACTAAATCTACCTATGGTAACACATCATTGATGAAGGAATAGGAATTTATTTTTTAAATTTAGAAATTTGGATTCTTGAAAATATTCTCATATGAAAAGGTCAAGAGTCATATTGTATGTAAAAATCCTTAAACACGCTCTCATCGAAATCCCAGTTATTTCCAAATACATTGTTTGTCATGTGTATTATTATATTATTTTTTAGATCTTGTAAGTTTCGAAGTCTATTCTCAAAGTAGTGTATATGTATAATTAACCATTTAAATTGAACATCCTTTCAACGATGATGTTTTCCTATCCAAATCTAGTTATATCATATTTCAGGTCATCCCATTCCATATGTCACCACCATATTACCAATGAGCTAGCAATGGATTCAATAAAGCTCCAAGTACAAGAAAATTTTATTACTACTGTCTAATCTAATAAATGAAACATTCATACTAGCATAAAGAGAACCAAAAAAATAGATCTGCCTGTTGAACTGAGCTAACCAAATTGCAGATGTTTGAAATTTTTGAATCGTCAAGTTTAAACCACCTTGACACCATCACAAGATGATGTCTTGAGCATTCCCCACCCTTCCCCACCCTTCAAAAAGGGAGAATCTCTTTATCCTACTGTTTTTAGTTCAAAGTTTTCATCTTTTATCATCTACTAGATCCAATCGAGTGAAAACAGGAAAATGGGTGGCAGTTGAGTTAGCCAACTGGGAAATGTCCAATCATTTCCCAAAATTGGGCAAATCTTACCCTAACTAGCTAAGCATTACCTTCTCAATTCCAACATCACAATGGCTTCTAATAAGTCTACAAGTTTGCACGAGGAAAAAGTGATGCCATTGGACCATCTACTTATTTCTTCACTACCCGCAAGCAAATAGGACGGCAACTTAAATTGAGTAACCCGACAAAATGGGGATTATTTAGAGATAGACTAAACCCCTGTTTGATATTGGTTGAAATTAGACTTTAATCTAAATCTTATTCAAGAAATCAATATTAATAACATTTTTTATGGTTTCGCAACTTTTCAACCACACATTTCAAAATTTTTTATCAAAATTTATTAAAAATCTAATTTTAGTTCCCACCAAACAGGGGCTAAATAAAATGATAGAGATATAACTGTTGGAAATCTACTTATACATGCACAGCAAAAAATTAAAATTATTTCGATTCCCACCGAAGATTCCTTTGTATTTAGATAGAAATCGTGATAAAGATTGTACCTTTGAAAAATCCTGTAAACCTTTTGCTTTTCTTCTCGTTCCAGCGATCTTGATTCGCCACCACAACTGTCCAATTGTCCAGCCTCCAACAGGGATCCACACAGAGAATAAGATTGCAGCTTCTAGGGTTTTCTCTTGTACCAGCAAGAATAATGAAAATCATATGGACCTCAAACCCTAGCCATGTATTTATATAAATCCAAATGGGCTCGGCCCGGTCCGGTTCAATATTTAATTAATTCAATTAATTAAACCCGGTCCGTAAATTAATTAATATAATTAATTAATTCGGGAATATAAATAAAAAATCCAATTAATTAATTTATCCAACGATTGTTAAATTAACCAATTGGCAATTTGTAATTTTTCAATTCTCTTTTGTGTGCGATCCATTAGGTTCCCGACCACGATACTTAATGATGTGAAATATTATTTTGATCTAATCAAAATTGATAAATTAAAACACCCTTTTAATTTATCGTCAATTCACACTCGCCGTCCCTTATTGACATCTAGCAATGTGTTAGGGCAATACATGTGATGGAAAATATCACGTGGTATGACAAAACCAAACTCTTTCGTTTACCGTGAAACTATAATCCCTTCGTCAATATGATCCAATCAATTACGAGATATGGAAGTGTGTCAATTTTGATTATCAATCATATCTTTCACTCTACTATTAAGTCAATATAAGTCGAAAACTCATTTTCGACTTATGAGTACACCTTGGCCTAGGATTTCGTTATCATCTTAATTGAATGAAACGCAGATCATAATCTCCTATTATCTAAGAGTGACGAATCCTTTATTGATCAATCACAACTTTCATATGATTCTTGACGTACCCGAACGATGTCGTATTAGTGGCCCTTTGCAGAGCAACATCCAACACCGCCAAAGTATGACTGTCCTCATATAAGGTACCATGACGACCTCAAGTCTAAGGACCAATTCCACTACCGAACGTTAGAGATTAACCACTGACACTTAGATAGTTATCCATGTGGAATCTCTCGACGGATCTCCAATAGTTTGTTCTATAGCAAAACATCCACGTATCATTTAAGTGTCACCACACTTTAACTTGTGAGATCAGCTACTTACTTCACAAGTAAGAAATGCCACACGTGATGGTCTATCCGTAATAACGATATCCGTATCTCGTTATTACTTACGACCACGGATGATTTAAGACTCAATCAGATGTAATTTGTATCTCACAATCACAACTCTATTATTTATTTAATTGTCTATTAATTAAATAATAGATTTGCCCTTAAATTGCATTAATTATATATAAAAGTATTTATATTCAAAGTTGATTGGACTTAGGGCATAATACTTACAAACTCCCACTTGCACTAGATCCAATAACTTATGTATCCAATATCATAAATTTATATGACGATTATGTTTATACTACGACAACTCTTTGTCAGTGGATCTGCAATATTGTTAAAGGTGGGAAGTTGTTCTTCTCTTTACGTCATTTCTATGTATTATCTCTCTGATGAGATTATACCGCTTTAATACATGTTTGGATCATTGATGAGACCTTAGTTCCTTTACTTTCGCAATGGCTCTATTGTTATCACAATACAATGGTATGTGATCAACAATATCAGGAACTACTCCAAATTCATTTATGAACATCATGATTCATATTGCAACTATTTGCTACTTTTGAAGTAACCATGTATTAGGTTTCTACTATTGAATCAACGGTTGTTTCACATTTGAAACCTTTCCAACATACCGCTTAAAAGTAAACCAGTTTCTTCATATGAAATCTTCTCAAGATTTCATCTATGTAAATTGGGATGAGTTAAGCAATCTTCTATATCTACCTCTATAGATCTAGTTGCTTATCCCATATCGTTTATGAATAAATCTTTTAACAAGCATTATTTTAACGATTGAAATATAGGGATGTTGTTTTCTATAATATTAGGAATACGACAATGCTCCCACTATCTTCTTGTAAACACACAATTCGTCATCAAATTTGATAAAATCAAACATTTTGACTTTTTCCATCAAATCGAAGATTTCAGCTCCATAGAGACTTATCTTAACCTTTAGTTACGATATGCAACTGTTGCAAATAAAACCCGAATGGACTTCAGCAGGACCACAGGAGAAAGGTTTCATCAAGGTCAACACTTAACCTTTGCTTCTAGCCTTACTTTGTATATATGGATATTTATATCCACATCGACCTTTCCCTTGTAAACTATTTACAAAACCTCATGGGTTTTATTCCATCAAGAGGCTCTACAAAGGTCCAAACCTTGTTCACATACATCGAGTTCATCTCAAGCATCATGACCTCTTGCTGTCTCTTTTAAGTCAACACTTGACTTTATTTTGTTGCAACTAGCAGGTTCATTATCCTGGATCACTAATACCTGATTAATGATCGTGTATTCACACCTTCTTGAAGGTCGAATGATCCTACTAGATTCATATAGAGCTGTTATGTCCTAAGGAGTCTTTACTTCCTGATCCAAAGTATGTCCCATATCAGATATGGGATCAAATTCGAATTTATCTACTTGGTTAACTATATCTGTGGACTCTTGAACTCTTTCAAATTCTATTTTACTTTTACCGTCCTCTCCTAGAGTAAATATTTTCTCTAAGAAGACGATATGTCGTGAGACGAAGACTTTGTTCATGATAATAGAATTAATATTCAAACGTCTGCTTTGAATATCCCCACAAATACGTATTTATCAGATTTAGTGTTAAACTTATCTGATTCAGGACGCTTCAAATAAGCATCATGGTCCCAAACTTTCATATAAGATAAATTGGGACTATTGTCTTTCTATAACTCGTATGGATTCTTGTTAACAAATTTAGATGGGACATGATTTAGTGTGTTGCACACTGCAATTAATGCACGACTTCAAAATAATTTTTGGGAGATTTGCATGGCTTGTTATTAACCGCATTATATCTAATAATTAACGATTCCCCTTTTTAGATACACCACCTTACTGCAGTGTATATAAAGGAGTCCACTGCAAGAGAATCTCATTCTCTCTTAGATAATCTATATTTTATCTTTAAGATACTCTCACTTGATCGAATCTTAATGTGAGAGTATCTTTACCTATTTGTTTTTCTAATTCTAGTGTGAATTCCTTGAACTTTTCAAGAGTTTCACGTTTGAGTTTTCATCAAGTATACATGATCATTGATGAAATAAGAGAAACATTACCTGAAATTAATTGACACAAGTCCATATGCATCACCATGCATTAGATCAGTAATTATGCTGACCTTTCTTTTTTTTCAAGTAAAAGAAGATTTGGTCATTGTGCTAGACATGCATAATTTGTACCTGTCAAAATCAATTAATCTCAAGTATACATCTTTATGTAACTTTGGAATTACATTTCATCTAAATGACAAAGTCTGTCATGCCAGATTTAGGTAATAATTAGATTATCGTATTTATATCTTATAATTTCTATACTCATTATAGAATCCTTAGTATTAAAGAATATAAACATCATTTTGTAATTTACCATAGCTATTGGGATCTTTATCAAGATAAACAATAACAACAATTGTCCTTAACATTAGAATTGTTCATGTCCGAATATAAAATTCATTTTAATGTTCCAGTTATGGTGAGTATAAAGCGACATTTCTCTTATTCTACTACTAAAACCAAAAGGCAATGGCAAGAAGTATATTCATACAGGCAATGCAGCAACCTTTGCTCATCTCTAACGTGTATGTCAACTTCTCCCTTTCGCAGTGGTTTACTTCTTTTTAGTTTTTCCATATTTGTATAAATATGAGATTTACATCTGGTACCAAATACCTAAGAAACTCGTGAAGTAGATGTAAGTCACGCAATATTCCTTTCAATTGACCTTTCATTTTATAATGAAACTAAGGGTCATTAGATTTGATATTATCTTTCGCTTAGACTGTCTTAACCATATTGGACGCTTTCACAAAGCCCCTTTAGACTTCTTCTTAATATCTTTAGAGGAATCAATGACTTGCCCACTATTAACTTTGATGTTGGGCTTAACAGTTTTAAGCATGTTAAGCAACTCAATAATTGTGCATTCGAGTTTATTCACGTTAAATTCATAATTAGTTGTGAGCAGAACCAAGTCACTACTTAGTTGATGGTTTATAATTGAATTTAATTGAGACATTTCTCAACGTCATTTTGCACCTGTATAGTTGTTTGGAAGTCTCATATCCTTCCACACATGATTATTATCATACAACTCTTTGTAGCGAAGAATTATGTGTTAACATTTATAATCTCAAGTTACTTTTGTAATTCAGTGACATAGTTGCAAGTATCACATACGTTGCAGTACTGTTGTCATCACTGCGTTTATTTTGGTAGCCACCTCTTCTTTAATCAAGTCATCAGCAGGTGTCTCTGGAAAGGGCTACTCGAGGACGTGACCAATTTTTCATGCATGAGAACAATTCTCAAATTGCTGTGTCAATTTAAGAAAATCTAGTTTGGTTGTTGATATCTAGTATGCCATTCAAAACATATGGTTACTCATGATTCAATATAAATGCAAATGACGAAAAGGAAAAGAATAATATATAAAATACATCAATTAATTTAACATGGACTTTTATTAAATTAATTATGCTCCCACTGTTTAACTAAAATTTATGACCATCTTACATAAATTTATGGAGTCCATGCTTGACTCCCAGTGGACTGGGATCCCATCTATTATATTAAGACTTTGAGTGTACTCAACAAGCCCTAATATAACATTTGGGTATATACTATTATCAATTGTATCTCCAGACAACTCCCAAATCATTAAGTTGACAAATCTTTGTCTTCACACATTTTATGTGTTAGCTTAACATGCCTCTAAAATTTATCCCCTTGAGTGTACTCAACAAAAGATAAATTTTAGTTAAGTCAAACCCATCATTCATAAATATCAAATATTTCATAGTGTCAAATATATCCCTAATGGACCAGCTTTGAGTGTACTCAACAATTTGAGACGATTTAAGACTCAAGTTTTTCACTATAATGATGGAATGCGATTATAAATGTGACTTAATATTTCATGGAGGGATTTTGCATTGAAAAGTCTCATCAACAACGATACAATCATATATATACTATTATACATCTACCATGCAAATAAATATATATATAACATAATATAATAGTGTGGACAATTATGGATTTTACTATTTAGTCTTCCCGCGCCACAAGAAAAACTAGTTGGTCAATTCCTAGGGGGTATTACACTGATCAGTACCAATGCGCTATCTCCATGGTCTCCTCATTTTCTTATTTCTTCAATTATTCTAGTTGCAATTTGTATCCTATACTAGTTGGCACGCAGACCTAAGTGAAATTGGACTCACAGGCCCATAACAACAATAATAATAACGGACTCACAGGTCCAAAATGATCAAGAGCTCGCAGGTCCAAAATAATAACAATAATAACGGGCTCGCAGACCCAAAACTATTAAAAGCTCGCAGGCCCATAAAACGACAAGAATAAAATTAACCATTCAACACATCCATATGGTCGAGTCCATAATTGTCCACTAATAATGCATTCATCACATAAATGTATACCTATATAATATCTAATATTATATGCAAATTAATTTCAAGTTTCTAGCAATTAAGTCGTCTAAACTTTTTTAGACAAATGGATCGGAACAATTAAATAATTAATTAATCATATTAATCGATTATTTAATTAGCGAAAATATTTAATTAAAATCAAATTTTAATTAAATAACAAATTAGAGTCCAACTCTAATTCAATAATTATATGGCGGGATTATTTAATCAAATCTTAATTAATTATCAAATTAGAGTCAAACTCTAATTTCAAAATGTAAGGCGGTTGAATTTAATTAAAATCAAATTTTAATTAAATGACAAACTAGAGTCTAACTCTAATTCCAATATTTAAGGGCGAATGAATTTAATTAAAATCAAATTTTAATTAAATGGTAAAACTAGAGTCCAAACTCTAAATCTAAGATTTTAGGGCGAACATGTTTAATCAAAATCAAATTTTAATTAAACATCAAATTAGAGTCTAATTCTAATTCCAAGAAAAATTTTAAGGCAAAACAATTTAATTAAAATCAAATTTTAATTAAATGCCAAATTAGAATCCAATTCTAGTTTCTAAAATATCATCGTGTGAAAAATTAATTAAAATCGAATTTTAATTAAGTCCTAAATTAGAGTCCAACTCTAATTTAAAATTGAATCAATATTTTAAATTAGGATAACACTCCTAAATAAAATAAAATTCAATTGGGGTCAAAGTTTAATATTTAAGTTAAAATCCAATTTTAACGAAAATATAAAATGTCGTCAATTTTTAAATAAGATTTTAATTTGGGTCAAAATTAAATTATGGGTCAAACCCATTTGGAAATCAAATGTAAAACACCTCCAAATTTAAAATTCAATACATCTTTAAAAATTCAAAATTTGACCCATTTTAAAAATATCAAACAAGTCCTCCGATTCCTGAAATTTTGAAAAAGGTCCTTATTTCAATATTTACACATTTACCATGGAAGTGAAATTACAAGTAAGGGTCTTCAATATCAAATAATGCAAAACAGTCCCTCACTTAAATAATTTAACAAATTGACCCCATAAGGATATTGCAAACGGGAGCTTGCAATTTCACAAATTGTGTCAGAGGCCCCCGCCTCCATTTCACCCAAACCGACTGAAAAACCCTAATCAAAATTTTTTTTTCTTTTTTTTTAAATTTTCTTTTACTTCTTCTGGCGCCGCCACAGCCCACAGCAGGAGCCTCCTGGCTCGGCGGCTCCTGCAGCATCAGCAGCGTGAAAGCGCTGCTACAACAGCGGCAGATAAATTATTTCGATTCCTACCGAGGATTCCATTGTGTTTAGATAAAAATCGTGATAAAGATTGTACCTTTGAAAAATTCTGCAAACCTTTTACTTTTCTTCTCGTTCCAGCAATCTTGATTCGCCACCACAGCTGTCTAATTGTCCAGCCTCCAACGGTGATCTACACAGAGAATAAGATTGCAGCTTCTAGAGTTTTCTCCTGTGCCAACAAGAATAATGAAAATCATATGGACCTCAAACTCTAGCCATGTATTTATATAAACCCAAACGGGCTCGGCTCGGTCCGGTCCAATATTTAATGAATTTAATTAATTAAACCCGATCCGTGAATTAATTAATCCAATTAATTAATTCGAGAATATAAATAACAAATCCAATTAATTAATTTATCCAACGATTATTAAATTAACCAATTGACAATTTGCAATCTTCCAATTCTCTTTTGTGTGCGACCCATTAGGTTCCCGACCACGATACCTAAAGATGTGAAATATTATTTTGATATAATCAAAATTGATAAATTAAAACACCCTTTTAATTTATCTTCAATTCACACTCGCCATCCCTGATTGACATCTAGTAATGTGTCAGGACAATACATGTGACGGGAAATGTCACGTGGTATGACAAAATCAAACTCGTTCGTTTACCGTGAAACTATAATCCCTTCATCAATATGATCCGATCAATTACGAGATATGGAAGTGTGTCATTCTCGATTATGGATCATATCTTTCACTCTACTATTAAGTCAATATAAGTCGAAAGCTCATTTTCGACTTATGAGTACATCTTGGCCTAGGATTTCGTTATCATCTTAATTGAATGAAACGCATATCATAATTTCCTACTATCTAAGAGTGACGAATCCTTTATTGGTCAATAACAACCTTCATACGATTCTTGACGTACCCGAACGATGTCGTATTAGCGATCCTTTGCAGAGCAACATCCAACACCGCCAAAGTATGACTGTCCTCATATAAGGTACCATGACGACCTCAAGTCTAAGGACCAATTCTACTACTGAACGTTAGAGATTAACCACTGATACTCAGATAGTTATCCATGTGGAATCTCTCAGCGAGTCTCCAATGTTTTGTTCTATAACAAAATATCCACGTGTCATTTAAGTGTCACCACACTTTAGATTGTGAGATCAGCTACTTACTTCACAAGTAAGAAATGCCACACGTGATGGTCTATCCGTAATAACGATATCCATATCTCGTTATTACTTACGACCGCAGACGATTTAAGATTCAATCAGATGTAATTTCTATCTCACAATCACCACTCCTTGTGATTAACAAATTACGAAAATTTGAATCTACATACTCTATTATTTATTTAATTATTTATTAATTAAATAATAGATCTGCCATTAAATTGTATTAATTATATATAAAAGTATTTATGTCCAAAGTTGATTGATCTAGGGCATAATACTTACAATAACAACAATTGAAATAATACATCTTTAGAAAGGTATATTGAACCATTTATCTGCTTCTTCTGTAACACTAAGGTGGTGTATTTAATTGAAACTTTTACTGACTTTTTGGGATTAAAAAATTTAGGGGTATTCAATTGAGATATCTTGAGACTTTCTAAAAGTTACGGTGTATTCAATTATAATTTTTATAGACTTTTAAAAAGTTTTTAAAAATCACGGTGTATTCAATTGAAACTTTTTAAAAGTCTCTATAAGTCTTGAGATACTCAAAGTTTAATGACTTTTAGAAACTTTTATAAAAGTTTTTGGAGTACTAACTTTTTGGCCCGAAGTACTCATATAAAATTTTAAAATTCATCTCTCATTAATCATGAGATTTTGGGAGACTTCTAAAAAACAAAGAAAAAAATTTCAATCTTTTTTTTCTTTAATCTTTCATGGACATGTATGATCAAAATTTATTTTTTCTATTGATTATATTCTCTCTCTCTCTCTCACAAATCTTTTATCTCCATTTTCTATGAAAAAATTAAATTAGATTTTTGTAACTTTTTTCTTTTTTCTTTCATTTTTTTTTGTGAAAAATATCTATTTTTTTATTACATTATAAGATTTTATATGAAAAATTTATAATTAAATTTAAATATATTGATTTTTATTTATTTTTAAAAGTATACTATATTAATAATGTTGATATATATATATATATATATATATATACTATGTAAGAATTTCACACCAGATCCACGTGAATTCCATTTCAAATTAAAGTCTTCAAATTTTTTTTGAATTCCACAAAATTCTATAAAAATTTTAATATAAAAATTCACAGAAATCTACAAAAGACTTCCACTAATTTCTTACAAATCTACAAAAAATCAACGAAATCCAAAAAAGTCATCAAGTAAAAAAAGTCCATCAAAATTTTCAAAAATTCCAATTGAATACACCCCTAATAGTAGGAACTTATCTTGAATTGGGTAATATGACATAAAAAGGATTATTTGGGACAATACACAATATTAAAACACAGGATTTTATTAACTCGAATTTTGTCCACTAATTTTTAATGGGATAATGACATAGTCGTATCTCTTTCATTTTAATTTGAATAAATTAATGTCACCCATAATGGTACAAACAAGATGATTAATTTCATAATTTTCACCATTTGAAGAGAAATTAAAAGGGTTCAACACAGAAGGCAAAAAAACAAAAAAACAAAAAAAAATAATAAATAAATAAAAATTAAAAGGGTTCAACACAGCAGCCAAAAAAGAAAAAAAAAAAAACCTATTTCTCTTAAATTTTGTGTAGAGAAATTAGAAAAAACAAAGAGAGATAACAAAATTAAAAAGACACCCGCAAGTCTTGAATTTTTCACCGAGAATGGAAAGGCCACTGGGCTTGGAAGTGACTTTGTCAATTTCTGACCATGACCTTCGAATAGTTTCATAACTCTTGCTGCCCAAAAAAAAAAAAAAAAAAAAAAAGGGAAAAAAATGGAAAAGAAAGATGCTTCATAATTTCTTTTAATCTTGAAAAGATCTAAAAACGGCAATTTTTATGATTTATTAATACCTTGAAATCCTTGGTTACTTTTGAGTAATATCTGAAATTATATCATCAAAGTAAAGAATTGGGGCTGATGCGGCTAAAGCATCAAATGCAAAGTGTGGATATTTGAGCCTAACCCATGAAACCAGCATTAAAAATATAGTATAATTTGAATTATATGGAAATTTACAACAAATTTAATAAAACTCAAAGTTGTAACTAATTAAAATAAATGAATGATAGTATTGATTATTTCATGATTTGCTTACTTCCTCCATATGATCTTTCAATCATAATAATGGGAGAATTCTGAGCTGAAAGTTTTTCATGATTTGCTTACTTCCTCCATGGACTGTGCTGCTCTACCAAACCTGTAAGAAGCCTGATAGAGTAGTTTCACTCACATTTGGGTTATCCCTTCCTCCATAGGGTTAGAGTTTCCATCAAACATTGGGCAATACGAGGGGACGATGTACGGAGTTTGGGCCTTGTTTTAATGGGTTGTGGGCCCCAATTAAAACACAAAACAACCTATATGACTTATTGGGCTTTTATGGCAAATAGGTATTACAATGGGCTTTTTGTAAACTTCGAATATTACTTAATCTAGCACATAAAAAGTTGTCCTACACTTGATCCCTATGTATCTCCCATTAAAGTAGAAAAATGTATATTAAAATATTGAATTTTTGGAGAATGTATGGTTAAAAGGTAAAAAAAAAATTTTAAATTTACTTGTAACATATTTTATTGTGTGAATGTGAATGATGGCTTAACTTCTCAGCTATATGAGAATATGTACCTAAAAAAATAACTATATTCTCTAATCTGGGCAGAAAAATTTTAGAGCTGAAGTTCGGTTGAAACTAACTACGGTAACGCATAATTGTTGCTGGAATAGGAAATTATAAAATTTTGAATTGACAATATATTTCTTGGATAACATTATAATGAATAAGCGTGGAGAGTAAAATTGAAGGTCAAATCCTTAAATGTTGAATTCTCAGTAAAAACCGATTTTATTGTTTGTCTTGAGTAATTTTAGATTATTTTTGAGAGTCCCGTATAATCATGAAGTAGTTAGTATATACGTGTACCTAACCCCTCAATTGAAAATAAATTAACCTCGTTTTAATGATCTAGTCATACGCTATATATGAATTTGAAATACATCTATCCTAATTTTGCTGCCTTGTAATCTGAATCTTGTTTGTAGCTTTTGAATTATTCAAGTATAAGAAATTTACCTGAATTCGGTAGTTAATTGTACACAATCCGACCCCAGCCTTGAATGCAGGTCATAACTTAAACTTTGCATGTACAATCGACACAAAATCTCGTAAAAAGAGTACATGATAGATGTTTCAAACTCGACTCAAATGCTCATTTCATCTGCCCCGAGTATAAATATATCTGTGACTTCTGCAAGTAAGACGAGGCAAAGAAAGAGTCTATAGGGGATTAATGCTCATCCATCGTCCATTGACAAATAGCATTACACAATTTAACATTGTCAATGTTGCGAATTTATAAAACCCCTATTTGGCTCAACCAAAAATCTGAATTAAAATTCAAGTCGATGTCAACAATTAATTATAACACACATTTCGTGGGATCCATAACTTTTCAATCACATATTTCATCAAGTTCTATCAAAATCTACTAAAAATTTTATTTTATCCAAACCAATACATGAAAAATAAAGCTTTGTGTGGACAGTTAAATATTGGCATTGGGAGTGTGGGAGAGGGTAAAAATGATACTGTTCCGGCGATATTACTATTGGTAATGCAGGTTCCTAAAATAGTCTCAGTTGCCTCAAAGTGATACAAAGAAGAAAAGTTGAGAAAGAAAGCAAGGAAAAAGTTATTAAGTCGAAGGAGCAACTTTAAATTGTAAATATTGATGAATGACATCATCTTTCAAAAAAAAAAAAAAATAATAATAATAAAAAAATAAAAATTAAAAGATCCTTATTGTCAAGATTGTGATATTTTGCACGATCCTTCTTTATATTATATTAACAAATAATTTCGAAATTATTTGGATCAATCAAACGCTATACATTAATAAAAGATCAATCTTTTCAAATTCTCGATTTAACATTTTTCTATGTTCGTTCTAAAATAGAAACAGGATACATCATTGCAATTATTATTATCGGGTTTTTATTTCAAGGCCACTGCATCAGCATAATAATTTGTGATCCATCCTTCGACAAATTCAACTTATGTTTTCCTTTCCATGATTATCATCCGGAATCAGTTTGATCCATCGAACGAATGTCTAAGCTATGAAATTCTGAAATTTTAAGATAATTATTTGCACACTAAATATTTAAAAATCAGTCAAATTAACCCACAAGATGACGTTTTTGAGCATTGCCCACCACTTCAAAAAGGGAGAATCTCTTTATCCTACTGTTTTTAGTTCAACGTTTTCATCTTTTATCATCTATTAGAAACTTGGCTTTTAAAAGACATGAGTGAAAACAAGAAAATGGGTGGCAAGTCAACTGAGAAATGTCCTATCATTTCCCAAAACAGGGACAATTCTTACCCTCTCTAGCCAACCATTACCATCTCAACTCCAACATCACCGTGGCTTCTAATAATTCTGTAAGTTTGCATGAGGAAAAAGTGATGATATTGGACCATTTACTTGTTTATTTTTTAGCCACAAGCAAATAGCTACATATTTTAAATTGAGTAACCCGACAAAACGGGGATTATTTAGGATGGGCTAAACAAATGATAGAGATGTATGACTATTGAATGGTTACAATGCTCTACCTTTAGAGATAAAGAGTGTTAGGTTTTATAATTGTCGATAGTCTGTGGACAAATATATTGATGTAAAAAAAGTGTTAAAAAAATCAAAGAGTCAAGTGGTATGTTATTTAGATGTGTTAGAAGTCATTGGGATTGTCTATGGAACAAAGGAAAAGTTACCAGATTTTTGCTAGCCTGCCGCCAGGCTGTTGCTCGATCAATCAAAACACTAAGTTCGTTGCTAGCCTGTTGCCTGACCTTGCTCGAGCGAAATGCTGTAGTTGAGCTCTTGCTCGAGCGACAGTGTATTCCGAAAAACCACATTTCTCGTTTTTAAATGTTTTTAATAGGCCCATACTACCCAAAACGTCCAAACTATAAATACCTATGCCTCACTTCATAAAATACCGAGATTGAACATTGAGTCGCTTTATAAATTTCTTCTTACATCTTACATAAGTAGTTCAATCCAAAATTCATTGAGCCATATTATTGGAAAACATCAAAACCACTGAAATCAAACATCAAAACACATACTTCCATTGAATCAATCAGAATGACTCCAGTTTCGGTGGTTGGAGAACGAGGAGTTAATGGAAGATCTATAAGAGATAGAGGAATTCAGAATGTCCGGAATTAGAGCAGGAGCACATAGTCTAGGAGGGCTTTGGTGATTATAGTTAGGAGGTCAGAAAATACTAGAGCTAGTCGAGTCTAGTAGTATTGTAAGTTGATTCGTTTATAGTAGATTTACTGGCTTGGGCCCAGAGTTTTTAATCCCACACGAGAGATTTTTTCCGTCAACAATTCTCCTATATTATTTACTTTTTTGCAATTTATTAAACTGCGACGATTCAACATAGATAGATTGCATGTGAATTCATCTGAATTAGTTAATAATTGTGACTTGTTGCATGTATTAATCGGTAAATTTAAATTCCGCAAAACCACCTATTCCCCTCTCTAGGTGTGTGTTAGGTAAAACTTCATTTATTTCTGAAAGGTATATTGGACCATTTACATATTTCTTCTGTAAAACTAAATAATAGAATGTCATCTTGAATTAGGTAAAATATTGAGCATTCATGGTAGAGAAGCGTCTATCTGTAATATATATGGAGAGTCATTTTTGAGTGTGATAATCTTTGATTTGGACAATCGATGAATTTAGCACTAATTATTAAGGAGAAGATGCGCAATAGGTACATAAATCCCCGTCATTCATCTTTTTCACAAGATAATTTTCTTCTTCAAGCAGGAACCGCATTTTCTTTTGCTGATAATGAACATGTTCCTGAGCAAAAAATTTATAGTTAAAAAAATAAAAAAATAAAAATAAATTTTGAAAATTATGTTTGGAAAAATGAGTAACATGAAATTAAATTTGACCTAATTTTAAACACGGCGAAACGTATTGTTTTATTTACTTGCTTATTCCCTTCAAGTCAACACCCGTATTTGATCTACCCATCATTCATCCTTTCCACAATATAATTTTCTTCTTCATGCAGAAGCCATAGACCACATTTTCTTTTGCTGATAATGAACAAGTTCCTGTGCTTAAAAGTTATAGTTAATAAAAGTACCTTATGTTTGTAAAAAAGAGTAACGTGAAATTTGACCTAATTTTAAACACGACCAAACATATTGTTTTATTCACTTGCTTATTCCCTTCAAAGTATTGTGTTTTTTTCCCTACATTTTAAAATTAACATGGACCTAATTAAATATGGAAGAAATGTACTTTTAAGTGAGAAGTGGTACATCATATTTATGCTAAATTTATGGATGAAATATCTAATAGAACTACCAAAAAAAAAAAAAAAAAAGGCTATGACTGAGTTTGTTGAGAAAAATAGTAATTTCTGTATAATGATCTATACTGTACATAAAAATTTTAATAACAAAGGATTAAATAATTTATAAGAAAGAGAATTAGGAAAAGATGGCATTTGGTGAGTCGTCTAAAACTCTATCTAAAAGCAATATTGGTGTCTCTTCATATGGGTATCAACTATTTAATACTGCTTTATTGTAGAGCACCCGTAAGCTCACTAAAAAAAATAATAATAAAAAATAAAAAATCGAACATGCGTTCTTCTTGTTACTCGAAGAATGTATATGTATAAATATAGTAAATTAAATATTAATTTCAATAGAATAAGTAAAGATTTTAAGCTTTTAAATTATTAAATTTCAGCTATGTTAACTCTCGATCAAAATTAGCACTAGGCGTTTATTTATCACCAATAAACAATCATCAATTAACATTCAATGAAGTTGAATAAAAATATCTCTACCATTATGAGACGACTCAAAATCAATTCGAGAATTATAAGAAACCAATGAATTATCTTTTCCAATTGATAAGACAATGACCAACAATTTTTTTCGTTGTTTGACATGGAAAATCCATCATTGACCATTTCACAAAAATCGTTTTCTATAGAGTCACATATTGATTTATAGACTTAAATTTATTTATTTATTTATTTACTTCTGTTTTATATTTTTAGTTGATTCACTCATTTAAAAATCTTGTCAATTGTAATATTGGGTCATGTTCAATAATGTTTGACAAACATAAATTTCATCTTTACAATTTATCGATCATATAAAAACATTAGTAATGGATTAAATGCATCAATAATCATTATACTTGTTTATTATTGGCCACTAATATTTAAAAACTATATAGTAGGAAGTTATCTTGAATTAAGTAACTTTGATAAACTTTTGAATATGTTCATTTATTATTAACTATGTTTTTGCTATATTTGTTAATAATTACTACCCATCATTTTTAGGATAACTTTCCTAAGTAAAAAGGAATTTAATCTATAACTAAATTGTTTGGTAATCAATCAAACACATTACATAACGAAGCTTTATATTCTAACTTTTTATATTAAAAATAGGATTTTTATTCACTCAAATTTTTGTCTACTAATTTTCAATGGGAGCATGACATATAGTTGTTCTCTCTCTTTCGTTTCATCTTTTCAAGGCCAAAAGATTAGCATAATACTTTGCTATCCATAAACCAATGATTTCAACCTCTTTTTTTCTTTGCTTGACTAACCAGCTAGGTCACTTTTTTGGAATTGAAGTATGTCCAATCAATGAGACCCTGCAAAATTAAAATAACTTCTCCATGCACTGAGTATGTGTATATGAGCTAATATAGAGATAGACATATACATAAAATGCTCATTAGACCGATATTTACGTCTAAAGTAAAAAATAAATCGTCAAATTTAAATGTGGTATTTTCAAACTTAAAAGAGGTAATTTCAATTCATTTAAGATTGTCTTTTTACTAGCTAACAATGCAAACTAAATTGCCTATATAAAGACATACCATTAACAGTAGTGACAGCAATGATAAATTGACCAAACAAAAATAAACTAACTAATTAATTAATCAAATTATGATAATAATATTCAAAACAATTTATTAAGGATAAAATATACAGATTTCGTTTATTACCCACCTGTAGTGTATGGGTCTCTTAAACCACTGGAGAAAATCATATAGCTCGCGAATCATCATAAAATCAATTTAATATTCTGAAATTCGGAAACAATTAAATTCTTTAACAAGAAAATATTGTTGGAAAAAATGGTTATGAAATGGGGGACCCACCTTTTAATTAATACGGGACCTAGCATATTCACGTTCTACTCCGCGAGATGATTAACGTGATATATTTATTTATCGAAAACCATTTAAAATTGAATGAAATATTAAGTGTTAAAGTAACCCACATAAACTAAGTATTATGGAAGAATTTGATTTTCCAAACACTTATCCCACATAGGAAAGTTAGGAAACTTTGGTGTGGTTTATAAGGTGGAAGTTTGGAATTGGGTTTGAGCCCCAAGGGGTACCAATAGTGTTTGGAAGGGGGAAGACCTATATCCTATTAGGTTCGGTCATAAACCCACACGCGCGCGTTGCTGTCCTACCGGCACGGGTGAACCTTTACACTATATTAACTTTTTTGGACAAAATTTATTTAAAATTTTGGGCCAAATTGTAAATAATCAAATTCTTGGGTACATTATGAAATTTAAATTTTGGCTTATTCCGAGTGTTTATTTTCTTTTAACAGTCGACTGTTTACAGACCAAACAATCAACTGTTAGCCGACTGTTAATCGACTTAACAGACACGACTTTTAAGAACAGCATGTCTGTTCGAATTTTTGAGGCTTGTCTGAAAGGTGATGACTGTTCGAATGTCCACGAACAAGTCTATAAATAGCCAGCCTCTCTACCAGAAAATTTACACCATTTTCATTGCAAACTTTTTGTACTTTGAATCTCATCCTCTTCTCTCTCGTTTTGATATTATCTCGAAGTAAAACACACTTCGTTGAGTTCATTGGAACTCCTGCAGATTGCAGTGCTGCTTCCGTAGGAGAGGAAAATTCGTTCTATTTTGAGAAACGATTGTTGGACGCCTTTAACACCATTGAAGGCAGCAAATTCGTTTTAAGGAAATATCGTGAAGTCGGTGGGCTCGAATTACTGTTTACATCCTGTTGATCAATTCTTTACATTCAAGTGATTCTGTCGGATTGGGTTCGAAGGAGTAACGTCAAACTCTAAAAACAACAAATATATCATAACTCGTGAGCCAGTAAATTAAAAATGATGTAAAACTAATTTATTATAATCATTAAGGGTTGGAAAGGGTTCGAACAACATACGTGGCCTCCAAAATAAGTTGTAACCTAGTGTGGTTGAGATGGGACACCATAAAAAGTTCTTGCAGTCTGCGATAAATTGATGCAAGTCAAAAGTTGAAGATGGAAACATTGTATCATTTATACCTCTTCCAATGGGCATCACCATCCCATTACAAGTCTAAAGAAGAAGAAAGGGCCACAATTTCAAATAAATCAATATTAATAGATAGGTTAGTTAAGCACGAATTTCTTTACGTTAGGTCAAATACGTTGCATTCACTTTACAAGTCATGTTCAATAACGAATTTTCCGAGTGAGTGTGATACAAGGTGTCACTTGTCCATTATTGAAAGAATTAATTGGATATAACTTAGTAGTGTATCTATATACCTTCCAATATTAGAGTCAATCGAGATTAAATTATATATTGAAAGGGATTATTTAGGATGGGCTAAATGAATGATTGAGTTGTACGACTACTGAATGGTTATAATGCTCTATCTTTAGATATAAAGAAAGGTATATTGGACCGTTTACATATTTCTTCCGTAAAATAAATAGTAGAACGTTATCTTGAAGTAGGTGTGATAATTTTTGATTTGGAAAATCGATGAATTTAGCACTAATTATTAAGTAAAAGATGCGTATTAGGTACGTACATCCCATCAGTCATATTTTCCACTAGATAATTTTCTTCAACCAGGAACCACTTTTCTTTTGTTGATAATGAAATTGTTCCTGAGCACAAAAGTCATAGTTAACAAAAGTAAATTTTGAAAATTATGTTTGAAAAAAATGAGTAACATGAAATTAAATTTGACCTAATTTTAAACACGGCCAAACGTATTGTTTTATTTACTTGCTTATTGCCTTCAAGGAAACACCCTTATATCATCTCCATTTTTTTAAAAACTCATTTTCAGCCATATATTCTTCCATAAAAATAATTTTACATGTAGATTCAATATTTTTCTTATTTTTTAAGCATATTTCAAAATACATTTTCTCTAGGGGTGGGGTCTCAAACATGGCATTATGCTAATTTTTTCCCTACATTTTAAAACTAATACGGACCTCGTTAAATGAGAAGTGATACTTGTATTAAATTTATAGTTGGAATATCTAACAGAAACGTTCTCTACAAATAAAAAAGGATATGACTGAATTTGTTTAGAATAGTAGTAATTTCTGTTTAATAATCTATACTTTACCTAAAAAATTTTAATAGCAAAAAATTAAATAATTTATAAGAAAAAGAGTTACGAAAAGACGGCATTTGGTGAGGAGTCCAAAATGCTGTCTAAAAGCAATATTGCTGTCTCTTCCAACTATTCAATAGAGCTTTATTTTAGAGCTTTCTTTCCCTGGAATCCTTATGCTCACTAAAAAAAAATACATCGAACATGCGTTCTTGTTGCACAAAGAATGCATTTATACATATAGTAATTAAATATTAACTTAATAAGTAAAGATTTGATGCTCTAGATCAAAATTAACACTAATTGTTTATTTATAACTAATAAATAAATCATCAATTAACATTCAACTAAGTTCAGTAAAAGTATCTCTACCATTATCAGATGACTCAAAATCAATTCGAGAATTGTAAGAAACAATGAATTATCTTTTCCAATTGGTATGACAAAGACCAACAATTTGTTTCGTTGATTGACATAGAAAATTCATCATTGAACATTTCAACAACAACTTTCTTCTACGAACAGATTAATTTACAGACTTAAATTTATGTGTACCTTATTTCCTTTTTTAGTTGAATCATTTATTTAAAAATCTTGTTAATTGTAATATTGAGTCATGTTCAATAATGAGTGACAAACATATTTTTAATATTTACAATTTACCAATAATATAAAATGTCAAAACACTGATGGTGGATTAAATGCATTAATAACCACTATATTTTTCACAATGTTCACCATTGGCCACTGAAATTTAAAAACTAAATAGTAGGACGTTATCTTGAGTTAGGTAACTTTGATAAAGTATTAATATTGAGTTGTATTTATTATTAACTAATTTTTTTGTAACATATATTATTAATTAACAGCCATCAGTTTTAGGTCATCTTTTCTAAGTAAAAAGGAATTTAATCTATTACCAAATTGCTTGGAAATCAATCAAACTCACTACATAACGAAACTTTATATTCTAACTTTTGATATTGAAAATAGGATTTTTATTCACTTGAATTTTCACCTACTAATTTTCAACGGGAGCATGACATATAGTTGTTCTCTCTCTTTCATTTTATTTTTTTAAGGCCAAAAGATCAGCGTAATACTTTGCTATCCATCCATCAATAATTTCAGCCTCTTTTTTCCTTTGCTCGACTAACCAGCTCGGATCACTTTTTTGGGGTTGAAGTATGTCCAAACAATGAGACCCTGCAAAATTAAGAGAATTTCTCCACGCACTTAGTACGTGTATATAAGCTATATATAGAAATAGACATATACATAAAACGCTCTAATGAGCGATATTGAAGTTCAAAGCTCAAATAAATCATCAAATTATTTCAATTTTAAAAGTGGAATTTCAGTTCATTTAAAATTTTCTTTCACTAGCTTACAATGCATGCGTTGCAATTGTCTAAAATAGAGAACATACCATTAACAGTAGTGACAGCAATGACACTTTTCGTTATGTCCTCAAGAACCCTATGATTTTGACAGACAAAAATAAATTAGCAAATTAACTAAATCAAATTATTATAATAATATTTAAAACAATATATTAAGGATAAATTAAAAGATTTCGTTTATTACCCTCCAGTACTGTATGGATCTCTTAAACCATTGGAGAAAATTATATTGCTTGCAAATCTTCGTAAAATCAATTTAATATCCTGAAAGTCGGTAACAAATAAAATTATTTAACAAGAAAATATATCATAACTCGTCCTGAAAGTCGGTAACAAATAAAATTATTTAACAAGAAAATATATCATAACTCGTAAGCCAGTAAAAATGATGTAAAAATAATTTATTATAATCATTAAAAGTTGGAAAGTGTTCGAACAACATACGTGGCCTCCAAAATAAGTTGTAACCCAATGCGGTCGAGGTGGGACACCATATAAGTCCTTGCAGTCTGCGATAAATTGATGCAAGTCGAAAGGTGAAGGTGGAAACATTGTATCATTTTGTCCTCTTCCAATGGGCATCACCATCTCACTACAAGTCTAATGAAGAATAAAAAGGACAAAATTTCAAATAAATGAATATTATATAGGTTAGTTAAGGTCGAATTTTTTTTATGTTAGATCAAGTATGTTGCATTCAATCTATGAGTCATATTCAATAATGAAATTTCTAGAGTGAGTGTGATACAATGTGTCACTTGTCCACTATAGAAAGAATTAATTGGACATAAATTAGTGATATATCTATATGGGGTTTGCTACTATGACAGCGACAGGCCTGTGATAGGGCCCAGACCCCCCCTCCAATAGGGGGCACCAAATTGGTGCCTTATCACAGCCCCTGTTTAAGTAAAATTATTCATATCTATATATTAGATAGTAAATATGACGTTAGATATTACATTATAGAGTTACTTGTGTCTAAATTATATATTGGAAGGTCGAATCAAAACCAAGCATTGCAGTCAAACAGTTGAGCTGCCGTCGGCTAGCAACAATCTTAAGAAAAATGATGACTCCATGTCGACTAAGGGGGGTGAAATTAATTGAGACTTTTGAAAACTTTGATGAAATTCTTATAAATGATGACTTTTATGAATTTCGTGGATCTTTTATGGATTTATATGGAATTAGTGAATGTTTTTCGTAGACTTTTATTGATTTTCATTTTAAAACTTTTATAGACTTTTTATGGAATTCAAAAGACTTTTGAAGATTTTCATTTGAAATAGAATTCACGTGGATCTGATGTGAAATTTTTACATACTAGGTGATAGTTCTCACAATTTCCCTTTTCCTTTCCATATAATAAAAAAATTTTAAAAATAAAATACACAAAAAAAAATGAATGAAAAAAGAATAAAAAAGTTATGAAAATCCAATTTATTTTTTTTCATAAAAAATAAAGACAAACAATAAGAGAGAGAAATAGAAAAATAGAAACAAATATAATTAATAGAAAAAATTAAATTTTAATCATAACTCTCATATTCATAGAAGGGAAATAAAAAAGAAAATACATATTAATTTCTTTCTTTCTTTCTTTTTTCTTTTTTTATAGTGACAGTCTACCAAAATTTTCTGATTAATGAGAGATAAATTTTAAGATTCTTAAAAGTTAGTACTCCAAAAACTTTTATAAAAGTTTTTGGAAGTCATTAAAATTTGAATATCTCAAAACTTATAGAAATTTTTAAAAAGTTTTAATTGAATCTATCGTGACTTTTAGAGAGTTTCAAAAAGTTTCAATTGAATATTTCTGAAATTTTTAAATCTCAAAAAATCATTAAAAGTCTAAATATTAAGTATGATGTTGGTTTATTAAGTCGTAACTGAAAATAATATATTCATGAAGAGTTATTGTGGGAAAATAAACTTACTTGCCATTTCCACCCCACACTTGTTTCGCTGGGATAGTTGTATTCATTTGTATCATAGCATGACATATTCATTTTATATGCAACAACGCCGGCAAAAATCCGGCCAAGTATATCAGTTCCGTTGGGTGCTCCATCAATTCCACTGCAAACCATTGTTACTGGATAATCTGGTGGCTCATTATATTGAGCTGCCATTGAGTACATTGTGTCCAAATAATCCTTTAACTCAGTAGAATTGTTTAAATGCCTGAAAATAAATAAGGTCGACAGATTGTTAGCAAGTATTAACTTAGGTACGTGTTCCGCTTTGACTGAAAAAATAAATTGAATAAAATCATAATTATACCGAATTTGGTTTGTAAATGAACTAGTCAACTTGTATATGAATATTATGCACGTTAAACACAAAATTTGAATAAATTAATTAGTCACCCTTTATGGTTCAAACAAGATGATTAATTTCATGTTTTTGACCATTTGAGAAGAAATTAAAAGGGTTCAACACTAAATAAAGAGAACCCTAATTCTCATAAATTTTGCGTAGAGAAAAAGAGGAATAACAAAATTAAAAAGATACCTGCAAGTCTTGAATTTTTCACTGAGAATGGAGAGGCCATTTGGCTTCGAAGCGTCTTTGTCGATTTCTGACCATGATTTTCGAATAGTTTTGTAACAACTCTTGCTGACGTCCTACCCAAAAAAAAAAAAAAAAAAAAAAAAATTAAATATGTAAAAAGTAAAAGGACGCATAATTTCTTTCAATCTTGAAAAAAATCTAAAAAATTGGGTTTTTATAGTTTATTAATACCTCAAAATCCTTGGTTACTTTTGAGTAATATCCATTTTGTGGAGTTATATCATCGAAGTAAAGAACAGGGGCTGATGAAGCTAAAGCACCGATAGCAATGTGTGGATACTTGAGCCTAAACCATGAAGCCAACACTGAAAATAATAGGATAATTTGAATTATAAGTAAATTTACCACAAATTTAATAAAACTCAAATTTGTAATTAATTAAAATAAATGGATGATGGTATTGAATAATTCATGATTTGCTTACTTCCTCCATATGATCCTCCAATCACAATTATGGGAGAATCCTGAGCCGAAAGCTTTTCCTTTATGTGCAATAGCACCTCTGCATAATCAGCTATAGCTTGGGCTGAGTTGAAATATCCTCTAATGCTCTCATTTTTCATGGCTTCTTCCATTGATCCGAATGGGACTGATTTTCCATAATACCGATGCTTCAGAAAAACAAAATAAGTTAGAATAATATTTAAAATAGTCTAATATAATATAAGAAAGAGTATCCACATATTTATAGTAGTGTAGTATAATCTTGCTCGAAAAATTTAGTTCTTTTTCTTCCTTATTTTTGATTAATTGCCATATTAATGAATCAAAAGAAGTTGAAATCTTGTTCAAAATACTGAATGGTACAAACATATATTACCTCTATATATACTTGAAGAGCCTTGAAATGTGGGGCATTTGCAGTTAGATAACCAACACTTTGTAGATCTTCATCCAATGGTGCTTCTGCACCAAGATATGCAAAGATTGGAGAGCTTGAATTTCCACCACCCCAGTATTTGAAATTGATTACATATCTTTGTTTAAAGGTGGCATAACTTTGGGGTCCATAGTTGAAGTGATCAAGAATTTGCGTGTAAAAATATATTTTGAAATCTTTCGAAAGTAAAGGAGAAGATAAATTACTATCAGGGTTTCTTAAGATTGTTCTTATATGTGGAGTGAGCCTTGGAATTTTATATGGGACTGCAGAAACAGATTTCAAGATCAATGGAAGAAGAAGCAGCAAAAGAGGATACACTTGATAGAAAAGTTTATAAGATTTTGATGGAGTACTTTTCCTAGCTTCCATCTTGATCCTTTAAGGGTGTTCCATGTCTGTATTCTGAAGGTGTGTATATATACAGAGAGAGGCTGAAAAACATATAATTTTAACCTTAAATCTGGTATTGATGGGTGGTACTGACTAAGATTTTAATGAAATTTAAAGGATTATAAACTCTTAACGAATTCGTGGATTTAAATGGATTCTTACAAATTCTGTAAGAATCTCATCAAAGATGGTAATTATTGAGGATACCTAAATTTTAAGGTTTTATTATAATCTCAATTGGGAACACCTAAATTTTAGTGGATTTTATTAAAACCCAATATAATTTTAATTGAAGACACTTAAATTTAAAATGACTTTTAAAATTCATTACCATCTCGATTGAAGACACCTCCTTAGTTTGTGCATGTTAAGTTAAAAAAAAAATAAAAAAAATATATATATATTTAAAAGGTTGAACTCTAACCTTAAGGGTCCCCCACCGCCCCGTCCTTAGAGAATTGTGAGAGATATTGATCGCGAGATGTGCCCCATCAGGCCAGGGAACAAGAGTTGCATGTACACTAGTACCCACAAAGTGTCCAAATCCATATTTTAGAAATCGAAACCTCACACTGCGGCTGCCAGCAAGGCTGATTATACCTCACTTTTATCTTTTGCACCACTAAGATATGCCCCGGGGCCAAAAAAATATATATATATTTTTTCTCTTTTTGGGTGGTTTGACAACGCTCCCTAATTCCAAAGGAGAGAGAATCAATTCTGTTCAAATTTTAAAATATTTTCTTATTTACTCTCCGAACTTTTTCTCAAATTCTTCCTTAATTTGAATAATTAAATACAAGAATTCATCATTTATGCATGGAAACTTTCCATCTTTTCTTGTATTTCCTTTCCTTGATTTTTTTTCCTCGCGTTTTCTACATTTTCTTTTCTTAACTCTTTACAACAAAAATTTCCTTCGGTTTTTCTTCTCCTTTTTATTTATTAAAGCATATTTAGTTGTGCTTAAAAATTACTATTTTTTAAATTTTTTAAAGAAGTGACTTCATAAAAATTATGTTAATCAAATTAAATTGTTCAAAAGTAATAATAAAAACATATAGTCCACATTAGACTTTATATGTCTCATATGGTTGTATAATGAAAAACAGATTATGCAATTTTGCCATCATATTACATTAGAATGGACTTAGCATGAACTCTTTTAAAATATCCCGTAAACTTTTACGTACAATCTAAATGTCACAAAATATACACTCCTAAATATTCCTCTACAAATTTTACGAGTTCAATTACATTGAAATGTCCCTTAGGGATTTTCCCACTCTTTTTCGGTAGGCACAAGTTGAGATTCTCGTAATTCATTTTTTGAAAACTTTTGATTTAACATTCCGATAGACTTTGACTGCAACAATACCTATTAAAGAAAAAAGAAGATGTTTTTGAGCAATGGCAACCACTTCTAAAAGGGGAATCTATTTGTCCTACTATTTATTGTTCAAAGTTATCATCATTTATCATCTACTATATAGTGAATATCTCAAAACATAGAAGACATGAGTGTGAACAAGAAATTGCGTGGGAATTGATTTAGTCAACCAAGAAATGACCAATCATTTTCCTCAATTGGGGACAGTGTTACCCTCACTATACCCAGCCATTTCGGCCAATTCCAGCATCACAAATGGGTTCCAATAATTCTATACGTTTGCACGTGGAAAAAGTAGTGTGTATTGGACCATTCACCATGAAAGGTATTTTGAATTGGATGATTCAACGAAACGAGTATAATTCATGACTAAATGAATGAATGATTGTGATGTAATGATAATCGAACAGTCAGAATATTTTATTTTTAGAGATAAAGAATAGCGTGAAGTTTAAGTTTTCACTTTTTCCAAAAATTCTCTAGTCAAGGCAACTTAAAAACACGTTCTTGACACGATAGTTCACTAAACGATGGAAGGGTAACACACTAGAAGATGCTTTTATTTGGAAGGATTCAGCCATTCAGGGATGGGAATTTTTATACTAAGGATACATGAAATTCTCTCAAGGGACGTCAATACTAAAGGGATATCTTTAAACTTCATATGGCATCATTCAATACAAAAAGGAAAAGTTCAATTTCCTTTGCTGAAAATTATGGCACGAACGGATTAGTTGATAGTGTAATTCAAGCGAGGATGAGACTACAATTAGGTATGGATTGTCCTGCCCAGCTCCGTTTCGTACTCTTTAAAAAATGTTAAATTTGAAAGATTTAAAAAAAAAAAGAAGAAGAATGCCCCATCCCGCCCCCGAATCTGGACCCATCCCGTCTTAAGTGGGCATATGACTTGACCGGAATGGTTGCACCGCTCCAGACCTATCCCATTGCCAATATTATTATCTCTTGTGAAATTGCTTAAGGAGTGGAATTATTTTGGAAACATATTTGGAATTCCAAATAGACTCGAATCACTATCCCCATTAACGCCTAAAAGCCACAACTAGGTTTCGAGGTTGTATTGCTTAAAAAAAAAAAAGGGTTCTATGTAGATGAAGTTATTTAAAAGATTAATCCCCACCCCCGCAACCAAACAATGATAAAAAAAAAAATAATAATAATAATGTCTTTATAGATATGAGTGTAATTCATAACGAAAATCCTCTAACCGTCTACTCGATACACTAAGTTATAGTGAACATTGTGTGAGTATATATGTAAACAGTTTCTTCTTTTCTCTTTTTTCTCTTTCTTATTTGTCCTAATATATTTTAGACATAATATTAATGCAATATTTATTTGTCTTTATCGTTACAAATACATTGTTACACATAAAACCATCATACTGCTAAAGAAATTATATTTTAAGAATTTATTGGATATGATAATATCAAGAGAATAGAGAAATATTTTACATCTTTAAAAACATTTAAATTAGAAGGAGAACTTTGAGTAATCAGACTAATGGAAAAAGGATATTTAAAAAAAAAAATCAAAGGACTTTTTCTATTATCACTTGCTACTTTTGTCCTTCCCATAAAATTTCTTCTATTGAAAATATAATCATAATTTCTCATGTGTTTTGTAAGGTTCATTTACATATAGAGATTAATATTGTAATTTGATTTTGATTTAGATTAAAATTTAGATTGTAATTCTTACCAAATAAGGGCCAAGTGTGATTAAAGAAAAAGAAGTACAAATTTTGTTATTGTAAATTTGTACTTGGGGTGTACCAAATGACTATGAATTGATCAACATTAACTATAATGTCATCTTAATGAATAAACATTGGTTTCGAAATATGAACTAACAAATATATGCAATGAACTTGCCAATAATAAAGAGCATACCATATGGTGTAGTGACAGCAAGGACGCTTTCTGATGTCTTCTAGCCTATGATTTATTCAAACAAGAACAATTTAACAAATTAAATAAAAAAATAAATCGAATTGAAATAGTAGACATGTAAGATAAAAAATATTAAGTTGCCATGAACTTTGCTTGACTACATGTTAAAATAATATCCATATAAAATCTTTATTACCTAGGTTATTAAATTGCTCCAAATATTTTTCTTTGTTTAAATTAAATCATAGGGTGCTAGAGGACTTTTTAATCATGTTGCTTTTACCGATAATGGGCATGATTTTTAGTTTTTAAGAACATGTCGGAGTATAATCATACTCTATATTTTGTAAATTTTTGAGTCAGAATTACACTGCATAATTTTCGCACGTATTAGAATACTCCGATTATATTTAAAAGAACATTTTTTTTTTGGGTGGGAGAGCGTTTAATTAGACGAGACACATAATGCATGAAAAAGCTTGTAAATTTTAATCTCGTAAAAGATCTATAACGACAAATGAACTTAATCAATTTGAATCTCTCGGAATTAATTTAAATATATAGGATTGCGCAATATATTATGATATATACATAGGTAGTGTTTCATGCGTACGCTTACTAAAATATACTCATGCAACATGATATTTTTTAGGTCAAACTAAATATCATAACGTCCAGTGTATTGAAGTTAGTGGATGCACTTTATTTAAATTATTTTTCAAGGTCAAATGATATATCATTTTTAGATGTAGCTTTTTCCTTAAATCCACTTACTGGAAGAGATTAAAATCGAATTGGGAACTGGGAAGTGATTTAATTTTATGTTGACTAGGCTTGGGTAAAAAATTGAAAAATTGATCAAATCAATCAAACCGAATCGACTCGGGTCGGTTCGGGTTGATTTGACATAGGTAATTGGTTTGATTTGATTTTCTTTGAAACAAAATCATGATGGGTCGATTAGTCATAGTTTAAAATTTCAAACCGTTAACCAAACTAATCCAACTCATTTACGTGATCACCTTCTTTTAAATTTAAGAAAAATAAAAATAAAAAAATAAACTCTAATATCATAACTATATCTCGATTTCTTCAATCTATGATATTGCTGGTAAGTAATGGCACCGAAAATTTTCTTTTACAAGCTTATTATGTTATATTTAGCAATTTTTTCACATTTAAGTAGTCAGACTACATAATATATAAAAAAGTAATAAATTTTTTTAGTTTTCTATTGATCCGTTTCTATTAACCTAATTTTATTTGTTAATCAATAGTTATTATAATATAAAATTATTTTGTTATTTTAGTTCTTGTAATTTAAGTGTACTTAAAACTTGGACAATTTCTTTTAGAAAAATTTAATTTCGACTAAAAGTTCAAACCGAATCGATCCAAACCAAACCTATTTGGTTTGATTCGGTTCGATTTAAGAGTTAGAGTTGGTTGGTTTGATTTAAAATTTGCCCATACTGATTAATTTGGTTTCGATTTCGGGTTGGAGTCGAAACTAACTCAAACCAAACCGCACTCAGGCCTAATGTTGATTGGATTAAGTCCAATAAAATTATAGCCCTTGTTTGAGGGGCCTTTTTTTTTTTTTTTTTAATTATTATTATTATTCATAAGAATGGATTTTTGAATACTTTATTAGGGTTGGGCATGGTCCGGTTTGATTCGGTTCTAACGAGAATCGAACCGACCCGAAATTTTCGAGTATTTAGTAAGTGGAACTGTCGGGTCCAAATTTAATTACGGAACCATTCGGGTTCGGTTCCATTCGGTTCGGTTCGATCCGGTTCGGTTCCGTATTATAATTAAATTTTTTAATATATACAAAGTTACGTTAATTTAATTAATGATGTGTTTAATATTAACTCTTACAAAATAACGTAATTCAATCTTATGTGTTTCACATCTTTTTTTGTTGAATTCTTCATAAATTTGATTATTAAAATCACAGAAAAAGAAAAATAGCGAGTTCAAAATAATTAAGAGAGATGTTATAGAGCTTTAATTCGATTTTTTCCGGTAGAAACGACACTACAGTAGAATAACAGATTTGGATAAAATTGAGGTCAATTTGATTAAATTGATTTTGAACTGAAAATTAGAAATAGGAAAATCATATTTTGTGGCTTGAACTAAATTAACTAGTTAACAAATTTATTTAGAAAAAATAAAATAATTTTACTTATTTAAAATAAATTAATTAAAAAAATTATGGAGATTCGGTTCTTATTAGGTTCTTCGGGTCTTAGCCTAGAACCGAGAATCGAACCATACTTGTCGGTTTTTGATTCAAATACCCGTTCTGGTATTTAACTTGAAAAGAACCGTCGGGTTCGGTTTAGTTCGGTTCCGATTTGGTTCGGGAGTTTTGTCCAGTCCTATAATTTATTGATGAGAAATGTGTGGTTAAAAAATAAGAAAATTTTTGGATTTGCATGTAATATTATTTATTGAAAAATACGTAATTGAAATGATGTCAAAACACTGTTTAAGAATATATATATATATATTTTTTTTTCAAAGATTGAGGCTCAAATAAGGGCATAAAATGTGATACACAAAGCAAAAGGAAGGGAGATGCATTTAAGTTAAAGTTGAAGGAATTTTCCTTTCATTTCTGGAAGTTGACGCAAGGAGAAGTTCATTAGGATCCCTCTTTACATCCCAATGTCACCCGGTCAGGGTTCATGGGGGCGAAAAAGGAATGAATGCAATTGGCCTGGATCATTCGACACGAAATACCTATTTAGAAAATAAATTTGTGATCCAAATTAAGTTGTGATTCTGGTTAAGGATTTGTTTGGTGTAGATTAAAAGTTGATAAAAATTTTAAGTCAAAGTCAATACTTAATTTTAAACATTTATTTCATGAGATTTACAATTTTTCAATCATAAATTTCATCTACTTATATCAAAATTTACTAAGAATCTAATTTTAATTTACAACAAACATGAGCTAAACAATTTTTAAATGTTGGGGTAGATCCTTAAGAGATCGGGTTCCTCATGATTTTCTCTGGATTCAAGAACTTTTGACGGGTGATAATAATTCTTTCCACTTTTAAATTCTCCATGATATAAACCCAAGAATATATACATATGCACATCCACAGCTACGACATATAAACGCGTGAATAGTTGACAAACATTATGTTGTGGATTTTGTCCTCATAAACTGATTATAGTAAACAATCAAAGAGTCGAAAAATGTCAAACAACCTTTTTAATTAATATCGGCCTTTCTGCTTGAAATTGCCCAGTGAAAGAATGTATCTCATTATTTTGTGCATGCCATCCAGTTTGTAGGTATGCAACTTGATGATGACCTCTAGGAAGAGCTGATTAAGCAATGCCTGAATAAACCTGAGATGGTAAGCTGTAGGCTATTAATTTTAATCAATTTCAATTGCAAAAGCATTATTACCACATTTTAGTTTTTTTTTTTGTTGGTTTATTTAATTTTTACTATTGGCAGGTTGGGGTATTGTTGGAGCATACTGTTGGCAATCTTGATCCCCTATATATTGTAAATATGGTGCCAAATGGCTTGGAGATTCCTCGGTAAACATGCTCTCTACTTTTCTTTTCTTTTTTTCTTCTTCTTCTTCTTCCTTTTTTTTTTTTTTTTTTTTTTTTTCCTTTTTTTTTTTTTTTTTTTTTTTTTCGCATCTTTCTAATTCTGGTGGTCAGTTTGCACAACTTATTTTTCTTCAATTACATGAATGGCTTTCCATTTCGAATGTCATGTGGATGAAAAGCATTTTTGGTTTTCTATTGGGTTTTGTTACTTTACCCAGGTTAACATGTCAACTGTCTTTTCATCTACTTATTCACCTGTGTCAAAGTCGAAGGTTCAACTTGCCAAAATGTTTTCAAATTTTCGTTTTCGGTTCGTAACATGATCCTTTACTTTGCTTGGTATTACAATACTATTACATTGTGTCTAGAATTAGCCTAAAAAAAAACCTACCATACTTATTCATGATTGCTCTTGCTTTTAACGACTCATCTGTGAAACATAATGCAAGGTGTTTTATGTCATATATAGAGGGAAAATCAAAAGGAACTTTTATTAGCTAACACTATTTGCTATGTGGATCAAGATATCTGAAATTGTCCTATTTTGTGGTACAATTATAACACTTAGATGCTGTTTTGATTGAACCTATAGACGAGTATGCAAGTGCAATGGATCTATTACTCTTATGTGTCCAAATTCTTGTAGTATTTTCTTGGCACAGTAGTCAGGACTTAAAGATTATGCACTACCACCAAAAATGTTGCAGTTTCAATTAGCTTGCTCATTTATAAACCCATTCCTTCTCGGATTGAGGGATTGTCTAGTCAAAATCATCACAGACTATAGGACGGAAACTTCTCTTAGAAACGGGTGCAATGATATACTTAAGGTAATTTCTCGCCCATAAATACTTTTGATGCAATTTGATAATCATAATTACTTGATAGTTCACTTCTACTTGCAGGCCGATTGTGTTAATTTGTTAATCAAATGCTAAAAAGAGGAAAGACGAGCTATATGCTTGAGCAATGAAGACGACGAAGCACGTAGTAAAAAGGACAGAAATTGGGCTTCTCAGTTTGCAGAGAAATCTTCGAGGATGAAGTGCATGGAGGTCAAATCGAAAACACGTGGCGGCGCTAGATGCTGCGTTTGTTTCGACCCATATTCTATACAAAATGTGTCGGTTATAGCATTCTTTTGCTGTCATGCCTATCACACAACATGCCTTATGGATTCCACCATTTCCATTAGTCAGCAGCAAAAGAAGCCACCAACCCCAACCAAGTCCTCGGATGAATTATTGTATTATGAATATGATAATGGCGACGTTGAGGATGATGAGGAAGATGATACTTCTTCGGGTTCTCCTCAAATGCCTTGTTTCTTGTGTACTACGGCTGCAGGTGATAAGTGTGTTTTTGCACACTTATTTAGGTTACAAATATGACTTAATTACGGGCAAAATGATTGAATTGTAACTTAATTTCGTTACATTTGTGAATTGTAGGGAACACTGATGAATATGGTGAAATTCAGGAGAAAAAAGCCGAAAAATGACTAAAATGGAGCAAAGTGATAGCTCAGGGACCAAAGTGAAATTATTCAAAAGATGGTCCAAAGGACATATCAAGGAAGTGAATGAGCTAAGTACCAATTTGGTAATATTATGAGATGATGGAAATAAAAGAAACAAAGCAAAAAGGACCAGAATGAATCAAACTGAAAGTTCGAGGACCAAGTTGTAAATAATTCATAGATGAAACGGGAAATGTAATGAAGATTCAAGAGTGTTAGAGGTCAATCAGATGAGGAAAGGAGTCAAAGAGGTGAAATATGGTCGAAGTATTATCAAGTATCAACTTTCAGGCGAAAAAACTATGCTCGTGATTTTTAGCTTCTACTTGAGATTCATTTTTTGTATAGTAAACATAAGAATTTGAGAAATCCTATTTCTATCAAAAGTGTAGATCTTTGAGTTTTCTTTCCAATGAACTTTGAATAACTTCAATCGGAGATCAGAAGAAAAAGTTATGATCAAAATATTAAAAGCTGTCCAATGGAAAGAATTGCATAACTATGCGGTCGCATAGTATGAACTTTATGCGGTCGCATAGAGGCTTCCCGATAATATTTGCTCAAATTTTTTTTACTCTATACGATAGCATAGAAATGTATTATGGGGTCGCATAGAACAAATTTCTGGCCGATTCTATAATTTCCTTATACGACTGAAACTCTTTTGGTAACTTAATTTTCATGCGATATAAATATCAAAAGACGTCCAGAAAGAGGCAGAATGGATTAGAGGCAGAAAAACACTTCTTGGAGATGATTTTGAGCGCAAGAACGAAGATTTACACGAAGAGCTTCAAGATTTCTCAAGATTTCATAACCCGGTGATGCTTTTTATCAAAAATTTGATGTATTCTTTTATTTTAACCATGTTAGGCTAGATTTTCATGTGCTAGGAGATCGATGTACCATATAATTTAATATTTAATTTTCTAGTTTTGTAATTTGACATTAAGACATATTTTTATTGATTTGAATGATTTATATGCAATTATTATTTCCGCAATTAAGGTCCCGTAATTGTGTGAGTTTGGGTGATTTATTCTTGCATTTGAGAGAATTGAAATAGGTTCGACATAATATAAATCATCGTAGGGTTCGATAGGGGATAGAAATATACCGCTATACCCTACGTGAATCTTTAAGTGTTCATAAAATCGCATGCATTTTTACATATGCACTTGTCATAGAAATATAGGCCGGTGATATGTAGAAATAGGTTCGATACATCTCGAGAGAGAGTATTGGATAGACATAGGAACATTGATTCGTCACAATTGAAGTGTGTTGTCACATTGTGAAACTAGGATTTTAAAGTGATAATTGTATGGAAAATCGTGATCCTAGTGTGTTTAATTTCTATTGATTACAACAAACGTGCATTCTCAACATTTAATTTCATTCTAGATTGTTAAAAATAGTGTTTTGCATATTTAATTTAATTCAATCATAAAAATTGCATAATTAGGGTTTTCTTTCCAAAATTAGGATTTTCATTAGGTTCACATTCACTTTAGTAATTTAGTTTCGGTTAAGGCGACGATAGATAAAATTGAACTAATCAATCTCTGTGGGACGATATTCAGACTCATTTAATCTACTTTATTACTTGTTAACGAACCTTACACTTGCGGTAGTTTTAAATCGAAAGAACTAATTTCGCAAACAGCAGGTATAGCTTCCTGTGTGCAATAGTTGTCGGCGTGGCGTGATCGTATACAAGGGATGGCTTTGTAACCTATTTCTTTGTGTGGGCAAAAGGCCTTTATATATTTTTATATTTATTGCTGATGTTTTTCTTGGGCTACATATGAACTTTAGAATTGCGGACTGTTGCTGAAGAATCGTTGGTGTCTGCTTCTGCTGCTGCCGTAACCCATAAGTGCGTCTATGATCTAGCCGTCTGGGGCTCGAACAAATAGGGATGGTCGAAAGTAGGGGAGGAGAAGGTAGAGACATCGCTGTCGGAGGTGCGGATGGAATGAGTAACGGGTTGAATTGTAGAATGGATGGAAATTGGAATGGGTTGAAACTTGAACGAATCATGAAATGTAATTATGGTATTGGGCTAAGTAATGGGCTTTACTTTTTGTCTGGGCCTGGACATTTATAAAAAAACAATTGGCCTTTTGTGATGGGCTGCCCAAAAGTTCAGTGTGGGCCTCTGCCTGCACTTGGCTTCTATGGGTACAGGCTGTACTGAGGTTTGATAGATTTCTTAACGTCCTCCAACAGAGAACAACAAAATCCAGCAAATTTCCCAAATCAAATATGAAAATTGTTACTCTAAACGAAAATAAATAATTCTTATCCCTAAATCAATTGAAATCTTGGAGGAAAATATTAATATTTCTGAAAAAAGAACATAATGAAAAATCAAGGTTTTTAGAAGAAATTAAACCTGCTTTAAAAGTTAACCCGTTCATGGAAGAAGAACACAATTTAGAATATGGAGTCAAGAACAAAGTAGAGAAATTTGGAAGAAATACCTTTGATGGATATGGCAATGGCACAATGAGAAGAAGAGGAGAAAAAAGATGCTTTTTCAATTGTATTGAAAGTGAAAGTACGGTTTCCTTTTCCTTTTCCTCCTTTTTTCATGGTTCCTTCAAACCGGTAGTGGGTCACGGTTTTCCATGTTGAACCGGTCGGGCCGGTCCGCTTTTTCCATCATTGCAAATTCTTCCTTGATATGAACAATTAAATACAAGAATCCATCGTTTATGCATGGAAGATTTCCATCGTTTCTTGTATTTCCTTTCCTTGATCCTTTGTGTGTGTGTATGTGTTTTTTTTTTTTTGCTCTAAATTTTAATTCTTTCTTTTCTTGTGTGTTCTAGATTTTCTTTTCTTGACTCTTTACAACAAAAATTTCCTTTGATTTTTCTTTTCCTTTTTATTTATTAAAGCATATTTTAGTTGTGTTTAAAAGTTACCTTTTGTATTATTAGTAAAAGAAGTAACCTTAAAAATTATGTTAATCAAATTAAATTCTTCAAAAGTAAAAGTAGAAAAATAACTTTAAAAATTATATTGAGTGGGGCTTAACAATGTTCGACCATCAATATTTTATGTATGTAGAATTTTGATAGTGGATAATTCTTTTGATGCATGAATCATTTTGTCCAAATTTATTCGGTACTAAATTTAGATTTTCAACTTTTTTACATATTTTTAAACAATTATCTTTGTTCCAATAAAAGATAGTGGAGGTAAAAATAAAAAATAAAAAAATGGTTTTACTTAATAAAATCAATATACTCTCACCCAATACCCACTCAATGAAATATTTATTTTATCTTCTATTATATATTTCAAACATATCCAGACGATTAGATAAAAACACGACATTTATTTCCTTTCTCAACTCTATTTTTACCTGATTTTTACAAACTATAAACCAATCCTTAAATTTTTATTTTTATTTTTAGTTTGAGCAAACAGATTATAACGGGACCTAACAATACTTGATCATCAATATTTTTTGTTTGTAGAGTTTTGATGTGGATAATTCTCTTGAAGCAGGTGTCTGTTTGTCCAACTTCATTCGATTCCAAAGTTAGATACTCAATCTTCTTAATCTAACTTTTTTCGTACTAATACATTATTAATGTATAAAATTAATCTTTATAATTACATTCATTTAATTAATTAATATATCTTTATCAAAAATATATAATTATTTGAAATATTTCGTTAACGTAAAAAGATGAGATAAAAAGACGTACTTGAATGCAATGAATTCGACCAATTTTCTTGTTACATATTATCTTTTCATTTTCATTTCCTATATTTACTTCCCCCACTCCACTGTCTTCAATCTCATTCTTACTATCTCTTCTTTCAAAAATTATTTTTATAAAATAAATGAAAATAACTGTTAAGAGAATTGTGTGTTTCCGTTTCTTAAATTATTAAGGAAATAGAATATAGAACTAGCTTTTATTTTAAGTTCTTGCCAATTATTTTTATGATTTTTTATCATCATTTCCTTTTAATTTTTACAGGATTAATAGAAAAGAGGTATATATCTTTAATGATACGGAATCTAATTAGATTGAATACAATCAAAATGAATCAAATATGTTTACTTGGATTTAGGCAAACCCAAGCAAGATACTAAAGATGTCACTACGTTTGACAAATTAAATGAAGTATATTCACATATGTGCATAATTTACTATTCAAATTTGAATTGGCATATTTATATTCAAACTGATCATATAAAAATTTTGTTACGTTAAAATAAAAATTGTAATGTATTTTGAAATTGTAATTCACAATAAAGCATAAAATTCAATTTTATGGATTTAAGTGTGGAAGTTGTTTATTCATATATATTCTTTTAACAATTTTAATTTTTCTTTTAAAAATATCAATTACATCCACTATTTTCAAAAATAATACTAGTATTTTAAAAACATTACCTATATTATTCATCCGACACATAAAACGTGCAATGCACGTGCATACAGCATACAACCAATAAAAATAAAAGTTGTGAATATAATTAAAAATAATATTTGACTAACTTATAATTTTCGAAAAGTATTGTTAAATAGGTCTAAGGCTATTGATTTTTGCCTTTTCAAAATCCATGCATTGGCTTGGAGCCTTCGACTGTAAAGTAGGTGACCAAAGCTTCTTGTGCACATAGCATACTATGTAGATAATCTTGGGGAATTAAGGAAAAAAAAGTTTCAATACCAATTTTATTTTTGCACGAGAGTAAGAGCACCTAAGGAGTCTTTAATGGCAACTACCTTGTATCTGGAGTTGCTCTAGAGGTCTTGAGTAGTGTTACTTTATGGGTTTTGACTAAGCCCTAGTTTTAGAAGGGGTTATAATCAAATTTTTAGTATATTTCAATAGAAGTTGATGAAATATGCGATTGAAAATTGTGAATTCCATAAAATATAGGGAAATTTATCAAAATGTCACTTTTTTTGAAAATGCACAAAAAATTTTGATATGCACACAATTTGTACAAAAATGTCACTTTCTTGTTATCAAATGTCTAAATTACCCTTAATTTGACTTTTTTGAAGCATTTAATGCTCCTTCATGATTGTTTTTCAAAACAATTAATGTTGTGATTTGATTGTTTAATTTGTATATTATAATCATTGAATATATGAATATTATATTGTAAAATACGAATTTAGTTAATAAAAAATGAATATAAAATCCTTCAAAACCCTAGTTAGCATTAAAAAAAACAAATTTCTTGTTAAGCAAACCCTTATTTCATTCATCTTCTTCATCCATTTTCTTTTTCATAAAAAAGACATTATTTCATTCATATTCTTCATCTATCTTGAAAGGTCAGTTATTACGAATTGTTTATATTTCTATGTAATAGCTTACTCTTTTTAAAATGTTAAAAACAACATGGTAATCACTACTATTAATCATCATGGTCTTTTTTTTAATAAGTTTGAAGAAAAAACATACAAAAAATATTTAGGAAAATGTGAAGTATTTCATATTTAATGAAGTATTCATTCATTTATTTCTGGAAATAAATTGTAATATTGTAGTTGTTGTAGTTGAGAAATGATTATATGCGTTAATGCTACTAAACACATTTGAAGCTTCTCGGCGGTTCCGACTGCCTACTCCACCTATAACCAAGGCCGCCACTAAATCTCTTTATCCTATTGTATGAAAATGGGAGGCAATTGAGTTTGCCAACTTAGAAATGTCCAATCATTTCCCAAAATTGGACAAATCTTGCCCTATCTAGCTAAGCATTATCTTTCCAATTCCAGCATCAAAATGGCTTCTAATAATTCTACAAGTTTGCACGAGGAAAAAGTGATGCTATTGGACCATCTACTTATTTCTTCACTAACCACAAGAAAATAGGAAAGCATCTTAAATTGAGTAACCCGAGAAAATGGGGATTATTTAGAGACGGACAAAATCAATGATGGAAGAATTGAAATAATACATCTTTAGAAAGCATATTGAACCATTTTTTGGCTGATCAATATTAAAAACAGGATTTTATTAACTCAAATTTTGTCTACTAATTTTTAATGGGATAATGACAGAGTCATTCTCTCTTTCATTTTACTTTTTCTAGGCCAAAAGATCAGCGTAACATGTAGCCATCACCAATAGTTTAGATCTCATTTTTCCTTTGCTCAACTAACCAACTAGGATCACTTTGATTTGACTAAAGCACATACTTTCAAATAAATTTCCGTCTTGTAGAAACATATTAAGTATAAAATTTCAATTCACTTAAATATAAGATTATTTTTTACATTGAAAACATGCATAGAAATTGCCTAAAATAAAGAACACAACATTAACAGTAGTGACAGCAATGACACTTTCCGATATGTCCTCGAGCACACTATGATTTTGACCAAACAAAAACAATTTAATAAATCAACGAAATCAAATATGTTAATAATATTTACAACAATGTATAAGGATGAAATAAATTGATTTTTATACCCTTCAGTGCTGTATGGATCTCTTAAACCATTGGAGAAAATTATGTGGCACGAGAATCGTCGTAAAATCAATTTAATATCCTGAAATTTGGGAAGAAATAAATTATTTGACAAAAATTATATCATAATTCGTAAGCCAGTAAAAATAATTAATTATAAGCCAGTAAAAATAATTAATTATAATCATTACAAGTTTGAAAGGGTTAGAACAACATACATGGCCTCCAAAATAAGTTGTAACTCCATGTGGTCGAGGTGGGATACCATATAAGTTCTCGCAGTCTGCGATAAATTGATGCAAGTCGAAAGGTGAAGGTGGAAACATTGTATCATTTATTCCTCTTCCAATGGGCATCACCATCTCACTACAAGTCTAAAGAAGAAAAAAAGGACAAAATTTCCAAGAAATGAATATTAGATAGTTAGTTAAGTACAAAAATTTCTTTTACGTTGATTAAATATGTTGCATTCAATCTACAAGTCATATTCAATAACGAATTTTCTGAGTAATGAGTCACTACTCAACTGTAAAAAGAAGTATCTGGATATAAATTAGAATGAACGCATGATAAAATAAACGGATCTATATCTATATGTACTAGATACTAAATATGGAGTTAGATCTTACTAATTTGTTGAGTTGCAAAAAATTATTTCTGAGTTGCCGTTCTATGTAAGTGTAAGGACACACAATAAGGAAAATCACGACTCAATACAGATATATAGTACGATGTTGATTTATTAAGTGATGACAAAAATTAATAAAATGATGAGTTATTGTAGGAAAATAAAATTACTTGCCATCTCCATCCCACACCATCCCACACTAGTTTCACTTGGATAGCTGTATTCATTGTATGATAGCAGGAGTTAATTTGGTGGCTCATTGCAAAAGAGTATATTGAACCCAAATAATCCTATAACTCAGTAGAAGAGTTTAAATGCCTGAAATAAATAATAATGAGAGTTTAAATGCCTGAAATAAATAATAATGAGAGTTTAAATGCCTGAAATAAATAATAATGAGAGTTTAAATGCCTGAAATAAATAATAATGAGAGTTTAAATGCCTGAAATAAATAATAATGAGAGTTTAAATGCCTGAAATAAATAATAATGAGAGTTTAAATGCCTGAAATAAATAATAATGAGAAATTATTAGTATTAACATTGCCACGTGTTCGACTTTGACTGAAAAATAATTGAATAAAGTCTTGCGTGTACTAATTTAGGTTTTAAAATGAACAAGTCAACATGATATATAAGGAGCCCAAGATTAAATCTTCGTCATGATCACCTGTATATGAAAATTTTGCATGTTAATTCGAATAAATTAGTGTCACCCGTAAAGAGATAATTAATCTAATAAATGAAACATTCATACTAGCATAAAGAGAAACATTCATACTAACGGTTGAAACAAGATAATTAATTTAATTATTTTCACCACTTGAAGAGAAATTAAAAGGGTTCAACACAGTAGCCAAAAATAAAAAAATAAAAAAAGAACCCTATTTCTCATAAATTGTGTAGAGAAATAAAAAAAAAAAAAACAAAGAGAAATAACAAAATTAGAAAGATACCTGCAAGTCTTGAAAAAAAAAAAAGATAAGAAAGATGCTTTATAATTTTTTTTAATCTTGAAATGATCTAAAAACTGTAATTTTTATGATTTATTAATACCTTGAAATCCTTGGTTACTTTTGAGTAATATGTGAAGTTATATCATTAAAGTAAAGAATTGGGGTTGATGAGACTAAAGCACCAAGTGCAATGTGTGGATACTTGAGCCTAACATGAAATCAGCACTAAAAATATAATATAATTTGAATTATATGGAAATTTAAAACAAATTTAATAAAACTCAAAGTTGTAATTAATTGAAATAAATGACTGATAGTATTGATTAATTCATGATTTGCTCACTTCCTCCATATAATCCTCCAGTCACAATAATTGGGGAATTCTGAGTTGAATGCTCTTCATGATTTGCTGACTTCATAGGGTTAGGGTTTCCATCAAACATTGGGCAATAAGAGGGGATGGTGTACGGATTTTGGGCCTTGTTTTAATGGTTTATAGGCCCAATTAAAACACAAAGCAGCCTATATGACTTATTGGGCTTTTATGGCAAATCGGTACTACAGTGGGCTTTTTGTAAACTTCAAATATAACTTAATCTAGCACATAAAAAGTTGTCCTACACTTGATCCCTGTGTCTCCCATTAAAGTAGAAAAATGTATATTAAAATATTGAATTTTTGGAGAATGTATGTTTAAAAAGTAGGAAAAATTTTGAATTTACGTATAACATATTTTATTGTGAAAATGGGAATGGGGGCTTAACTTCTCAGCTATATCAGAATATGTAGCTAGAAATTAACTATATTGTCTAATTTACGCCGATAAATTTTAGAGATGAGGTCGGGTTGAAACTAACGATGGTAACACATAATTGTTGCTGGAATAGGAGATTATAAAATTTTAAATTGACAATATATTTCTTGGATAACATTATAATGAATAAGCGTGGAGAGTAAAATTGAAGATAAAAATCCTTAAATGTTGAATTCTCAGTAAAAACCGATTTTATTGTTTGTTTTGAGTATTTTTAGATTATTTTTGAGAGTCTGGTATAATCATGAAGTAGTTAGTATATACGTGTACCTAACTCCTCAATTCAAAATAAATTAACCTCGTTCACATAATTGTTGCTGGAATAGGAGATTATAAAATTTTAAATTGACAATATATTTCTTGGATAACATTATAATGAATAAGCGTGGAGAGTAAAATTGAAGATAAAAATCCTTAAATGTTGAATTCTCAGTAAAAACCGATTTTATTGTTTGTTTTGAGTATTTTTAGATTATTTTTGAGAGTCCGGTATAATCATGAAGTAGTTAGTATATACGTGTACCTAACTCCTCAATTCAAAATAAATTAACCTCGTTTTTTAAGGATCTAGTCATACGCTATGAATTTGAAATACATCTATCCTAATTTTTCTGCCTTGTAATCTTAATCTTGTTTGTAGCTTTTGAATTATTCCAGTATAAGAATTTTACCTGAATTTGATGGTTAATTGTATACAACCCGAAATTTGACCTTTCATATCTTATACCTAACTTATTCGAATTAATTTTTTTTCTCAAGTTCAAAAT
>NW_019227357.1:417645-421177 GCF_002742605.1 Olea europaea var. sylvestris | reverse complement strand
GATCGATAAATAAGTTGTGATCTATAAAATGTGTTATATGTGATTAAATTTGTAATTGTGATCTACCTAATGTGTCTTTATGATTGTGATTAGTACTTAAGTATGTTCATAAATTGTATGTTATTGTAACATTAACTTAATCAATTATCAATTTAATTAATACCACCTGATTTTTGGCGAAATTTCACAAGTTTGAAAATATATTTTTAAAGGTTGATAGTTATGTATTTTTCCCTAACTATAATGTCTTATTTGCACTGAAAAATCTTGGAGATGAAGTCTGGTTGAAACTAAATCTACCTATGGTAACACATCATTGATGAAGGAATAGGAATTTATTTTTTAAATTTAGAAATTTGGATTCTTGAAAATATTCTCATATGAAAAGGTCAAGAGTCATATTGTATGTAAAAATCCTTAAACACGTTCTCATTGAATTCCCAGTTATTTCCAAATACATTGTTTGTCATGTGTATTATTATATTATTTTTTAGAATCTTGAAAGTTTCGAAGTCTATACTCAAAGTAGTGTATATGTATAATTAACCATTTAAATCAAACATCCTCTCAACGATGATGTTTTCCTATCCAAATCTAGTTATATCATATTTCAGTTCATCCCATTCAATATGTCACCACCATATTATCAATGAGCTAGCAATGCATTCAATAAAGCTCTAAGTACAAGAAAATTTTATTATTACTGTTTAATCTAATATATGAAACATTCATACTAGCATAAAGAGAACCAAAAAAATAGATGTGCCAGTCGAACTGAGCTAACCAGATTGCAAATGTTCGAAATTTTCAAATCGTCAAGTTTGAACCACCTTGACACCATCGCAAGATGATGTCTTGGGCATTCCCCACCCTTCCCCACCCTTCAAAAAGGGAGAATCTCTTTATCCTACTGTTTTTAGTTCAAAGTTTTCATCTTTTATCATCTACTAGATCCAATCGAGTGAAAACAGGAAAATGGGTGGCAGTTGAGTTAGCCAACTGGGAAATGTCCAATCATTTCCCAAAATTGGACAAATCTTACCCTAACTAGCTAAGCATTACCTTCTCAATTCCAACATCACAATGGCTTCTAATAATTCTACAAGTTTGCACGAGGAAAAAGTGATGCCATTGGACCATCTACTTATTTCTTCACTACCCGCAAGCAAATAGGACGGCAACTTAAATTGAGTAACCCGACAAAATGAGGATTATTTGGAGACAGACTAAGCCCCTGTTTGATATTGGTTGAAATTAGACTTTAATCTAAATCTTATTCAAGAAATCAATATTAATAACATTTTTTATGGGTCCCACAACTTTTCGACTACACATTTCAAAAACTTTTATCAAAATTTATTAAAAATCTAATTTTAGTTCCCACCAAACAGGGGCTAAATAAAATGATAGAGATATAACAACAATTGAAATAATACATCTTTAGAAAGGTATATTGAACCATTTACCTGCTTCTTTTGTAACACTAAGGGGGTGTATTTAATTGAAACTTTTACTGACTTTTTGGGATTTAAAAAGTTTAGGGGTATTCAATTGAGATCTTTTGAGACTTTCTAAAAGTTACGGTGTATTCAATTATAATTTTTATAGACTTTTAAAAAGTCTTTAAAAATCACGGTGTATTCAATTGAAACTTTTTAGAAATCTCTATAAGTCTTCAGGTACTCAAAGTTTAATGACTTTTAGAAACTTTTATAAAAGTCTCTGAAGTACTAACTTTTAGGCTCAAAGTACTCATATAAAATTTTAAAACTTGTCTCTTATTAATCATGAGATTTTGGGAGACTTCTCAAAAACAAAGGAAAAAAATTCAATCTTTTTTTCTTTTATCTTTCATGGACATGTATGATCAAAATTTATTTTTTTCTATTGATTATATTCTCTCTCTCTCTCTCTCTCTCTCTCTCTCTCTCTCTCTCACATCTTTTATCTCTATTTTCTATGAAAAAATTAAATTAGATTCTTGTAACTTTTTTCTTTTTTCATTCATTTCTTTTTTTGTGAAATATCTATTTTTTATTACATTATAAAATTTTATATGAAAAATTTATAATTAAATTTAAATATATTGATTTTTATTTATTTTTAAAAGTATACTATATTAATAATGTTGAATCATATATATATATATATATATATATATATATAAACACATGTATGTATGTATGTATAATTTTGATTATTATTTATTTAATTAAGGTCTTAAATTTTTATTTTTTCAATTTTTTTTATTAAATGGAAAGAAGAAGAGGAAGGAAAATGGGAATTGTGGAAACTAACACCTATGTAAGAATTTCACACCAGATCCACGTGAATTCCATTTCAAATTACAGTCTTCAAAAATCTTTTGAATTCCACAAAATTCTATAAAAATTTTAAAATAAAAATTCACAGAAGTCTACAAAAGACTTCCACTAATTTCTTACAAATCTACAAAAAATCAACGAAATCCAAAAAAGTCATCAAGTAAAAAAAGTCCATTAAAGTCTTAAAAAATTTCAATTGAATACACCCCTAATAGTATAAACTTATCTTGAATTGGGTAATATGACATAAAAAGGATTATTTGGGACAATACACAATATTAAAAACAGTATTTTATTAACTCGAATTTTGTCCACTAATTTTTAATGGGATAATGACATAGTCTTATCTCTTTCATTTTAATTTGAATAAATTAATGTCACCCATAATGGTACAAACAAGATGATTAATTTCATAATTTTCACCATTTGAAGAGAAATTAAAAGGGTTCAACACAGCAGGCAAAAAAAAAATAAAAAAAAATTAAAAGGGTTCAACACACCGGCCAAAAAAAAAAAAAAAAAAAAACCTATTTCTCATAAATTTTGTGTAGAGAAATTAGAAAAAACAAAGAGAGATAACAAAATTAAAAAGACGCCTGCAAGTCTTGAATTTTTCACCGAGAATGGAAAAGCCACTGGGCTTGGAAGTGACTTTTTCAATTTCTGACCATGACCTTCGAATGGTTTCATAACAACTCTTGCTGCCCCAAAAAAAAAAAGAAAAAAAGGAAAAGAAAGATGCTTTATAATTTCTTTTAATCTTGAAAAGATCTAAAAGTGGCAATTTTTATGATTTATTAATACCTTGAAATCCTTGGTTATTTTTGAGTAATATCTGAAATTATATCATCAAAGTAAAGAATTGGGGCTGATGAGGCTAAAGCACCAAATGCAAAGTGTGGATATTTGAGCCTAACCCATGAAACCAGCATTAAAAATATAGTATAATTTGAATTATATGGAAATTTACAACAAATTTAATAAAACTCAAAGTTGTAACTAATTAAAATAAATGAATGACAGTATTGATTATTTCATGATTTGCTTACTTCCTCCATATGATCTTTCAATCATAATAACAGGAGAATTCTGAGCTAAAAGCTTTTCATAATTTGCTTACTTCCTCCACGGACTGTGTTGCTCTACCAAGCTTGTAAGAAGCCTGATAGAGTAGTTTCACTCACATTTGGGGGGGGGGGGTGGGGGTG
>NW_019227357.1:412413-417597 GCF_002742605.1 Olea europaea var. sylvestris | reverse complement strand
GGTTTTTTTGTATTTATTTGACAATGGATCCCACATCGGGACCCATTCTTGTGAGAGAGCTCCACTACCAGGCCTCTACCTGGTAGAGGAACATTATCCCTTGCTCCATAGGGTTAGAGTTTCCATCAAACATTGGGCAATACGAGGGGACGATGTACGGAGTTTAGGCCTCGTTTTAATGGGTTGTGGGCCCAATTAAAACACAAAACAGCCTATATGACTTATTGGGCTTTTATGGCAAATAGGTACTACAGTGGGCTTTTTGTAAACTTCGAATATTACTTAATCTAGCACATAAAAAGTTGTCCTACACTTGATCCCTGTGTATCTCCCATTAAAGTAGAAAAATGTATATTAAAATATTGAATTTTTGGAGAATGTATGGTTAAAAGGTAAGAAAAATTTTTAAACTTACTTGTAACATATTTTATTGCGTGAATGTGAATGGGGGCTTAACTTCTCAGCTATATGAGAATATGTACCTAGAAAAATAACTATATTCTCTAAGGTGGGGGTGGGGGTGGGGGGGGTTTTTTTGTATTTATTTGACAATGGATCCCACATCGGGATCCATTCTTGTGAGAGAGCTCCACTACCAGGCCTCTACCTGGTAGAGGAACATTATCCCTTCCTCCATAGGGTTAGAGTTTCCATCAAACATTGGGCAATACGAGGGGATGATGTACGGAGTTTGGGCCTTGTTTTAATGGGTTGTGGGCCCAATTAAAACACAAAACAGCCTATATGACTTATTGGGCTTTTATGGCAAATAGGTACTACAGTGGGCTTTTTGTAAACTTCGAATATTACTTAATCTAGCACATAAAAAGTTGTCCGACACTTGATCCCTGTGTATCTCCCATTAAAGTAGAAAAATGTATATTAAAATATTGAATTTTTGGAGAATGTATGGTTAAAAGGTAAGAAAAATTTTTAAACTTACTTGTAACATATTTTATTGCGTGAATGTGAATGGGGGCTTAACTTCTCAGCTATATGAGAATATGTACCTAGAAAAATAACTATATTCTCTAATCTGCGTCGAAAAATTTTAGAGCTGAAGTTCGGTTGAAACTAACTACGGTAACGCATAATTGTTGCTGGAATAGGAAATTATAAAATTTTGAATTGACAATATATTTCTTGGATAACATTATAATGAATAAGCGTGGAGAGTAAAATTGAAGGTAAAATCCTTAAATGTTGAATTCTCAGTAAAAACCGATTTTATTGTTTGTCTTGAGTAATTTTAGATTATTTTTGAGAGCCCCGTATAATCATGAAGTAGTTAGTATATACGTGTACCTAACCCCTCAATTCAAAATAAATTAACCTCGTTTTAATGATCTAGTCATACGCTATATATGAATTTGAAATACATCTATCCTAATTTTGCTGCCTTGTAATCTTAATCTCGTGTGTAGCTTTTGAATTATTCAAGTATAAGAAATTTACTTGAATTCGATTGTTAATTGTACACAATCCGACCCCAGCCTTTCAATTATACTGAAGGAAGGAGTAAAAAGAAACAAAATTTGGGGAGTAAAATAGAAGCTGATTCCATTAATTTTGATAACTGTAAAAGCTACATTTGTTTAGGAATCCAGCTACACACAAGGTAAAATAAATAAGAACCTGTTCCCAGCATCAATGATGTAGGTATCATGTTCTACATACACCATTTTTCAATATTAACATATTTTCATCAGTTTTCAAATACATACATTTAACAAAAGAAAGGAATGGACCATGTTGTAGCCATTTGATACTTAGTTTTCAAAAGTAGTTATCCCAAAAAACTTTAATTATCTTCTGCTCCATTTTCTTTCTTTTGGAATAAATGGATTTGAACCAAACAATGCTGAACTTATGCTTTCCTTAGAATTTACCTTTGAACTTGAGGTGTGATCGGAAGACTTGACAAGAGCTTTTTTCTTTGCTGAAGGTGACCAATCTTCCTGAGAATCCACATCAGTACTTTCCCAATTGCTGTAATTGCATGTTCAGAATTAACGTTTGCTTGACTTTGTTCTGTAGTCAGATGCACCATCGGGGCTTGTGCACTTGTGACAAAAGTTTCTTGACTGGTTCACCAATTGCATTTGCGTTTATGAAGCCTGTCACATTTGATAGTTGCACACATGCTCTAGCCCTAAGGTATTGAAGGTTCAATATGTGTAAACGAAGACATGGATATATCAAATTAACATAGAAATAGAAATACATGAAGAAAGTGTTTTTGTTATTTTTATTTAAAGAATTAATTTTATTATTAGATGTAGTATACTTTTTGCCGAGGAATAACTTTAGAATTGGGATTCTTGCAAAAAATACAAAGATATGTTTCCCCAAGATCAGGTTGTGATCACTGATAATAGTTGTTGCAAGCCATGTACCAAGATTTATTATCAACATTATCGACTATTGCTATGCCATTGACCCAATAAAACCTACACTATTTTGAATATGAATTTTTAGTGATAAGTTTATTAAAATTTTTTTTTTTAAAAATTAAAAATTAAAAATTAAAAATTAAAAATTAAAAATTAAAATTAAAAGATCCTTATTGTCAAGATTGTGATATTTTGCATGATCCTTCTTTATATTATATTAACAAATAATTTCAAAATTTTTTGGTTCAATCAAACACAATACAGTAATAAAAGATCAACCTTTTCAAATTCTTGATTTAACATTTTTCTATGTTCGTTCTAAAATAGAAACAGGGTACATCATTGCAATTATTATCTCGGGTTTTTATTTCAAGGCCAATGCATCAGCATAATAATTTGTGATCCATCCTTCGCGCACTAAATATTTAAATAATCAGTCAAATTAACTCAAAAGATGACGTTTTCGAGCATTGCCCACCACTTCAAAAAGGGAGAATCTCTTTATCCTACTGTTTTTAGTTCAACGTTTTCATCTTTTATCATCTATTAGAAACTTGGCTTTTAAAAGACTTTAGTGAAAACAAGAAAATGGGTGGCAAGTCAACTGAGAAATGTCCTATCATTTCCCAAAACTGGGACAATTCTTACCCTCTCTAGCCAACCATTACCATCTCAACTCCAGCATCACTATGGCTTCTAATAATTCTATAACTTTGCATGAGGAAAAAGTGATGGTATTGGGCCATTTACTTGTTTATTCTTTAGCCACAAGCAAATAGGTACATATCTTAAGTTGAGTAACCCAACAAAACGGGGATTATTTAGGGCAGGCTAAATGAATGATAGAGACGTATGACTATTGAATGGTTACAATGCTCTACATTTAGAGATAAAGAGTGTTAGGTTTTATAATTGTCGACAGTCTGTGGACAAATATATTGATGTAAAAAAAAGTGCCATAAGCAACCATATGCTCCACTTGCTTTCTTTACAATAAACACATACACACATTTGTGTGTTCATTTATTTATATTAATATTTACATTTATATAGGAAGAAAAAACCATGTGGCATGTCATTACATTCCTGTGCACTTGCCTAATTTTCAAACATCTCCACGAGAAAGATGCATAAAAGAGGCATGCCCAGTGCGTAGTGGGTTTACTATGAGTTTGTCAAATTGTAAAATTCACAATTATATTTTAGCCATACACAAGCACAAACCATGTTTATTAGTTCAGAAGATATTTGTAGCCCTTTGAAGGTTTCAATAATGGTTGAACGTATTCTGTCATTGGCACAATGATGTCAATTGAAAAGTTTATGGCTATAATCTATAGTTTGTCTTTTAAGGACTAAAAGATGTAAAGGTGTCAAAAATGGGAAAATTCATTATGAAGATAGCTTGAAAAATGAGAATAGAACAAGCTAGAGAATACAATACACATTAGCCATACAATTGCCAGAGGAAGGGAAGTTACAAGGAATAGAAACTTTACCAAGCCATCTGATATATCAATTCCAACATCGTAACTGATCTTTGGCATGTATCATTTGATATGATCATCACCCTGGTGTACATAAAATATTCTCTATCTGATCTTAGAAACAATTTAACGGCATTATCATTAATTATTTTTGTCATATGAATAATTGGGCTTGATTCTCACTCTTCCAACGTCAGATTGCTCCTATATAAACACTATGCTTTAGGTCACTTTTTCTTCCTATATAAACACTATGCTTTAGGTCACTTTTTCAGGATTGAAGTATGTCCAATCAATGAGACCCTGTAAAATTAAGAGAAGTCCAATCAATGAGACCCTGCAAAATTAAGAGAACTTCTCCACGAACTTAATATGTGTATATGAGCTATATATAGAGATAGACATATACATAAAATGCTCATTAGACCGATATTTCCGTCTAAAGCAAAAAATAAATCGTCAAATTTAAATGTGGTATTTTGAAACTTAAAAGAGGTAATTTCAATTCATTTAAGATTGTCTTTTTACTAGCTAACAATGCAAACTAAATTGCCTATATAAAGACATACCATTAACAGTAGTGACAGCAATGATAAATTGACCAAACAAAAATAAACTAACAAATTAATTAAATCAAATTATGATAAAAATATTCAAAACAATGTATTAAGGATAAAATATACATATTTCGTTTATTACCCTCCTGTAGTGTATGGGTCTCTTAAACCACTGGAGAAAATTATATAGCTCGCGAATCATATAAAATCAATTTAATATCCTGAAATTCGGAAACAAATAAATTCTTTAACAAGAAAATATATCATAACTCGTGAGCCAGTAAATTAAAAATGATGTAAAAATAATTTATTATAATCATTAAAAGTTGGAAAGGGTTCGAACAACATACGTGGCCTCCAAAATAAGTTGTAATCCAGTGTGGTTGAGATGGGACACCATAAAAAGTTCTTGCAGTCTGCGATAAATTGATGCAAGTCGAAAGGTGAAGATGGAAACATTGTATCGTTTATTCCTCTTCCAATGGGCATCACCATCCCATTACAAGTCTAAAGAAGAAGAAAGGGCCACAATTTCAAATAAATGAATATTAATAGATAGGTCAGTTAAGCACGAATTTCTTTACGTTAGGTCAAACACGTTGCATTCAGTTTATAATTCATGTTCAATAACGAATTTTTCGAGTGAGTGTGATAGAATGTGTCACTTGTCCATTATAGAAAGAATTAATTGGATATAACCTAGTAGTTTATCTGTTGTCGGAAATTTGACTAACGCAATCAAAAGAA
>NW_019227357.1:410373-412101 GCF_002742605.1 Olea europaea var. sylvestris | reverse complement strand
CCAAGTGGTAGGTAACATGTTAAATTATATATTACTCACACAACCCACTATATAAACAAGACTATTTTCTTGTAAACTTTCGATGTGGGACTCCTTTTCATAAAAAAAAACACTTAAAATGGACTTATCAACATATGGGTTTATATTGGAGACTTTTCCAATTCACCCAAATTAATTGCAATGGGCCACATCATTAAATATTACATTTAATATTTTAAATCCAAATCAAACCCAAATCAAATTCAATTAATTCCAACAGTATCTATATACCTTCCAATATTAGAGTCAATCGAGATTAAATTGTATATTGAAAGGGATTATTTAGGATGGGCCAAATGAATGATAGAGATGTACGACTACTGAATGGTTATAATGCTCTATCTTTAGATATAAAGAAAGGTATATTGGACCGTTTACATATTTCTTCTGTAAAATAAGTAGAACGTTATCTTGAAGTAGGTGTGATAATTTTTGATTTGGAAAATTGATGAATTCAGCACTAATTATTAAGTAAAAGATGCGCATTAGGAACGTACATCCCATCAGTCATATTTTCCACTAGATAATTTTCTTCAACCAGGAACCACTTTTCTTTTGTTGATAATGAAATTGTTCCTGAGCATAAAAGTCATAGTAAAAAAAAGTAAAATTTGAAAATTATGTTTGAAAAAAATGAGTAACATGAAATTAAATTTGACCTAATTTCAAACACGGCCAAACGTATTGTTTTATTTACTTGCTTATTGCCTTCAAGGAAACACCCCTATATCATCTCCATTTTTTTAAAAACTCATTTTCAGTCATATGTTCTTCCATAAAAATAATTTACATGTAAATTCAATATTTTTCTTATTTTTTAACCATATTTCAAAACACATTTTCTCTAGGGGTGGGGTCTCAAACATGGCATGATGCTAATTTTTTCCCTACATTTTAAAACTAACATGGACCTCGTTAAATGAGAAGTGATACTTGTGTTAAATTTATAGTTGGAATATCTAATAGAAACGTTCTCTACAAATAAAAAAGGATATGACTGAATTTGTTTAGAATAATAGTAATTTCTGTTTAATAATCTATACTTTACCTAAAAACTTTTAATAGCAAAAAATTAAATAATTTATAAGAAAAAGAGCTAGGAAAAGACGGCATTTGGTGAGTCGTCCAAAATGCTGTCTAAAAGCAATATTGGTGTCTCTTCCAACTATTCAATAGAGTTTTATTGTAGAACACCCTTATGCTTACTACAAAAAAAAACATCGAACATGCTCAAAGAATGCATTTATACATATAGTAATTAAATATTAACTTAATAAGTAAAGATTTGATGCTCTAGATCAAAATTAACACTAACTGTTTATTTATAACTAATAAATAAATCATCAATTAACATTCAACTAAGTTCAGTAAAAGTATTCCTATTATTATCAGATGACTCAAAATCAATTCGAGAATTATAAGAAACCAATGAATTATCTTTTTCAATTGGTAAGACAAAGACCAACAATTTGTTTCTTTGATTGACATAGAAAATTCATCATTGAACATTTCAACAACTTTTTTCTTCTACGAACAGATTAATTTACAGCCTTAAATTTATGTGTACCTTATTTCCTTTTTTAGTTGAATCATTTATTTAAAAAATTTTGTTAATTATAATATTGAGTCATGTTCAATAATATGTGACAAACATATATTTAATATTTACAATTTACCAATAATATAAAA
>NW_019227357.1:370224-409429 GCF_002742605.1 Olea europaea var. sylvestris | reverse complement strand
AAAAAAAAAAAAAAAGAAAAAAGAAAAAAGAGGTATAATTTTTTTCAATCTTGAAAAAAATCTAAAAAATTGGGTTTTTATAGTTTATTAATACCTCAAAATCCTTGGTTACTTTTGAGTAATATCCATTTTGTGGAGTTATATCATCGAAGTAAAGAACAGGGGCTGATGAAGCTAAAGCACCGATAGCAATGTGTGGATACTTGAGCCTAAACCATGAAGCCAGCACTGAAAATAATAGGATAATTTGAATTATACGTAAATTTACCACAAATTTAATAAAACTCAAATTTGTAATTAATTAAAATAAATGGATGATGGTATTGAATAATTCATGATTTGCTTACTTCCTCCATATGATCCTCCAATCACAATTATGGGAGAATCCTGAGCCGAAAGCTTTTCCTTTATGTGCAATAGCACCTCTGCATAATCAGCTATAGCTTGGGCTGAGTTGAAATATCCTCTAATGCTCTCATTTTTCATGGCTTCTTCCATTGATCCGAATGGGATTGATTTTCCATAATACCGATGCTTCAGAAAAACAAAATAAGTTAGAATAATATTCAAAATATTGTCTAATATAATATAAGAAACAGTATCCACATATTTATAGTAGTGTACTATAATCTTGCTCGAAAAATTTAGTTCTTTTTCTTCCTTATTTTTGATTAATTGCCATATTAATGAATCAAAAGAAGTTGAAATCTTGTTCAAAATACTGAATTGTACAAACATATATTACCTCTATATATACTTGAAGAGCCTTGAAATGAGGGGCATTTGCAGTTAGATAACCAACACTTTGTAGATCTTCATCCAATGGTGCTTCTGCACCAAGATATGCGAAGATTGGAGAGCTTGAATTTCCACCACCCCAGTATTTGAAATTGATTATATATCTTTGTTTGAAGGTGGCATAACTTTGGGGTCCATAGTTGAAGTGATCAAGAATTTGCGTGTAAAAATATGTTTTGAAATCCTTCGAAAGGAAAGAAGAAGATAAATTACTATCAGGGTTTCTTAAGATTGTTCTTATATGTGGAGTGAGCCTTGGAATTTTATATGGGACTGCAGAAACAGATTTTAAGATCAATGGAAGAAGAAGCAGCAAAAGAGGGTACACTTGATAGAAAAGTTTATAAGATTTTGATGGAGTACTTTTCCTAGCTTCCATCTTGATCCTTTAAGTGTGTTCCATGTCTGTATTCTGAAGGTGTGTATATATACAGAGAGATGCTGAAAAACATATAATTTTAACCTTAAATCTGGTATTGATGGGTGGTCCCGACTAAGATTTTAATGAAATTTAAAGGATTATAAACTCTAACGAATTCGTGGATTTAAATAGATTCCTACAAATTTCATAAAAATCTCATCAAATATGGTAATTATTGAGGATACCTAAATTTTAAGATTTTATTAAAATCTTAATTGGGAACACCTAAATTTTAATGGATTTCATTAAAACCCAATGCAATTTCAATTGAAGACACTTAAATTTAAAATGACTTTTAAAATTCATTACAATCTCGATTGAAAACACCTCTTTAGTTTGTGTTTGTTAAGTTAAAAAGTAAGATACGCTCCCTAATTGCAAAGGAGAGAGAATCAATTTTCTTATTTACTCTCCCAACTTTTTTCTTAAATTCTTCCTTAATATGAATAATTAAATACAAGAATTCATCATTTACCCATGGAAACTTTCCATCTTTTCTTGTATTTCCTTTCCTCGATTTTTTTTCCTCGTGTTTTCTACATTTTCTTTTCTTAACTCTTAACAACAAAAAATTCCTTTGGTTTTTCTTCTCCTTTTTATTTATTAAAGCATATTTAGTTGTGCTTAACAGTTACTATTTGTTTTATTTTTTAAAGAAGTAACTTCATAAAAATTATGTTAATCAAATTAAATTGTTCAAAAGTAATAATAAAAACATACAGTCCACATTAGACTTTATATGTCTCATACGGTTGTCTAATTAAAAATAGATTATGCAATTTTGCCATCATATTACATTACAATGGACTTAGCATGAACACTTTTAAAATATCCCGTAAACTTTTAGGTACAATCTAAATGTCACAAAATATACACTCCTAAATATTCCTCTACAAATTTTACGAGTTCGATTACATTGAAATGTCCTTTAGGGATTTTTCCACACTTTTTCGGTAGGCGCAAGTTGAGATTCTCGTAATTCTTTTTTTGAAAACTTTTGATTTAACATTCCGATAGACTTTGACTGCAACAATACCTATTAAAGAAAAAAGAAGATGTTTTTGAGCAATGGCAACCACTTCTAAAAGGGGAATCTATTTGTCCTACTATTTTTTGTTCAAAGTTATCATCTTTTATCATCTACTATATATTGGATATCTCAAAACATAGAAGACATGAGTGTGAACAAGAAATTGCGTGGGAATTGATTTAGTCAACCAAGAAATGACCAATCATTTTCCTCAATTTGGGACAGTGTTACCCTCACCATACCCAGCCATTTCGGCCAATTCCAGCATCACAAATGGGTTCTAATAATTCTATACGTTTGCACGAGGAAAAAGTAGTGTTTATTGGACCATTTACCATGAAAGGTATTTTGAATTGGATGATTCAACGAAACGTGTATAATTCACGACTAAATGAATGAATGACTGTGATGTAATGATAATTGAATGGTCAGAATATTTTATTTTTAGAGATAAAGAATAGCGTGAAGTTTAAGTTTTCACTTTTTACAAAAATTCTCTAGTCAAGGCAACTTAAAAACACGTTCTTGACACGATAGTTCACTAAACGATAGAAGGGTAACACACTAGAAGATGCTTTTATTTGGAAGGATTCAGCCATTCAGGGATGGGAATTTTTATACTAAGGATACATGAAATTCTCTCAAGGGACGTCAATACTAAATGAATATCTTTAAACTTCATATGGCATCATTCAATACAAAAAGGAAAAGTTCAATTTCCTCTGCTGAAAATTATGGCACGAACGGATTAGTTGATAGTGTAATTCAAGCGAGGATGAGACTACAATTAGGTATGGATTGTGTTATGTATTGGTCCAGCCCACTATGAGAATTATTGGCCCAAGTCTTATATTATTTGCAATTAGGTCAAACATATATAATGGTCAGCAATTGTGGCTGTGAGACGTGAGAGAGAGAGAGAGAGAGAGAGAGAGAGATACAAAAATCTGAGACGTGAATTGTGAGCGACAAAAAGAAATTCTGTTGTCAATAATTTGTGAATGAGAGAGAGACAAATTCAATGGTAAAAAATGGCGGCTATAGGGTTGTGAGGATTGACCTTGGTTTTAATTGAGAGAAACAGAAGCCATTGCTACTGAAGGAAAACCAGTTGTGCACGTGTAGGAAGAAAAAAGATTTTTCTTCAATTTTGGGTGTGGATTCACACAGGTTATTTTTCTTTCTTCTCTACATAATACAAATTGGAACTTTCTCTAAGATATATTTTGGATTAGTATTCAAAGTGGGTTCTCACAAGGTTAATCAATTTGGTAATTTGTGGTGAGATAATTGTTGTTTTAAAGATAGATTATCGTGGTATTTCCAATTTGTGGAGAATTCAAGTTTTGAGGGATAAACTTGAATATTATAATCTATATTAATTATTATAGTGGATTTTTGGCTGGAGATGCCTCGTGGTTTTTTTCCCTCTATTCTGGAGGGTTTTTTTCCACGTAAAAATTTGTGTTGCGTTTTCTTATTTTGCTTGGATTATTTATTTGCATAGTTAATCGTTCTAGTTAATTGTTTGGATTGGTAAATTTATTTTTGCAATAATTGAAATTGCCCAACAAAGTGGTATCAGGGTTTTGGGTAGGAGAGAGACCACTGGAAGACTTATTCGTTTAGATAGAGATAAGCTCAGGTTGTGTGGGTGTGATTTTATTGCGGAATAAATGGAAAATACTTCGGGTACTATGATTAAATTGCTGGCTTCAAATTATTCTATTTGGAAACCTATGATGGAGGATATCCTATATTGTAAGGATTTACATGAGCCTATTGAAAGTGATAGTGCTAAGCCAATCAATGTGAGTGACAGTGATTGGAAGAAAATGAATAAGAAAGCCATTGGATATATTAGACAGTGGTTGACATTAATGTATTCCATCATATATCTCAATTGACAGATGCACATAGTCTTTGGGAAAAATTGGAGAGTCTCTATGAGAGGAAGACTGTTCAAAATAAAGTTTTTACTATTAGAAACCTTGTGAATTTGAAGCTAAAAGATGAAAAATTAGTTGCTGAGCATTTTAGTGAATTCCAAGACTTGATAAATCAGTTGACCACAATGAAATAGTGCTAGATGATGAGATGCAAGCACTATTACTTCTGAGTTCATTGCCTGACAGTTGGGAGACTTTGGTGGTATCACTTAGTAACTCTACTCCGAATGGTGTGCTTAGGGGTGGGCGCGGGTCGGTTCGGTTCGGTTCTCTTTAGAACCAAACCGAACCAAAATTTTCGGGTATCTAGTAAATGGAACCGTCGGGTCCAAATATAATTATGGAACCGTTCGGGTTTGGTTCCGTTCTGTTCGATTCTGTACTATAATTAAATTTTTTAACATTTATAACAACATTATATAAATACAATTAATGATACATTCAATGGTTTTGGAATGCTATAGACTAGTAGACTACCTTGTTCAAATGATCGATATGGTTAAAGTTTCGGTCGGCGAGGTCGCAACTTCAATTAGAGGTCATAGCATCGGCCGACGATTGTATAGGTTTTGAAATGTCAGCGAGTCTACTAGAGTCGAGACAACGTTATGCACTTTAGTGCAGGTGTTTAGAGTTATTTAGTGGATTGTATCTTGTTGGGCTAAGAAATGAAACAATAAAATGGGTAATAGGGTCAAAAATTAAAAAATTAGAAATGAAACAAATTATTGGGCCAAAAATTTAGAAATTATTAATTTGTTTAGAAAAATTAAAATTAAAATAATTTGATCTACTCAATATAAAAAAAAAATTAGAAAAATTCGGTTCTTATTCGGTTCTTCGGTTCTTGGTCTAGAACCGAGAATCGAACCGTACTCGTCGGTTCTCAATTTAGATACCCGTTCGGGTATTTAATTTGACAAGAACCGTCAGGTTCGGTTCGATCGATTCGGTTCGGGAGATTTGCCCAGCCCTAGGTGTGCTTGAACTTACTCTAGTTAAAGACAGCTTGTTTAATGAAGAAATACGAAGGAAAGATTTGGGTAGGAATGATGCACAGACTTTTATTACAGAGAACAGAGGTAGGAATAAAATCAGAATTTCTAAGGGACGTGGTAACTTCAGAAGTCAGTCAAAGACAAGGGGAAATGTCAAATGCTTTTATTGTGACAAAGAGTGTCATATAAAGAAACATTGCATGGCTTGGGGAAATAAATTGAAAGAGGAAAAAAATCAGAAGAAGACCGATTAGAATACAACAGCTAACGTTTCAGATGAAAAAGTAGTGGTAGCAATTTTTTCTGCTGAAAATGAACAGTGTTGTCATGTTGCAAATTCATTTGTTGAATGGGTTATTGACTCAGCGACTTCTTACCATGTTACTCCAAGACGGGAATTCTTCACTTCATACAAATCAGGTAATTTTGGCAGAGTGAAGATGGGTAATGACAGTTTTGCCAGTATTGCGGGAATTGGTGATAATTGTCTTCAGACATATATTGGATGCATTTTGACATTGAAGAATGTGCGACATGTTCTTGACATGCGCTTGAATTTACTATCTATACATGCATTTGATGAAGTAGGGTATGACAATTATTTTGGCAGTGGAAGATGGAAACTAACAAAAAGGTCAATGGTATTTGCTAGATGAAAGGTTTGTTGCACACTTTACAAGACACAAGTAAAGGTTTGCAGTGAAGCGGTAAATGCAATTGAAAGTGATTCTACGCAGACTTGTGGCACAAGCGGGTGGGTCACATAAACGAGAAAGGATTAAAGATTTTGGCAAAGAAGTCTCTCTTTCCTTTTACCAAGGTACATCATTAAATTCTTGTGATTATTGTTTATTTGGCAAACAACATAGAGTATCCTTTCAGAAATCCTCTAGTAGAAAATCTAGTATTTTAGATTTGATTTATTTTGATGTTTGTGGTCCCATTGAGGTGAAGTCCTTAGGTAGTCATAAGTATTTTCTTACTTTTATTAATGATGCTTCACGAAAGTTGTGGGTGTTTTTTTTTTAGATCAAAAGATCAAGTTTTTCAGTACTTCAAAGAGTTTCAAGTCATGGTAGCACGAGAAAGTAGAAAGCTTTTGAAGTCTCTCCGAACTGACAATGGAGGGGAATATACGTCTAAAGTGTTTAAAGACTACTCAGAACACGGTATTAGACATGAAAAGATAGTTCCTGGTACTCTACAGCACAACGGTGTGGCATAGATAATGAACCGTACCATTGTAGAAAAGGTCAGAAACATGTTAAGGATGATTGGGTTACCTCATTCTGGGGTGAAGCAGTTCAAACAGCGTGCTACCTAATCAATCGATCTCTATCAGCTCCTTTGGATTTTGAAATTCCAGAAAAATTGTGAACAGGAAAAAATGTTTCTTATTCTTGCTTGAAGATTTTGGGTGCAAAGTATTTGCACATGTAGCTAAGAAACAACGGTTGAAACTAGATGATAAAGCTAGTCCTTGCATTTTTGTTGGCTATGAGATGCAGAATTTAACTATAGATTATGAGATCCAGAAAAGAAGAAAATATTCAGAAGCAGTGATATGATTTTTTATGAAAATCAGAAGTTGGCAAATGTTGAGAAATCTGGGAATCAAAGACATGTTATTAAGGGTGTTATTGAACCTACACTTATCTCTTTGCCTTCAGATAGTGTTATTCAGGGGGTAGAGACACACGTTGACAGTCATGGTGATGAGTCAGTAAGGGTTGATGAGGATGTTAGGCTGTGGAGCAGCCTATTACATTAGAACCTCAAATCAGAAGATCTACCAGAGAGTATCGTCCATCAACCAGGTATCTAGTATCAGATTATGTGTTGGTAACTGATGAGGGAGAGTCAGAATGTTTTCAAGAGGAAGAATCTCATAAGGACAAACAAAGTTGTGTGAAGGCTATGCAAGAAGGGATGAATTCTTTGCAGAAGAATAACACTTATGAGCTAGTAGAGCTTCCTAAAGGTAAAAAGGATTGAAAAATAAGTGGGTGTTCAAGCTGAAGAAAGATGGTGAAAAGCTAGTAAAGTATAAAGCTCGATTGGTGGTAAAAGGTTTTAGTCAGAAGAAAGGGATTGACTTTGATGAGATATTCTCTCTTATTGTCAAAATGACTTCTATTCGAATAGTTTTGGGTTTAGTAGCTAGTTTGAATTTTGAGCTTGAGCAGTTAGATGTCAAGATCGCCTTTCTCCATAGTGATTTGGAGAAAGAAATCTACATGGTTTAGCTAGAGGGATTTGAAGTAAAAGGAAAAGAGCATATGGTTTGCAGATTGAAAAATAGTTTGTATGGATTGAAACAGGCTACAAGACAGTGGCATAAGAAATTTGATTCATTTATGATGGGTCATGGTTATATATACCAGGACAGATGCGGATCATTGTGTTTATGTCAAAGAATTCCATGGTGGTAACTTTATTATCCTTTTGCTATATGTAGATGATATGTTGATAGTGAAATAAGATGTTCAGTTAACTCATAGTTTGAAAGTAGATCTGTTCAAGTTGTTTGACATGAAGGATCTTGAACCAGCAAAGCAAATTTTGGGAATGCATATTCGTTGTGATAGGAAAGCCAAAAAGTTGTGGTTATCACAGGAGAAGTATGTAGAGAGAGTGTTGGAAATGTTTAACATGAATAATGCTAAACCTATTGGGACACCACTTGATAGTCACTTCAAACTGAGTAAAGTGACTTGTCCTTCTAAGAAGGAAGATAAAGAAAGAATGGCAAAGATTCTTTACTCCTATACGGTTGGGGGTTTGATGTATGCATGGTTTGTACACGGCCAGATATTGTTCATGCAGTTGGACTAGTCAGCAGGTTTCTTTTTAATTCCCGGTAAAGATCATTGTAAACAGTTTCTTCTTTTCTCTTTTTTCTCTTTCTTATTTGTCCTAATATATTTTAGACATAATGTTGATGCAATAATTCATGTGTCTTTATCGTTACAGACTAATAGAAAAGAAAAGTCATACATTGTTACACATAAAACCATCATACTGCTAAAAAAAATTATATTTTAAGAATCTATTGGATATGATAATATCAAGAGAATATAGAAATATTTTACATCTTTAAAAACATTTGAATTAGAACGGGAACTTTGAGTAATCAGACTAATGGAAAAAAGATCTTTAAAAAAAAAAAATCAAAGAAGTTTTTCTATTATCACTTGCTACTTTTGTCCTTCCCATAAAATTTCTTCTATTGAAAATATAATCATAATTTATCATGTGCTAGACTTGTAAGGTTCATTTACATATAGAGATTAATATTGTAATTTGATTTTGATTTAGATTAAAATTTAGATTGTAATTCTTACCAAATAAGGGCCAAGTGTGATTAAGGAAGAAAGAGAAGTACAAATTTTGTTATTGTAAATTTGTACAAATGACTATGAATTGATCAACATTAACTATAATGTCATCTTAATGAATAAACATTGGTTTCGAAATATGAACTAACAAATATATGCAATGAACTTTCCAATAATAAAGAGCATACCATATGGTGTAATGACAGCAAGAACACTTTCTGATGTCTTCTAGCCTATGATTTATTCAAACAAAAACAATTTAATAAATTAAATTAAAAAAATCGAATTTAAATAGTAGACACATATTATAAGCTAAAAAATATTAAGTTGCCATGAACTTTGCTTGACTATATGTTAAAATAATATCCATATAAAATCTTTATTACCTGGGTTATTAAATTGCTCCAAATATTTTTCTTTGTTTAAATTAAATCATAGGGTGCTAGAGGACGTATTAATCGTGTTGCTTTTACCGATAATGAGCATGATTTTAAATTTTTAAGAACATGTCTAGAGCATAATCATACTTTATATTTTGTAAATTTTTGAGTCAGAATTACATTGCGCATACGTATTAGGATAGTCTGATTATATTTAAAAGAACAAATTTTTTTTTGGGTGGAGAGCGTTTAATTAGACGAGACACATAATGCATGAAAAAGCTTGTAAGTTTTAATCTCGTAAAAGATTTATAACGATATATGAACATAATCAATTTGAATCTCTCGGAATTAATTTAAATATGTAGGATTGCACAATATATTGTGATATATACACAGGTAGTGTTTCATGCGTGCGCTTACTAAAATATACTCGTGCAACATGATATTTTTTACGTCAAACGAATTATCATAACGTCCAATGTATTGAAGTTAGTGCATCTTATTTAAATTATTTTTCTAGGTCAAACTATATATCATTTTTAGATGCAGCTTTTTCCTAAAATCCAGTCCACTTATTGGAAGAGATTAAAATCGAATAGGGAACTGGGAAGTGCTTTAGCTTTATGTTGACTGCATTAAGTCCAATAAAATTATAGCCCTTGAGGGCCATTTTTCCCCCCTTGAATTTTTGAATAGTGTATTGATAAGAAACGTGTGATTAAAAAATAAGAAATTTTTTTTTAATTTGCGAAGAATGTATTGTTGAAATGATATCAAAACACTATTTAAAAATGTATTTTTTTCAAATAATTATGCTCAAACAGGAGCATAAAATGTAATACACGAAACAAAAGAAAGGGAGATGCATTTAAGTTAAAGTTGAAGAAAGTTTCCTTTCATTTTTGGAAGTTGACTCAAGGAGAAGTTCATTAGGATCCCCTTTTAACATCCAAATGTAGCCCTGACAGGGTACATGGGGGCAAAAAAAGAATGAATGCAATCGGCCGGGATCATTCAAATGAAATACCTATTTAGAAAATAAGTCTGAATTAAGTCGTGATTCCAGATAAGGATTTGTTTGGTGTAGATAAAAAGTTGATAAAAATTTCAAGTCAAAGTCAACAGTGAATTTTAATCTCGCATTTCATGGGATTTACAATTTTCAATCATAAATTTCATCTACTTATATCAAAATCTACTAAGAATCTGATTTTAATTTACAACAAACGTGAGCTAAACAGTTTTTAAATGTTGAAGTAGATCCTTAAGAGATCGGGTTCCTCATGATTTTATCTGGATTCAAGAACTTTTGTCGGGTGATCATAATTCTTTCCACGTTTAAATTCTCCATGATATAAACCCAATAATATATACATATCCACATCTACATCTACGACATATAAAAGCGTGAATAGGTGACAAACATTGTTGTGGATTTTGTCCGTATATTTTTTGGGCCAACAATGCCCTTATAATCTTCTTAATTACATCAATCACGTGACTTCATGTATTACTCCATCCATTTTGTTTGAAAATTCTCAAGATTGAACAATAATTTTACTAATAAAATTTTATAATGTTTTTGTTGTAAGGAATTTTCTTATAGTTGATGATATTATCAGTAAATTGATGTATTGAACCAATAAAAGCAAGGATAAACATAAATGTTGAACAATTTGAAATTAGCACATAATCAAAAGTCATAAACTGATTATAGTAAGCAATCAAAGAGTCGAAAAATGTCAAATAACCTTTTTAATTAATATCGGCCTCTCTGCTTGAAATTGCCCAGTGAAAGAATGTATCTCATTATTTTGTGCATGCCATCGAGTTTGTAGGTATGCAACATGATGATGACCTCTGGGAAGAGCTGATTAAGCAATGCCTGAATAAACCTGAGATGGTAAGCTGTGGGCTATTAATTTTAATCAATTTCAATTGCAAAAGCATTATTACCACATTTAAAAATTTTTTTTTTGGTTGGTTTATTTAATTTTTACTATTGGCAGGTTGGGGTATTGTTGGAGCATACTGTTGGCAATCTTGATCCCCTATATATTGTAAATATGGTGCCAAATGGCTTGGAGATTCCTCGAAACATGCTCTCTACTTTTCTTTTCTTTTTTTCATTTTTTTTCATTTTTTTTTCCCTAATTCTGGTGGTCAGTTTGCACAACTTATTTTTCTTCAATTACATGATTTTAAAAAAAAATCAATTTCTATCTGTTAAGTATAATAAAATCAATCATAAAGTGTGGCTAAAATGTATAAATCTTGATTAGACGATAAAGTCAAATTTCAAATTTTAGATGTGAAGCCAATTTAAAAAAAAACCAAAAAAAAAAAAAAAAAAAAAAAAAAAAACCATACTTATTCATGATTGCTCTTGCTTTTATCGACTTATCTGTGAAACATAATGTAAGGTATTTTATGTCATATATAGAGAAAAAATCAAAAGGTGCTTTTATTAGCTAACACTATTTGCCATGTGGATCAAGATATTTGAAATTGTCCTATTTTGTGGTACAATTATAACACTTAGATGCTGTTTTGATTTAACCTATGGACGAGTATGCAAGTGCAATGGGTCTATTACTCTTATATGTCCAAATTCTTGTAGTATTTTCTTGGCACAGTAGTCGGGACTTAAAGATTATGCAATACCACCAGAAATGTTGCAGTTTCAATTACAAACCCATTCCTTCTCGGATTGAGGGATTGTCTAGTCAAAATCATCACAGACTATATGATGGAAACTTCTCTTAGAGACGGGTGCAGTGATATACTTGAGGTAATTTCTCGCCCATAAATACTTTTGATACAATTTGATAATCATAATTACTTGATAGTTCACTTTTACTTGCAGGCCGATTGTGTTAATTTGTTAATCAAATGCTGAAAAGAGGAAAGACGAGCTATAAGCTTGAGCAATGAAGACGACGAAGCACGTAGTAAAAAGGACAAAAATCAGGCTTCTCAGTTTGCGGAGAAATCTTTGAGGATGAAGTGCATGGAGGTCAAATCGAAAACACGTGGCGGCCCTAGATGCTGAGTTTGTTTTGACCCATATTCTATACAAAATGTGTCGGTTATAGCTTTCTTTTGCTGTCATGCCTATCACACAACATGCCTTATGGATTCCACCATTACCATTAGTCAGCAGCAAAAGAAGCCACCAACCCCAACCAAGTCCTCGGATGAATTATTGTATTACGAATATGATAATTGCAACGTTGAGGATGATGAGGAAGATGATACTTCTTCGGGTTCTTCTCAAATGCCTTGTTTCTTGTGTACTACGGTTGCAGGTGATAAGTGTGTTTTTGCACATTTATTTAGGTTAGAAATATGACTTAGTTACGAGTAAAATGATTGAATTGTAACTTAATTTCGTTACATTTGTGAATTGTAGGGAACATCGATGAACATGGTGGAATTCAGGAGAAAAGAGCCGAAAAAGGACTAAAATGGAGCAAAGTGATAGCTCAAGGACCAAAGTGCAATTATCCAAAAGATGGTCCAAAGGACAAATCAAGGAAGTGAATGAGCTAAGTACCAATTTGGTGATATTATGAGATGATGGAAATAAAAGAAACAAAGCAAAAAGGACCAAAATGAATAAAACTGAAAAGTTCGGGGACCAAGTTGCAAATAATCCATAGATGAGATGGGAAATGGAATGAAGATTCAAGAGTGTTAGAGGTCAATCGGATAAGGAAAGGAGTCAAAGAGGTGAAATAAGGTCGAAGTATTATCAAGTATCAACTTTCAGGCGAAAAAGCTATGCTCGTGATTTTTAGCCTCTACTTGAGATCCATTTATGGCATAGTAAACATAAGAATTTGAGAAAGCCTATTTCAATCAAAAGTGTATATCTTTGAGGTTTCTTTCCAATGAACTTTGAATCACTTCAATCGGAGATCAGGAGATAAAGTTATGATTAAAATACTAAAAACTGTCCGACGGAAAGAATCGCATAACTATGCGGTCGCATAGTATAAACTCTATGCGGTCACATAGAGGCTTCTCGAGAATATTTTCTCAAAATTTTTTTACTCTATGCGACATCATAGAAATGTACTAAGCGGTCGCATAGAACAAATTTCGGGCAGATTTTGCGGTTTCCTTATACGACTGAAACTCTTTTGGTAATCTAATTTTCACGCGATATAAATATCAAAAGACGTCCAAAAAGAGGCAAAACAGATTAAAGGCAGAAAAACACTTCTTGGAGAGGATTTTGAGCGCAAGAGCGAAGATTTACACGAAGAGCTTCAAGATTTCATAACCCGGTGATGCTTTTTATCCAAAATCTGATGTATTTTTTTATTTTAACCATGTTAGGCTAGATTTTCATGTGCTAGGAGATCGATGTACCATGTAATTTGATATTTAATTTTCTAGTTTTGCAATTTGACATTAAGACATATTTCTATTGATTTGAATGATTTATATGCAATTATTATTTCCATAATTAGGGGCCCGTAATTGTGTGAGTTTGGGTGATTTATTCTTGCATTCGAGAGAATTGGAATATGTTTGACATAATATAAATCATCATAGGGTTCGATAGGGGATAGAAATATACCGCTATACCCTACGTGAATCTTTAAGTGTTCATAAAATCGCATGCATTTTTACATATGCACTTGTTATAGAAATATAGGCCAGTGGTATGTAGAAATAGGTTCGATACATCTTGAGAGAGAGTATTGGATAGACTTAGGAACATTGATTCGTCACAATTGAAGTGTGTTGTCACATTGTGAAACTAGAGTTTTAAAGTGATAATTGTATGGGAAAATCGTGATCCTAGTGTATTTAATTTCTATTGATTACAACAAACGTGCATTCTCAACATTTGATTTCATTCTAGATTGTTAAAAATAGTGTTTTGCATATTTAATTTAATTTAATCATAAAAATTGCATAATTAGGGTTTTCTTTTCAAAATTAGGATTTTCATTAGGTTCACATTCACTTTAGTAATTTAGTTTCGGTTAAGGCGACGATAGATAAAATTGAACTAATCAATCTTTATAAGACGATATTCGGACTCATTTAATCCACTTTATTACTTGTTAACGAACCGTACACTTGCGGTAGTTTTAAATCGAAAGAAATAATTTCGCGAACAAGTTTTTGGCGCCGCTGTCGGGGATTGAGTTTAGTATAATTTTATCTCTCGAGACATTAATTCGAACTTCAATTTTTATTTTGCTAGTATAATTTTGTTTTTATTTTTTATGTTAGGTTATTATCCCTTATTTGTGTTTAGTTATTTATATTGTTTGAATCTCAATGCTCGTACTGATTTTGTTTCTCATATTTGCATGCCACGATCGACTGGATGAGAATTGATTCCAGCTGATCCTGAAATCGAGCGCACCTTTCATCGACTACAAAGAGATCGTCGAGAAGCACAAGTACAAATGGCTAACGAACTAAACAATTCCATTATTTAAGCTAATGAAGGAGAGGCAATGGACAAAGGAAATGAGATTCTGGGAGATTTCTTGACTTCTCAAGTAATTCAAAGTCAATCCAGCATAGGGTATCCACCGTTTGGGCAGCCAAATTTCCAATTGAAGACCAATGTGATACAACTATTTCAAAATGGACACCAGTTTTATGGCAAAGCCGAGGAGAATCCACATACACACATATCTCAAATTTTGAATATGTGTCAATATTTCATATACCAAGGGATTTTGGACGACGCTATTAGGCTAAGGCTGTTTCCACATACGCTACGAGACAGAGCGCTTGAATGGTTGGATTCACTTCCGGTTGCAAGTATCACTACATGGAACGAGTTAGCACACAAATTCTGCACAAAGTTTTTCTCCCCAGCCAAGATAGCGAAGCTGAGATATGACATATCAGTATTCAGTCAAGGAGAAATCGAATCATTTGACGAAGCTTGGAACAGATTCAAAAACATGCTCCTGAAGTGCCCTCAACATGGGTTTGATAAAAAGACTCAAATCCGATTCTTCTACATAGGGTTACTTCCATACCACAAGAGCATGGTGGATTCAGCTTCAGATGACTCAATATCCACATGAACAGTTGATGGGCATTGGAATTATTTGAGAGAATGGCTACCACATCAGCCATGTGGTCTTTTGAGAGGGTGATTCCAAGGAAAACTCCGGGTGTCTACGTGGTGGATACTTATTCAGCAATATCTGCAAAAATCGACTCTCTGTATCAAAAAGTGGAAAGCATATCATAAGCAACACAAGCTAAGAAGAGTAATTGTGACGAATGTGGAGCTGAGCATAAAACATTGGAATGCCCAATACTCATACAAGGAATTGGGCAAGCAGACTATGCACAGTGGGGACAACACCAACAACATAATCAATATAGAGAAACTTTCAATCCAGTTGGATGAAGCATCCCAACTTCTCTTGGAGCAACCAGAATCAAAATAAGCCATAGGGAGAATTTCAACAACAAGAGAAGAGACCTCAATTGAAAGATATGATAGGAAAATTCATGGAGAAAATCGAAGCTACACTTCAAAATCAAAATGCAGTGATAAAAAATTTGGAAACTCAGTTGGGGCAGTTGGCCATCGCATTGACTGGCAGAACGACAGGTAACTTGCCGAGTAACACAGAAATCAATCCCAAAGAGCAAGCCAAGGCCATTACAACTCGAAGTGGTGTACAATTGCCTGAAATCCATGTCAAGAGACTGGGTGTGATTGGAGAGACATCTTCCCCTGTTGAAGAAGAGACTGTTGTAAAGGAATCAATTCCAAAAGAAAATTCAGAAAAGTCACAGGATAATGCCAAAGTCACAGTCAACCCTTACAAGCCTACAATTCCTTTTCCACATCGGTTGAAGAAGCAAAAATTAGAGCAACAGTACAAAAAATTCCTAGAAGTCTTCAAAAAGCTCCATATCAACATCCCACTGGCCGATGCACTATTCCAGATGCCTAGCTACGCAAAGTTTTTCAAAGATATTATATCAAACAAACGCAAGCTGGAGGACCATGAGACAGTAATGCTTACGGAGGAATACAGTGCTAGAATCCAGAAAAAGCTCCCACCAAAACTGAAAGATCCAAGGAGTTTCACTATCCCTTGCACAATTGGTGATTTTTATTCTGATAAAGCATTGTGTGATCTCAGTGTGAGTATTAACTTGATGCCATTCTCTGTTTTCAGGAAACTAGGATTGGGAGAGCCTAAGGCTACCACAGTAACTCTACAGCTAGCTGATTGATCACTTACACATCCACGAGGGATTAGTGAAGATGTATTGGTCAAAGTGGATAAACTCATATTCCCAGTAGACTTTTTGATTTTGGATATGGAAGAAGACAAAGACGTGCCTATCATATTAGGACGTCCATTTTTGGCGACTGCAAGAGCCCTCATAGATGTGCAGCAAGGATAATTAACTCTAAGGCTAGGGGATGAACAAATCTCTTTTAATGTTTTCAAGGCAATGAAATACCCCAACGAGCCTGAAAGCCGTTTCCAGATTGAAGTGCTTGACATAGAAATCCCCTATAATTTTGAGTTGAAGAAACAGCCAAATGGTCATGAGGCCTGTATAGTACACTCTCCATTCGTTCTTATCGATTCAAAGGAGATTAAGGCATTCAATGTGGGATTTTATACGGATGAGGAAAGAATGACAAATCACTTGGTGAAAGACAGAGATAAAATTCGGAGGATAATTGCAGTACGGAACAAGACCATATTGACCAAACTATGCAGGACCTCCCAAACCATATTTAAAGTGCCATAAAATACCTGTGTCAAAAGTCGAGCTATCGACTATAAAATAGTGCTGATTGGGAGGCAACCCAATGTCTCTACCCTTTATTTATTTCAGTTTGCATTAGTCTAGGAGTTTTTCAATTTTTCAACATTTTTATTAGTTTAGGTCATCGTTCATCCATGCATGTCAATAAATAGCCTAAGCACAATCCACACGAGTTCCAATGCATTGAACACGAGTCATAAGGTTGAAATCTTATTTTAATCAGTCATGGGTCAAATTGAACAAAGTGTATGATTAGAGCTAAACTTTATTGGTGATTCACATTTTTATGATATGAACTTTATATTGAGACATAATTTATACATCTTACACGCCAACAGTGTACACATGAAATAAGTTTGGGAGAATGGTGCGTCATATGGATTCCTTCATGCACACCGAAGTTTATCAATTATCACCATAAGATATAATACACATACTTTTCACTTTTGTAGGATGTCGCCAAAAAAAAAACCACAACAGGAAAAGTGAAGGTCGGCTCCACATATGGCATTGCAGGTCCCGATTTTCGACCACCTCCATACTGATCAGGGGAGTACTAGTTATCCTATTTCTTGTGCTTTCAATTTATTTTGTCCCTCAATTATATGTATTTGAACTTCTACTTTATTTCAATAATGAGGGCAAGGTTATGTATAAGTTTGGGGGTGGCATAATTTGATATAAATGTGGCATTTAGATTTTGGCATCCATTTATCGTGTATTATTCATATTCCATCAATACATTTGCTTAATTGCTGCATTTTGTGTGCTTGTTGAGTGTTATGAATAATAATAATAATAATAATAATAATAATAATAATAATTTGCATAGGTTCTTCATTTTACTATATTGCTTGTTTTATGTACTTGTATGAGCTTGATAGTCTTGCCGGCTATAATGAGATTATTGGAAAAGATATTCATAAACTTTGGATATATTGTTGAATAGATTAACCAATACTTGTGATGCAATACTTGACATTATCTATGCACGCCATTCATGCTTGACATGTTAGGTAAATGACTGGATTTTGAGCATAAAGTAGGAAAAGAATGATATTCCTCTATTGAATTAACACGTAAATCACCTTAAGGCAGTTTGGAATTGGCTGAGATATTATAGGGAGCATTAAGAGAAGCGGGGGCTCTGTGCATAAAATTTTATTGTGTGGATTGCCTAGACTAGTGATGTGAAGATTAGGTGAAAATCTTAAATTAGAGGTTGGTTTTGAAAACTAAATGTCTAGAACAATTAGGGCATAAAATTAATTTGTGAGAATAAGACAATTCTTTTCATGCCTTTATGACTCGAGCAAGTAAGCCTGTAAGGATATTTCAAAATCTAGTGCCCTAAGGTCAAGTGGCCTGGGAGTCACCTGTCTAAAACTCGCTAAAGGGGTCATATAGAAAGCAAAAGGGAAAGAGGTTAATACAAAGTCGTTTGATCGAGCTTTATAACTCGAGTGAATAAGCCTGCAAGAGTTTAAAATCTGGTGCCCTAAAGCCAATTGGTTTGGGAGTTATCGGCCTAAAAATCGCTAAAGGGGTTATATAGAAAGCAAATGAGAAGACGATATATAAAAAAATAAAAAAATTGGAAAGTGAGAAAAATAAAAGAGAGACAATAACATGAAGAAAAGCCCTTAGACATTTGGTTGAGGAAACTATACCTTTGAGGCAAGGCAAGTAACCTATTTTAATCTTGAGTGTCGAAGCAATCAAATTTGGGAGAGCCTTCACTTGTTGAAATGTAAACTTGTGATAGTGAGATTAATCCAAACTACGAGAGGGTGAGAACTACAGCTATGTAAACTCCTAATTTTAAAACACAATCCCGGGATAATTGAGTGAAAAGAATAACTTTGGGGGGTTGTGTATCTCTCGAGCGAGTAAGGATACATTTGAACACTTTGGGTCGGGACTCAAACTCATCATGAACCTAATATGTTGGCATGAATTCACACACACACGTCAAGTATGCATTTAACAGGTAAAGGTTGAGGTTATTTTTGCACTAATAAATTTTCAGAAAGTCAAATACTTAGTCCAATCCTGAGCCACAGCAGGGCCATGTTTGTTCAGAATTAAGTCACTATCTTGTTTGAGGACAAACAATTGTTCAAGTTTGGAGGGTTTGATAAGTGAGTTTTTGCATGCTTATTTGGGTCACAAATATGACTTAATTATGAGCAAAATGATTGAATTGTAACTTAATTTCATTACATTTGTGAATTGTAGGGAACACCGATGAACATGGTGGAATTCAGGAGAAAAGAGCCGAAAAAAGACTAAAATGGAGCAAAGTGATAGCTTAGGGACCAAAGTGCAATTATCCAAAAGATGGTCCAAAGGACAAATCAAGGAAGTGAATGAGCTAAGTACCAATTTGGTGATATTATGAGATGATGGAAATAAAAGAAACAAAGCAAAAAGGACCAAAATGAATCAAACTGAAAGTTTGGGGACCAAGTTGTAAATAATCCATAGACGAGACGGAAAATGGAATAAAGATTCAAGAGTGTTAGAGTTCAATTGGATAAAGAAAGGAGTTAAAGAGGTGAAATATGGTCGAAGTATTGTCAAGTATCAACTTTCAGGCGAAAAAGCCATGCTCGTGATTTTTAGCCTCTACTTGAGATTTATTTTTGGCATAGTAAAAATAAGAATTTGAGAAAGCCTATTTCTATCAAAAGTGTATATCTTTGAGTTTTCTTTCCAATGAACTTTGAATCACTTCAATCAGAGATCAGGAGAAAAAGTTATGATTAAAATACTAAAAGCTGTCCGGTTGAAAGAATGGTCGCATAGTATAAAGTCTATGCGGTCGCATAGAGGCTTCTCGAGAATATTTTCTCAAAATTTTTTTACTCTATGCGAAAGCATAGAAATGTACTATGCGGTCGCATATAACAAATTTCGGGCCGATTCTGCGATTTCCTTATACGACTGAAACTCTTTTTGTAATCTAATTTTCACGCGATATAAATATCAAAAGACGTCCAAAAATAGGCAAAACAGATTAAAGGCAGAAAAACACTTCTTGGAGAGGATTTTGAGCGCAAGAGCGAAGATTTACACGAAGAGCTTCAAGATTTCATAACCCGGTGATGCTTTTTATCCAAAATCTGATGTATTTTTTTATTTTAACCATGTTAGGCTAGATTTTCATGTGCTAGGAGATCGATGTACCATGTAATTTGATATTTAATTTTCTAGTTTTACAATTTGACATTAAGACATATTTCTATTGATTTGAATGATTTATATGCAATTATTATTTCCGCAGTTAAAGGCCCGTAATTGTGTGAGTTTCGTTGATTTATTCTTGCATTCGAGAGAATTGGAATAGGTTTGACATAATATAAATCATCGTAGGGTCCGATAGGGGATATAAATATACCGCTATGTCCTACGTAAATCTTTAAGTGTTCATAAAAACGCATGCATTTTTACATATGCACTTGTCATAGAAATATAGGTCGGTGATGTGTAGAAATAGGTTCGATACATCTCTAGAGAGAGTATTTGATAGATTTAGGAACATTGATTCGTCACAATTGAAGTGTGTTGTCACATTATGAAATTAGGGTTTTAAAGTGATAATTGCATGGGAAATCGTGATCCTAGTGTGTTTAATTTCTATTGATTACAACAAACGTGCATTTCAACATTTGATTTCATTCTAGATTGTTAAAAATAGTGTTTTGCATATTTAATTTAATTCAATCATAAAAATTGCATAATTAGGGTTTTCTTTTCAAAATTAGGATTTTCATTAGGTTCACATTCACTTTAGTAATTTAGTTTCGGTTAAGGCGACGATAGATAAAATTGAACTAATCAATCTTTGTGGGACGATATTCAGACTCATTTAATCCACTTTATTACTTGTTAACGAACCGTACACTTGCAGTAGTTTTAAATCGAAAGAAATAATTTTGCGAGCAGCAGGTATAGCTTCCTGTGTGCAATAGTTGTCGGCGTGACATGATCGTATACAAGGGATGGCTTTGTAACCTATTTCTTTGTGTGGGCAAAAGGCCTTTATATTTTTTATATTTATTGCTGATGTTTTTCTTGGGCTGCATATGAACTTTAGAATTGCGGACAGCTGCTGAAGAATCGTTGGTGTCTGCTTCTGCTACTGCCGTAACCCGTAAGTGCATCTATGATCTAGCCGTCTAGGGCTCGAACAAATAGGGATGGTCAGAAAGTAGGGGAGGAGAAGGTAGAGACATCGCTGTCGGAGGCGTTGATGGAATGAGTAACGGGTTGAATTGTGGAATGGATGGAAATTGGAATGGGTTGAAACTTGAATGAATCATGAATTGTAATTATGTTATTGGGCTAAGTAATGGGCTTCACTTTTTGTCTGGCCTGGGCATTTATAAAAAAACAATTGGGCTTTTGTGATGGGCTGCCCAAAAGTTCAGTGTGGGCCTCTGCCTGCACTTGGCTCTATGAGTACAGGCTGTACTGAGGTTTGATAGATTTCTTAACGTCCTCCAATAGAGAACAACAAAATCCAGCAAATTTCCCAAATCAAATATGAAAATTGTTACTCTAAACGAAAATAAATAATTCTTATCCCTAAATTAATTGAAATCTTGGAGGAAAATATTAATATTTCTGAAAAAAGAACACAACGAAAAATCAAGGTTTTTAGAAGAAATTAAACCTGCTTTAAAAGTTAACCCGTTCATGGTAGAAGAACACACTTTAGAATATGGAGTCAAGAACAAAATAGAGAAATTTGGAAGAAATACCTTTGATGGATATGGCAATGGCACAATGAGAAGAAGAGGAGAAAGAAGATGCTTTTTCAATTGTATTGAAAGTGAAAATACGGTTTCGTTTTCCATTTCCTCCTTTTTTCATGGTTCCTTCAAACCGGTAGCGAGTCACGGTTTTCCATGTTGAACCGGTCGGGCCGGTCCGCTTTTTCCATGATTGCAAATTCTTCCTTGATATGAACAATTATTTACAAGAATCCATCGTTTATGCATGGAAGATTTCCATCGTTTCTTGTATTTCCTTTCCTTGATCCTTTGTGTGTGTGTATGTGTGTGTGTTTTTTTTTTGTCTCTCTAAATTTCAATTCTTTCTTTTCTCGTGTGTTCTAGATTTTCTTTTCTTGACTCTTTACAACAAAAATTTCCTTTGATTTTTCTTTTCCTTTTTATTTATTAAAGCATATTTTAGTTGTGTTTAAAAGTTACCTTTTGTTTTATTAGTAAAAGAAGTAACCTTAAAAATTATATTAATCAAATAAAATTCTTCAAAAGTAAAAGTAGAAAAATAACTTTAAAAATTGTATTGAGTGGGGCTTAACAATGTTCCACCATCAATATTTTATGTATGTAGAATTTTGATAGTGGATAATTCTTTTGATGCATGAATCATTTTCTCCAAATTTATTCGGTACTAAATTTAGATTTTCAACTTTTTTACATATGTTTAAACAATTATCTTTGTTCAAATAAAAGAGAGTGGAGGTAAAAAAAAATAAAAAAATGGTTTTACTTAATAAAATCAATATACTCTCACCCAATACCCACTCAATGAAATATTTAGTTGATAAATATTTTTATCTTCTATAATATATTTAAAACATATCCAGACGATTAGATAAAAACACGACATTTATTTCCTTTCTCAACTCTATTTTTACTTGATTTTTACAAACTATAAACCAATCCTTAAATTTTTATTTTTATTTTTAGTTTCAGCAAACAGATTATAACGGGACCTAACAATACTTGATCATCAATATTTTTTGTTTGTAGAGTTTTGATGTGGATAGTTCTCTTGAAGCAGGTGTCTCTTTGTCCAACTTCATTCGATTCCAAAGTTAGATACTCAATCTTCTTTATCTAACTTTTTTGTACTAATACATTATTAATGTATAAAATTAATCTTTATAATTACATTCATTTAATTAATTAATATATCTTTATCAATAATATATAATTATTTGAAATTTTTCTTTAACATATGAGATAAAAAGACGTACTTGAATGCAATGAATTCGACCAATTTTCTTATTACATTTTCATTTCCTATATTTACTTCCCCCACTCCACTGTCTTCTATCTCACTCTTACTATCTCTTCTTTCAAAAATTATTTTTATAAAATAAATGAAGATAACTGTTAAGAGAATTGTGTGTTTCCGTTTCTTAAATTATTAAGGAAATAGAATATGGAACTAGCTTTTATTTTAAGTTCTTGCCAATTATTTTTATGATTTTTTTATCATCATTTCTTTTTAATTTTTACAGGATTAATAGAAAAGAGGTATATATCTTTAATGACACAGAATCTAATTAGATTGAATACAATCAAAATGAATCAAATATGTTTACTTGGATTTAGGCAAACCCAAGCAAGATACTAAAGATGTCACTACGTTTGACAAATTAAATGAAGTATATTCACGTATGTGCATAATTTACTATTCAAATTTGAATTGGCATATTTATATTCAAACTGATCATATAAAAATTTTGTTACGTTAAAATAAAAATTTTGTAATGTATTTTGAAATTGTAATTCACAATAAAGCATAAAATTCAATTTTATGGATTTAAGTGTGGAAGTTGTTTATTCATATATATTCTTTTAACAATTTTAATTTTTCTTTTAAAAATATCAATTACATCCACTATTTTCAAAAATAATACTAGTATTTTAAAAACATTACCTATATTATTCATACAACCAATAAAAATAAAAGTTGTGAATATAATTAAATCTGTAATTAAAAATGATATTTGACTAACTTATAATTTTCGAAAAGTATTGTTAAATAGGTCTAAGGCTATTGATTTTTGCCTTTTCAAAATCCATGCATTGGCTTGGAGCCTTCGACTGTAAAGTAGGTGACCAAAGCTTCTTGTGCACATAGCATACTATGTAGATAATCTTGGGGAATTAAGGAAAAAAAAAGTTTCAATACCAATTTTATTTTTGCACGAGAGTAAGAGCACCTAAGGAGTCTTTAATGGCAACTACCTCGTATCTGGAGTTGCTCTAGAGGTCTTGAGTAGTGTTACTTTATGGGTTTTGACTAAGCCCTAGTTTTAGAAGGGGTTATAATCAAATTTTTAGTATATTTCAATAGAATTGATAAAATATGCGATTGAAAATTGTGAATCCCATAAAATATAGGGAAATTTACCAAAATATCACTTTTTTTGAAAATGCACAAAAAATTTTGATGTGCACACAATTTGTACAAAAATGTCACTTTCTTGTTGTCAAATGTCTAAATTACCCTTAATTTGACATTTTTTGAAGCATTTAATGCTCCTTCATGATTGTTTTTCAAAATAATTAATGTTGTGATTTGATTGTTTAATTTGTATATTATAATCATTGAATATATGAATATTATATTGTAAAATACGAATTTAGTTAATAAAAAATGAATATAAAATCCTTCAAAACCCTAGTTAACATTAAAAAAATAAATTTCTTGTTAAACAAACCCTTATTTCATTCATCTTCTTCATCCGTTTTCTTCTTCATAAAAAAGACATTACTTCATCTATATTCTTCATCTATCTTGAAAGGTCAGTTATTACGAATTGTTTATATTTCTATGTAATAGCTTACTCTTTTTAAAATGTTAAAAACAACATGGTAATCACTACTATTAATCATCATGGTCTTTTTTTTTAATATTTTTTGAAGAAAAAACATACCAAAAATATTTAGGAAAATGTGAAGTATTCCATATTTAATGAAGCATTCAGTTATTTATTTCTGGAAATAGGTTGTGAAGTTGTAGTTGAGAAATGATTATAAGTATTAATGCTACCAAACAAATTTGAAGCTTCTCAGTAGTTCCGACAGTTGAACTGTCGAACTCGTCATTTCGAAACTGTCGGGATCAACATTTGAATTGTCGTACCCGACATTTATAAACTGCCGGGATAGATAACTAAACTGTCGAATTGGACAGCTGGAAATTCTTGACACCTTTCATTTGACCTTGAACTATTGCATAGGTTTAAATATTGGAACGTGTCACTTCCATGCTATTATATAATCGAAATATTGATTGCGCATAATTCTTATCGTTGCAATCCCAACATTTTAGGTATGAACAATAATTTGAGATTCATCATGTCGTACGGGGGAAAGTTTGTTCACATGAATGACAAATGGAAGTGGAATGGGGACAAAACCATTTCTATTTTAGTGCCGAGTAGTATTACACTACCGGGGCTATTGTTACGGTTGAACGAGAAACTTGGTGTTCTCGATCCACGCACAAAAATAGAATTGAAGTTCAAAGTTCCAAACATGAATATACCGCCGGTCGAAATACTCGAAGATGAAGATGTAAATTGGTACATATCAGTTCATAAGGAAACTGCCATCTACATTACGACTTTAGAAACCGACCTGCTAAGTGTTGAAATGGAGAGGGATACAAATTACAGCTAACAATTGTTCGCCGTAGCGGAAGATCACCAAATCGTACAGGATGACGAGCTCAATCATCAGCACAGTGTCCCAAACAATAATGCAGCGGATACTCCAATTTTCGATGTTGAGACTGCACCATTAGATGAGATGTTCGACGATCCCTCACATGGTACAAATACTGGTAATATTGCTGACATTAACGAAGAACTATTATCACATTTCAAAAGTCCGGATATATGCGACTGGATTTCCACTGTGAATACGTCGGATCTTACTGAAAGGCAAATATTTTTTACCAAGAAAGAGTTGTACTCGAGAATTCGTCTACTTGCTTTGCGAGAGAAGTTTCAATTTCAGGTTAGCAGGTCAAGCGTAAAAATGTTAACTGTTGTATGCGCGGATGAGAATTGCAAGTGGATGTTACGTGCTTCGACTGTCAAGCAGTCTGCCATCTTCATGATCCGCAAATTCAACAATGTGTACACATGTTCCATAGATTATCATCATAATGCACATCGACATGCCACTAATTCCGTAATTGCCGAGCAGATTACGAGGAAATTGGATAATACCTACGGATCGTATGATCCTACCGCTATTGCACGTGACATGGAACGTGAGTTTGGTGTGAAAATTAGTTACCATCAAGCACGTACGGAAAAGGTCGCTACTTTACATATGCTACATGGTACATCGGGTGATAGCTTTCAAAAACTTTCTTCCTATTGTCATGTCCTAGGAGAGAGTAACCCGGGGACAGTAACACACATCGAAATAGATTATCGTAACAGGTTTCACTACCTTTTCATAGCTTTCGATGCAAGCATTCGGGGTTACCTCCACTACCTGAGGCCCGTTATTTGTGTTGACGGCAGTCACTTGAAAGGTCCATATAAAGGTACCCTTCTACTGGCAACTACCCAAGACGTCAACAAACAGATTTATCCATTATCATGGGGGATCGTTGATGTCGAAACAAATAGATTGTGGATATGGTTTTTATCAAATTTGAAAGATCTTATAGGTGACTCGGACGAATTGGTGTTTGTTTCCGACAGGAAAAATAGTATTGAAAACACCATTGCCCACCTATTTCCTCGGGCTCACCACGGGTGCTGTGTCTGGCATATAGAAAAGAATTGAATCTAGCATTACAACAACACAAGTTCAATATTTCTATTCAAAATAGCCGCAAGAACTTACCGGACCGAAGAGTTTGAAAGACTTATGAGACAGCTTCGTAGGGTAAGTGCAAGAGCGTACGGGTACTTAGAGCGAGCAGGTTTCCCATTTTGGTCACGAGCACTATTTGTTGGCCAATGGTACAACATTTTGACCAACAACAACGCAGAATCTTTGAACTCAATGTTAAGACATACCCGTTCATTACCGATCACGTGCTTAGTGGAACACATTTGACATACTATGCAGAAGTGGTTTTATGAACGTCGAACAAGTGCAATCGCATGCAGTACCGTTCTGTCACCAACGATGGAGAATGAGTTACGAACGACGTTCGAAGCAGGTACTAGGCTGCGAGCGCATGTCTTGACAGATAACTTAACACAAGTTGGAATATCCAACGACACGGACATCGTAGACTTCTCCGAAAACACGTGTACTTGTTGTAAGTTCCAATTGAATCATATGCCTTGCGTTCACGCAACCCGTACTGCTTGCTTGAGAGGTAATTCATTGTACGATCTCTGCTCACCATATTACACATCCGAGTACTGGAAGGGTGCCTATGGAGAAGCTATATATCCTGTTTTACGTGAAGTGGACTGGATTGTTCCAGCCGAAATTACAGGTACTCCTATTTTGTCCCCAATGTATGTCGTCCTCCAGGTAGACCACCCACACGACGTAAGCAATCCAGACATGAGTGTACCACACGGCTCAGGAAATGCACTCGCTGCGGTGGACGTGGTCATAACTGGACCACATGTTCGAACCACACTGTACCACGTCCGATGTAAGCAACATTTTGTACGTGAGTGGTTGAAGTTGTAAGTAAAGTGATCCCCCGATGTCGTTTGTATATGACAATGTAAATATTGTATTACTGTTTTCATTCTCTTACGTATAAACATTACTCTTTCTTATGTTCACAATTACAGTACACAAATAGGCACAACGTACTGCATAACAGTCTCGAACCAAAACACAATTTTGTTGTGCATAACATTGTTACCATTGTTGACACATGTAAATTGAATGTAGGGAATAGGAAAAGTTCAACCATTATACATGTTTCCTTTCCAATGCATATTACGAACACATCATTTTTAGCGCATAACACTGTCCACATTGTTCACAAAGTACGTTGAATGTACACATGAGGTTGTGTTCGTTCATCCAAAATACATGTTATATGAATATGCATACTACATGCACAGAAAATTTGCCAGTAAACCTCGACAGTTCATTTGTCGTTCTCGACAGATGGTGCCTGCCATTCTCGACAGTTGTTCGACGCTTCGCTTAACAAAATACAAAATAAACATAACTTGCCAATGAGAGTTTCCTACATGCTACAAAATTGGTACATACGTAACAAAATCCATCCCTTACAAAAAAGCACTATACATACATACGTAGAAACACACACATGCAACAAAGCCGGCTTTTCACTCAAAACTAACACTTGAACCTTCTTCCCCACCATCATCATTCGAGCTAATGACAATTACCTTGGGCGATGGAACGCGACCCTGCCCCTCATCCTCGTGACGTTCAACTTCGTCTGCATCCATAAATGGGACGACCCATTCAAACACATTTCTCGGAGACTCACCCGCATCACTTGCAACTTCGTCCAAGTTCGGAAAGGGAACGACAGTGATGGCTCTCCTACCACCATTCGAACTCACTTCCTCATCGTCCGAAGAAATTATGATGGGACATAGCGGGGTTGAACCGGGTGTCGGCAAAGGCTCCTCAACTAGCAGCGGTGAATTGCTTTCTGTGGACGATGCCGTTGTTTTCATATGAAGAAACAGACTTCAAATATTGTGATACGTTCCTACTACAAGATGCCTCACAAAGAGTCTCATATATCCCACTTGAAGAGTGTAAGTCATGCTTTATACTGAAGGTATTTGAGGACATTTAAAGCAATTTAACAACCAACCACTATTTCATTTCTACTTAACACTTGATTGACCATTGGTGTGATGGTTAAGGGTGTAAGTGTACTTTAATGCAGTCCATAAATGGTGAGAATTACGAATTGTACCCATGTGCAAGACCTGCAATGGCAACATTCCTGCAGCTGGATTGGCAATCAATTTGGAAGTTAAATTACTTTACTGAATTTTTGTAGTCCTTAGTCATAATTGAATACAGTTTTTAAATTCTAAATCATATGAATTGTATTAAAAATTGATAAAATTAATGTCCCTGCCAATAAAGATGAACATTGGGTGACACAACAAGCCATTTTTCAAATAAACTTTAATTTCTACGAACTAGCTAATTTATACTAAAACGCATGTTGAAATCAACATACACCGGTTGTAATGTTGGGGCTAACGTAGCAAAGATAACAACGAATTATTCATACTACGGTAATGCGAATTTTACAATAATCATTGTCCTCAATCCTTCGACCACGCTCCATTACACACAAAATCATTACATACCATGATTCATTTGTGCAGGTATAACACCTTCAACTCCAATGAAATTAAAGTACAAAATACTACTACTTTACCAAGTAGCATGAACATCAATTTTATTAGAGTACAAACAAATGTCATGTCTCAATGTCCGTTCCACTTAACCATATCCCAATATGGAATTGAAGTAATCTTATAACCCCCCTTGAGATCATTAACCACATCATATGGAATAAGAGTAATAGTCTTCATAGTTGCACCTTCAGGTATGAACCCAGGTTTGGATCCCTTTGGCTGTTTTTTGGTGCTAATCCCTAAACCTGTTTATTTAGCCCCAGCCTTCATTTTGTATGTACTCTTCATCATTTTGCAAACATTCGTCATCACACCTCGATGAACGCACATGATCAACTCAAAAATCAGCCCTCGGAAGGAATCTGCTGCCTACATGCATTAGGTGTCTTCTAAAGTGAAATGACACAGTAGAGAATGTTCGTAACTATCCATCCAATCAACGTAAAAATCAAAAAATTTACTCACCCATGGAGTAGGAAATGTGCATGCAATCTAATCACCAAAAAACGAACAACCCTTTCACATATCATAAACAATACATGCCATAAATATAATGGTGAAGCTAAGATACAAGACAAGGAAGGCATCGCACTAGACCAACAGAGGCTCATTATAGTTTGGCCGACTATAATATTCATAAGGAGTCCACACTCCACTTAGTGTTGAAGCTTGGTGGCGGCTGGCAGATTATTGTCAAAACCCTTACTGGGAAGACAATAACCCCTGAAAGTGACAGCTGTGACACCATTGATAATGTTAAAGCTACAACTCAGGACAAGGAAGGAATCCCACCATACCAGGAGAGGCTGATCTTCGCTGGCAAACAGCTTGAGGACGGCCGAACATTGGTAGACTATAACATTCAGAAGGGGTCAACTCTGCACTTGGTGCTGAGGTTGAGGGGAGGCATGCATATTTTTGTGAAGACTCTGATAGGAAAAACCGTCAGTTCGTCTTGACATAATATATGACTGGGATGTATAAGAATGATGATATATTCATTTTAGTTCAGATGTTGATCTACCCTTTCACATTTCATGAACAATACATGCATTATTTTGTCAACGAATACACACAAAATAGACCGACAATACCATCCTATACTTGCGCTAAATATTTATTATCGCAAAACGATATGTACTCTACATAAGACAGTTTAACGTGCAACGTATTTCATGAACAATACTTGCATTATATTGTCAACAACTACACACAAAATAGACCGACAATACCATTCTATACTTGCACTAAACATTTATTATCGCAAAACGATATGTACTCTACATAAGACAGTTTAACGTGTAACATATTTCATGAACAATACATGCATTATTTTGTCAATGCATACACACAAAATTGACCGACAATACCATCCTATGCTTGCACTAAACATTTATTATCGCAAAACGATATGTACTCTACATAAGACAGTTTAACGTGTATCATATTTCATGAACAATACATGCATTATTTCGTCAATGCATACATACAAAATTGACCGACAATACCATCTCATGCTTGCACTAAACATTTATTATCGCAAAATGATATGTACTCTACATAAGACAGTGTAACGTGTAGCATATTTCATGAACAATACATGCATTATTTCGTCAACGCATACACACAAAATTGACCGACAATACCATTTCATACTTACACTAAACATTTATTATCGCAAAATGATATGTACTCTACATAAGATAGTTTAACGTATAGCATATGGTTGAGCAAACGTATCCATAAAACAAACCAAATTAAAAGCATGTCATTGTTACGAATAACGTATGTACTACTACAACACACGTTACCAAACAACTTGAACTCACTTATTTCTTTATTCTCTTTGCCCTTCCCCTCGTGTATGGAGTCCGGGTAGGTGGTGCAGGACGTCAAACACGAGTCGATCGCTACCTGTTTGTGCTGTCTACATTGCCTCCCTTTTCTGGTACGGTCACCTGTGCCGGCAACTTTGTGGCAGCGCCCATATAAAAAGTTTCAGCATTTTAGTTAAATAGTTCTGTGCGAAGGAGGCCACATAGTTGTGGAATAAGATTATTCGAGAAAAATAGGCACGTACCGTCCACCTCCGTGACGTCATGGGTCGATAGGCCTTCCTCGTTGTCGTCGCTGGGGAGGGTGGGCGGTCTCTCTTGGGTCTAATTGAAAGCAAATTGGGTGAAATGGACAAACACAATATATGAATAATCATTTGCGTAGGGGAAAAGTGATTGGTAATAGAACCAAAATCACAAAAGTTGAAAAAAATTATGCACGTACCGTTCACCTCCTTCATGTCACCCTCCTCTGCACGGTCATCATCATGTGGGCTCCGTTCATCTCCACCTTTCCCGTCTAGTTGGGAGACAGAGAAAAAATTAACGAAGGAGTGAAATTGAATACATATGCATATGACGAGATAAGATGACAGAAGTTGAAAAAAATTACACACGTACCGTTCACCTCCTGCATTTCACCCTCATCTGTATGGTTGTCGTCGTGTGGGCTCCATTCGTCGCTGCCTTCCCCGGCTACTCAAAAACAAAGGAAAAATTATTCAACAAGTTAAATTGAATACATTTACATATCACGAGATGAGATGACATAAAATACAAAAATTACGCACGTACCTTTCACCTCCTGCATTTCAGCCTCCTCTGCATGGTCATCGTCATGTGGGCTCCGTTTATCACTACCTTTCCCGTCTAGTTGGAAAACAAAAAAAAATACTGAAGGAGTGAAATATAATACAGTTGCATATCACGAGATGAGATGACATCAAATAAAAATATGTGTTACACATAACTAATTGACATACCATTCACCTCCAAGTTCCTGATAGGCGAAGGACGGCCACTGTCATCCGGGCATAGGTCTATGTTGCCTCCATCTACATCTAAGTAATTTGGCAATTTAAAAAATACATTTGTAAGCGAATGCATAGGAAAAATTGCACAGCTCTGTACACATGTTATAAGTGTAAGTTACAGTAACATAAACTCATACCTTCGTGGGGGTCGTCCCAAAAGTTTGGCTCATTCACGACAGGAGCTGCAGCGAAAGTAGAGGTGCCACCGGACGGGGGCACCAAGGTAGATATGAAGTCCCTCAGTCTGGCAAACTCCGGTCACGTGTTGAATGATTTCAAGCTTCACGGTCCACAACCTCATCTTGAAGAGGATGCACCGGTCCAACAACATGCCCTCTATGTCCTCCATCGTCACAGTTGGTCCACCACAGGTACCCTGCAGCCCAGATGTGGACGGGGCAACCATTGGAGTGGGTAATGCACCCGACTACCATCCCGAAGCATCCTCGTCGTCCTCGGTGTCACGAGCACCAGTCTCACTGGAAGTGTCGCGATCACTGTCTCCATTGTCATCAGCCTTAGACCCATCATCCCCGTTGCCCTTCGGTGTCTGACGGTCATCGCTCGTGGATATCTCATCGTCTTCGACCTTTGCACCGAACTCGTCGTCCTACTAGTCACCCGTAGCGCTACCCTCATGTCCCCTACTGGCCGGTGCCACCTCATGGAACTGTGGGCCGATAACACTCCTATCGAGGTCGTCCAAAAATTACACCGGACGGTCAGGGAACGGCACTAGACTGGCGATGTATGGTAGATCACGCTTGGCCTCTATGGGACGCAGTGTGGCGTACACGTGCAGCTGTAGAAACAGGGGAGAACGGGTAGTTAAAATATATTGCATACTATTCCCAAGAAAATAAAATAATTGAAAGGTTAATGAAAAATGTCCATGACCTATACGTCCCTGAAGAATGCATCGTACGTATGTTGCTGCGGTTGTTTGGTAGAGGTCCAACACAGAAATCGGGGTGATCGTTCACCCACCCGCTCTTCGAAGCGTTCGTCGAGTTCGGACACGGCCTCATATGTCCAAATCTGTCCAGATGAAAACAAAAATTTAGACGAAAACAAAAAAAAATTGTCGCATAAGTGTCCATCCAAATAATGTAGATAACTGTTGGAATACTTAGAAACAAAAAATATAAACGTAATGCTGTTCTTACTTGCATGGTGATCCGAAATCCGTGAATTGTGTAACTGACGTTCTTCTCATTCTTCATCTTTGCATCGCTCATTTTACATTCCCAAGTACCCCAAAATCCCTTCAACAAATGCCTATACCCCACTTTGGCCCAGGGGTATGAAAAAAATAGCTCCAAGTCGTCCACGAGGGAAAGCGTATCCTCATCAATGGCAGCATTATTATTCGGAGTAGTGATAACTCCTTCCACAATCAGAGCAAGCTGGAGCTTGTATCTATCTGCCCTAGGTGTCGACGCGCGGACAAAGGTCTTCTCCAACTGGGCACATGAAATCTTCTCCAGCGATTTGAAATACTTTTCCTTCAGCTTCCTCTTCTCCAATGCTTTTCTATACCGATCGCCCTCTGGAAATGAGCCAGCATATAGTCTAGTGACGATAGCATACTCCTGTAGTCCAAACCGGGTAAGGTGGCCCTGCACGTTGAACCACAACTCATGGGACTTATCGTAACCGATCCCTCGGCACAAAAGTGCCTAGACTAGTTGAGCGGAAAACTTGATCTCCGGAACGTCAACAAGAAACTAAAGGCAGCAGTTTCGAAAGTCATCCCACAATCGGTCGTCGAAGTGATCTATCATTGTTTTAATGTACTTCAGGTTGCTCCGTTGCGAGATGCGCGTGGGCAACCGTACATTCTCCGGCACCCAAAATTGAAATTCCATCTGTTCTGCACATGAAACGATAATGGTCAGACCATAAATCAACACAAAATGAATATTTCAAAGAACAAGCGTACTTCGAAAGAGCATACAACACATCAATTGGAACAAGTAATATGACAAACGTATAACAACAGATCATCTATCTAAACGTATAACAACAGATTATGTCGAATTGTGCATGCAATGTTGAACTAAGAAAAATGTTTCTAAAAATATTTTGAATGTTCGAAAATACGTGCGGCAATAAGATGTGAATGTTCGACATACATGTTATTTCAAAACGCACATACAATATCGTCAGTGCCCACAGTCATGTGTCGTGACACTATCACTGAAACCTGTGTCGACAGATGATTGTACTCGTCTGGCAGGACAGTGCCATCTCTCATCTGTCGAAAATACCTACAGCTAACTATCGAGAACGATAGTTTATCTGTCGGGAAATACCCAACTATCAAGAATTACAACAGCCAAATGTCGGGAACGACAGTTTTCAACAGACACATGTGATACATATGCATGGTCCCCCAACACACGAACTTGGTACATAACACAGGAAATCCAGTCATCACAATCGAAAAATAATTACAACTGAAAACAAACACCCTCGAAGTCCCTTTCTATAGGATGTCTCATTACACTATCGTGTTGCAAATGTAGCATATGGGTTCTAAGGTACATATTGTAAAAGGGTTCACATCATAAGTATAATTAATGTAATAACCAATTACAAACTTCTTAAAAAAAACGAATCTGTGATAGGTTAGAAATAAAATTAGGGAACTAAACATGTACTCTATAAATGTAAACAATTTGAAAAAACATATGTTCGCGTGTCCATGTTCACAAATATTATCCTAACTAACAACATTTTAAACCGAAAATAGTTTGTATCAAACCCAAAATTAATCGGACACGGCCTTAGTTTCGACATTTCTCACCCACTGCCATTGCCAACCACTCACTGTCCACAACAAAATATTTTCATTACGTCAACCAACAACCCAATGCGAGATACCGTATATCATGTAAATAATTACCACGACAAATATATTTCCTTCACAAAAAATGAGTATCAAATACAACTACTAAACTACCAACACCAACCAACACACACGACTCAAAACTAGAATCTGGGATCGAAGAAAATTAAATAAAAAACCTAATTCATATTAACAAACGGCAACATTTGATGTTTACATTAATATAACACGTTCAAAAACTTAAATAAATAAACCCAATGATTCAACAAGAATAAATAAGCGCTGCATTCCTTGCAAAATTAATTCCAAAGATAAATTCAAAAAATGGAATATCTTTTGCACAATGTTGATTTGCAATTGTACAGAAGATGAGATCCAAAAAGTTGTAGGCGATTCCTCCAACGCTTCCAATATCGTCGCTTGCCGGAAGCAGGATAGATTTCCATCACGGAGAGGAGTTAGCTGACGGTCGATGTAGTGAGAGAGACTAGTGTAGGTCCTATGATTTTAGGGGCATAAGAGGAACTCCACAAATTACGCCACCTCCAAAAAATTTGTATCGTACATGCAAACTTTATAATAGTATTACAAAATCAATTGTCAACTTGTGAACTTAAGACATAAAAGTAAAATTGATAATAAGAAAACATTTCAATCATCTCACAATGAAAATTTTCAACATAATCACTATGTGTGCCTCTGCAATTCATTATATGATTAAATGCTAGCAACAGTCGATATAACCCCACAAAGGTACATTCTTGCAACGCAATCATATAAGCCGACAGTATTTCAAACATTTCGTATATGTTAATAAATATGCAAGCACAAGTCCTTGCTTACCTAACAAGTAGGACTTCAACAAAAATTTTGAAATGACACAATTCAACACTTTGAGAATTCCATCATCACAACTCACAATCATAAAATCAAAAATTTAAAATGTGAAGGATAATTATTATTTTCTTTCTAATATTTCATGAAACCCTCTGTTTGGAACACGTTGAACAACATATCTATTGTCAAAGCTAATTTGAAAGACAAGTACAAAGATGAAACTACATTAAGCAATCCGAGGCCAAACAAGATGCGGGAAAAGAAAAGAGACTGCACCAAATGTTAGATTGAATCCCCTCTAAATGCTCCACTAGTGATTCAATTTCAATTTAACCTTTTCCTTATCACTCATTAACTAATCATACAGTTTGAACATACTATTGGACGTGATTGCAATGTCTGTATTGTATGAGAACAAGATAAAGTTTACGCTTTGAACAATGAAAACTCTAAGATATAACAAATTGTGCTATCATTTTCCTCCCCCAATAGCATTGAATTCTATCTTCAAATACTCAGTTTTATTAAAAGAAAAGCATGCAAAAAATGAAATCAAGAATCATATCAAACATGCAGACAATAATTGTACACTTTCACTCTTGCACTAAGAGCAGGCAGTAGCCAATAGCCATGGACAACTAGAGATTTTAGAGGATGAATGAAATGGACCCATTAATAAAAGATATACATATAAAGCCACAACAGTTAAAACAAAAGACACATAGAAATAGAGATACAGATAGATTTAGTTAGACATACAGGAATGAGGAAACCATTACACAGCATTTCCATTCATTTCTCTTGTACCCTCTAAACTCCATCCCTCTTCTCTCTATATCTCTCATTTAAAAGTTCAGTGTAGGCATGGTTTCCTCAACACTTCCACTCATTTTTCGTGTACCCTCTACAGTCCATCCCTCTTCCATCAATATCTCTCATTTAAAAGTTCAGTGCAGGCATACTTAAGGTAGCTCCGCCCATGCAATACATAGTCCATCAAATAAACACCAAAAATAAAAACCCATAAATCCTTTTCATAGAAGGCAAAAGAAAAAAAAGGATCCACATAAATCATATTATCATACGTACAGGTACTGCTGGGCAATCGACGGACAACACCTAAAGATCGGAGCACTGAGAAGATCGCGATTTAGGTTTCTGTTTTCGGTGAGAGGAGTGTGTTTTAGAGTTTTAGGGATTCCATTTTCAGTGAGGGAGATGAGTTCGCTGGCATTATGCGATTTCGGTGGTCGGACTGGGTTTCACAGTTTTAGGGATTCCGTTTTCGATGAGGAAGACAAGTTCACCGGCAATTTGCAACTTCGGTGGGTGATTTATCCACAGAAATTGGAGTGGGTTTTCGCGATTTAGGCTCCTTTTGCATTCACGGCATTAGGGATTTAGGGATTTGCCTTGGATTTACGGATTTCTCTTTGATTTAGTGATTGAGTTCGTCGGGATTTAGGGATTTGGGGTTTCCTTTCCTTTTCTTTCCTTTCACATTCTGCTTTTTTTTGGTTGCAGGATTCGATTTTGTCTGACCAATTTTGCACAATTTTTTGATTGGTCAAATCTCATTTAATTAGGACATGTAGGATATTTAAATTTAACTTTAAGGGCAAATATGTCTAAAATTTTCTAAAATTGACATTCTTGCAATATCAAAAAAATAAAAAAAAGTGACATTTTTGTAATTACAAAGCCAAAAGTTGACTATTTTGATAATTTTCCTCTAAAATATATGATTGGAATTAGTTGTTGACTTTGATTTAGATTAAATTTGAAATTTAATTTTTATCAAATAGAGACTAAGCGTTTGTTTGGTTGAGATTTTAATAAGTGAAATTTATTTATATATTTATTTTTGAGAATGTTTGGTTATAAAGTCGAAAAAAATCATAAGTCTCATAAAATATTGAGAATTATTTCGGAAAAAATGATTTTCAAGAACTATTCCCAAACAAGCGCTAAGGTAATATTATTGTTCATTCTTCGAATTTTGCTTCGTTGAACAACCAAAAATCAGACCAAAATCCTTCAAAATTTTTCATAAATCACATATTTTAGTGTTTGTTTTATAATAAACCAGCAACAATTTCCCAAGAAAATTTCAACTAAATTTTGGTTGATTGTGCTACTAGAGGTCTGAAGTGGGTTGAATGAATATAACTCACTCCTTATTTTGTTATGCACGAACCAACATGGGCCTTGATCTTGGTCGACTCACAAAAACTCCTAGGCCACACGAAGTCATACAGTAGACATACCATGATAACCTAAGTTTGGACCATTGGAAGCTGGAAGGGCAACAAGTGAAATTTGATGTTACTCAATCTTGGAGAGATGGATGTGCTCAAAAGTACTACATTAATTGGATGTCAATTTGATGCAATCAAATGCATTTAACTCTAAATTAAATTATGTTGAACTGGTTAAAAGCAGATTTTAGCTTCGACAATCTTTAACCTACTCAAAAGAGGCATATACACCGCCCATAAATTTGTCACCCTTTCCCTTTTTTCCACTGTGACCACAAGTTTTCTTAATTTATCTACTTTTCTCTTTAACCTTTTGGGATGCTATTGAATCAATTATTGTCCACTTATTTTTCATCTTTGTAATTCACCATGGAATATTGCTAAATTTTAAAACCCTTTCTTCGATTTACTGATTGTGGAAAACGAAAATGTTGTGATATTCATCAAAATGTTGCAAATACGGTCATAAAATTATCGACTAGTACAAAATTGATAAATCTTTAATTATTTTCAATATCGATATGGATCAAAATTGGGGGAAAATATAATATACTATTACAGCTACGTTTGTTTTTACTAAATCTGATCCTTAATTAAAATTGCACAATCAGTGCCTAAACTGCTAACAAATAACAAAATGTTCCTAATATAAAACAACCAATAATAAGATGGACAACAAGACATAACATTAAGAAAAAAATCATCTTTCATCAATTTGGAGGATTTGAAGAAGTCAAAAGGTGTTAAACATGTTGCATTTGAATTACACGATATTTCTCCTGACCATATAATAACTTAATTAATTTTGCAATATTTTTGCGCATGACATATTGTTAGTTCTTTGTATTTATAGCCTGTTTGATGCTCAGTTTTTTTTTTATGGAAAATGCATTTTGGAATAATAATTTTGATGAAGAATGTGAGTTAAAAAATAAGGAAAATTTTTGAATTTGTATGTAATATTATTTTATTGAGGAATATATGATTAAAATTAAGAGGGAGAAAAACATATTTTGAAAATAGTTAAGACCAAATAATTCGTTAATCTTCTATATATCAATGGAAAAAAGTTATTATTAACTTAATGTATTTAAAAAAAATGAAAAGAAGGAGAAACTTATACCTCGTAGATTGAATATAAACTTCTCATTCAAATTGTTAATCCATTTTAACTTGAATACAAAGAACAAGAATTTACGCTCTAATAGTTGAGTGGAACAACATCCCAAACAAGCCGAATGCGCTTTAGAGCATGTTTGGGAGTGATTTTGAGAATTAATTTTTTGATCGTTAGAAGAAAAGTGGGGTCACCTGTGAGAGAAGAAGTTAAATATGATGGCTGAAATAATGAAATAACGGTCAAAAAATCAATTTTTTGGGACAAAAAATCGCTTTCAAACAAGCTGTTAATAATTTTTTATTTTTGTACCTCCCAATTCTTGCCAGAAAAACATGACATTTGCAAACAATGAAGTGGGGTGAGGGATCATGACATTTACAAAAAAAAAAAAAAAAAAAAAAAAAAAAAAAAAAAAAAAAAAAAAAAAACCAC
>NW_019227357.1:342857-370134 GCF_002742605.1 Olea europaea var. sylvestris | reverse complement strand
AAAAAAAAGAGAGGGGGGGAAAAAAAAAAAAAAAAAAAAAAAAAAAAAAAAAAAAAAAAAAAAAAAAAAAAAAAAAAAAAAAAAACTACAAGAGAAAATTACGTCAAATCCTAGCTTTTAACTTCTCATTTAATAATCAAATTATAAAGTTATTCTTTCAAAAATCAGGCACCCCCACCCCGTTCGATTTCACACCACACCATACCACTACCCACGCTAAACAGAAATTCACTTCTTCGATTGCTGCTTCATTCTTCTCTGGCTACTACTTCATTCCACAAGTGGATGACGACTCATTGTAGCAGCGTGTGACGCACTGCCTGGTATTAGTTGCAATGTCGTATATAAGATCCCAAATTTTCATAAATCCTAGAGTGTCATCAAAAACTCACTTTTCTTTAGTTAAATGCAGAACGATAAAAATAAACTTCTTTAAAATAAAATAACTGAAATATCTATAAATTCAAACAAAACACGAGAATTGTATCTTGAAAAAAGACAATTACCTAACAAATTAAATAACATATCGTAAAATGAATTAAACTAACTAATAAATTGAAAGAAGGAAAAAATTAATGTTTATTTTTTCTTCGATCTACTTAGCAACCTGCATTACCATTCTGACACAAATATAATCGATCCAAACTAACCTGAAAAATTATTGTACTAGTGAGTATTTAAAAGATCCAGTAAGACACTTACAGTTTTCATAGACAATTATATAACAACAAAACTTACATTTCATACCACTCTTTTCTTATGGAGTATATAGGTGACTAAGTGACACTCATTTTAAAAACATTTTAAATTTTCGTAGTATTTCATATCTCTTTCTAAAGAACTTGAAAGTCCACTGACAATTCATGCATATTTAATTGAATATAAAAGTATATGGACACAAATCACTTGCACAAAAATATCTTACATCGTTATTGAAAATGTTGAAAAGAAGATACAATCTTGTGTGTAAAAATTCTCTTATTATTTTTCAATATTCTTCCCCTCTCTCTTTATTTTTTGTGGTGAAATAATGAAATTTTTTACAGTATTTACAGTTGAAATTTTCAATTAAATTTGTATGCAACTAGAATTGGAAATCATGTAACACAAGTAATTTAGATAAAGAAGTATTTTCAAATAATAAAATTATTATTACTATTAAACTTTATCAAAACCAATTTAAGATTACAATAAAAAATTATCCACATCAAAAATGATTATCATTATCAGCACTTATCATCTCACACATGGCTACCATAAAAATTAAAATAATCAAATACCAATTAAGGATAACTTCTTTAAAGTTTCATATATTGGACCTAACTTTTCCGAAATAGTTATTTTCTCGATTTCATAATGTTTTATTTAATACAAACTATAAAATAAGTCTAATATTGATCTTGCTCTATCAAAATCTAATTACTTGGCCAAATAAAATTAAAATTCATATTATTTCACTTTAGCCCCTCAACTTTCAAAATATAAAAATATAGCATATACCGCAAATAAATTTTATTCTATAAAATTTTCAAGGTGTTACACCACATGATGATTGTTGGTGGTGTAGGTGGTAGTCGTGTGGTTGCGATGGTGGCAATGATTGTGAGGTGGCAGTGGTAATTGGCACATGTTGTGGGGTTTATTGGAAGTGATGGTTGTGGTTGTGATGATGGTGTGTTGGAGGTGGCGATAGTGGTGGTTTGTGGATTTGAAGCGACGATGGCACTTTAGATAGTGCCAACGGTGGTGGAGTGCGAGTTGGATTAAGTAGGGAGACGAAGGGTAATTTATGACCAATTAATTTGATAATATGTGATCAATAAATAAGTTGTGATAAATTAATTTGATAATTTGTGATCGATAAATAAGTTATGACCTATAAAAATGTGTTATTTTTAACCAAATTTGTAATAGTGATCTACATTTTTTGTCTTTTTGATTGACATTCTGTGATTGTGATTAATACTTAACTCTATTCATAAATTGTATGTTATTGTAACATTAACTTAATTAATTTTCTATTTAATTAGTACCTCCTGATTTTTGAAGAAATTTCACAAGTTTGACAAAATATTTTTAAAGGTTGATAGTTATGTATTTTCCCTAACTATAATATATTATTTGTGTCGAAAAATCTTAGAGATGAAGTCTGGTTGAAACAAAATCTACCTATGGTAATACATAATTGATGAAGGAATAAGAATTTATTTTTTAAATTTAGAAATCCGAATTATTGAAAATATTCTTGTATGAAAAGGTCAATAGTCATATTGTATGTAAAAATCCTTAAACATCCTCTCATTGAATTCCAAGTTATTTCCCAATACATCATTTGTCATATGTATCATTATATTATTTTTTTGAGAATCTAGTAAGTTTCAAAATCTAGTCTCAAAGTAGTGTATATGTAGATGTAACCCTTTAAATCAAAATACGTTAACATCGTCTCAACGATGATGTTTCCCAATCCAAATCTAGTTATATCATATTTCAATTCATCCCATTCAATATGTCACTACCATATTACCAATGAGCTAGTAGTGGATTCAATAAAGCTCCAAGTACAAGAAAATTTTATTATCACATTCTAATCTAATATATGAAACATTCATACTAGCATAAAAACAACCAAAAAATAGAAATGTCCATCGAACTGAGCTAACCAGATTGTAAATGTTTGAAAATTTCGTATCGTAAAGTCCTAGCCACTTCGACACCCTCACAAGATGATGTTTTGAGCATTGCCCACCCTTCAAAAAGGAGAATCTCTTCAGGGTGGTCCTGATATTTTGGGAGCTTTATGCCATTTCAAATATAGGCTCCTATATTTTGAACCTTCTTATATAGAGTTTTAATATAATTATGAATGATCTAATACAATCAACTAAGTCCCAAAATTTGAAGAGGAAAATACTAAATGTCAAATTTCAATATATAATACAAATTATAAGTGAAGTTTTAGCAAACAAAATTACAATGCAATGACATATGGGTCTGTTTGTTTCTTTGATCATTTTCTCACTCTAGCTTTTTCAAACAAAATTAAATATGCATTTGAGTGATTTATGTACAAAATTGGATAATATTGATTACGAGAAATAATCTAACAAAAGAATGAAAATGATGATCAAATACACTCTAATTCTATATTCATTCATAAGAAATTAACATACAAATAAAAAGTATGAATACAGAAGAAGAATTATTAAATTCTAAGTACTTTCAACAAACAGCTAAAAAGGATATTATCATGAGATAAAAGTAAAACAATAATAATAACAACCTATGTATTCTGTAATATATACTTTGAAGATAAGGGAGAAAGAAAGAAATATGTAAGGCTGTAACAATGGTAGTGAAACCATACCAATCTATCAAATTGAATTTTCAGAATTTTAATTCAAATGGAGATAATTTATTTTCAAATAATGTTATTTGCAATCGTTCACTATCGTAGTCGCTCTACATGGTATACGTGCAGCGGTTAGTGATTTAATGTATAAGATACAAAATACCACATTAATGTATCAAATCACTAATCGTCACATATATACCACATAGAGTTGACTATAACAGTGAGCGACTACAAATAATATTACTCTTTATTTCTTGTTGGGTTCAAATAATTATGATGGGTGAGTGGAGTTCGAAGAGACCAAAAGACCTTTTGTTTGTTTAAGAAAAAAAAAGAGAGTTTGGAAAATAAAGTGTCAAATTAGTCATAGAAAGAAAAAGTAATGTTTGTGATATATTATGTGATGAGTTTTATGTCATTTATATGTTTTTATAAGAATTTTGTATTTTCAATTTTTATTAGTTTATTGTGTTTGCATGTGATATTCTATTTTAAAGAATTTTATAAATAAAATTTTCATTTTTTTAACCAATCAATTGACCTTATAAAATTTGGGCCTTCATCAAAGCGGGACTTTAGGTGATTGCCTACTCCGTCTTTAACAAGGGCCGCTACTAAATCTCTTTATCCTACTGTTTTTAGTTCAGCATTTCATCTTTTATCATTTACTAGAAAGACTCGAGTGAAAACATGAAAACGGGAGGCAATTGAGTTAGCCAACTGACAAATGTCCAATCATTTCCCAAAATTGGACAAATCTTGCCCTATCTAGCTAAGCATTATCTACCCAATTCCAGCATCAAAATGGCTTCTAATAATTCTATAAGTTTGCAAGAGGAAAAAGTGATGCTATTGGACCATCTACTTATTTCTTCACTAACCACAAGAAAATAGGAAAGCATCTTAAATTGAGTAACACAAGTAAATGGGGATTATTTAGAGACGGACAAAATCAATGATGGAAGAATTGAAATAATACATATTTAGAAAGGTCTATAGAACCAATTACCTGTTTCTTCTGTAACACTAAGGGTCCGTTTGATTGTAAAAATAAAATTTTGATGAAAAGAAAATGAATTTCAGGGAATTTAATTGCTTAGAAATTATTTTATTTAAAATTGTCAATTAATATCATTTGATTGGTATAATTTTCCACCTAGAATATTTTAAAATAAAAGCGTCTTTTGGTATTCGTTTGGTTTTGTTTTTCATAAAAATTGTCAATTTAAGGGATATTTACTTCTACAATTGTTCTTAAAATTTGTTTCCATTGCCAAAAATCCAAAAATCGTCAATATTTTGGTATTCATTTGACTTTATTTTATATGAAAATTGTCAATTTAAGGGATATGCTCTTTTACAATTCTTCCTAGAATTTGTCCCTGTTGCCAAAAATAAAAAATTAAAAAAAAAAGGTGGAAAACATAAAACCACCTACCCCATGGGAAAATGAATTCCGAAAAAACCTGGAAATTGTGAGCGTGAGAGGGAAAAGTGGAAAACCAATTGCCTAGAAAATTTTGGCTATCAAACAAGCCAAAAGTGGGAAATGGAATTTGTTTTCCATTTTTCATGGAAAATTTTGGGCTATCAAACATAGCCTAATAGTAGAAAGTTATCTTGTATTGGGTAATACGACATAACAAGGATTATTCGGAAAATACACAATATTAAAAACAGGATTTTATTAACTCGAATTTTGTCTACTAATTTTTAATGGGATCATGACATATTCATTCTCTCTTTCATTTTATTTTTTCTTGGCCAAAAGATCAGCATAATATGTAGCAATCCATTCACCAATAGTTTCGATCTCAATTTTCCTTTGCTCAACTAACCAACTAGGATCAGGGGCAGACCCAGCCGTTTTGGGTTGTTGGATCAAAAATTAGAGTTGTGTGACAGTGCCCACATGAATGACCACAGGGTTGACACAACACACACACATAAGGTCGAGATTATTTTATTCATGGGGTCTCCGCTGGGCATGTGAGAGCACGGTCACTTGCGAGTTCATCCTCGTGGGTTGGGCTTAGCTCCAAAAATTAATATGTAATTTTTTAAAACAATATAATATTTATAAAAATAAGTTAATACGTACTTTGACATCTTGAAAGTGTCTTATAATTCTATCATTACCAATATTTTTAAATGAATTTTGCTACATGTATAGTTGCTTATCATGTCATTTATGGATGTTGAGCTAACAACGAGTAAATCAAATTGGATGTAAGAAGTAAATAAAATTTAAGTTAAACAAAAATAATAATTTGAATGTAATTCAAATTACATTTAATCGTTAACGATTTTAGAATTTTTGACATCATATTTAATGTAAAATCTCCTAATAAAATGATGTAAATTATATTGGAAAATTTATCGTGAAAAAATAATAAACGTGAATGAAATAATTGATTCTTTTTTTAAAAAAAAAAGACGAGTTAAATGCCTCTTTTAATACGTACGTTTGACACTTATTTGACTATTTTTGATATTTGTTTGGACCATTCGATATAACTACGATGTAGTTTTCACAACGAACTTCTAGATGATGCAAGCGATTTGTAGATTTGGATACTAAATGATCATTGGCAAATTTTAAAAGTTAGTATATTATCAAAATTTTTGAAATACTAATTTGGAACGGCATACTTTAATACATCGTATCTTTTGCTGTGGTCGATCATTTCACTCACCGTTAAGAAGCGAAAAACCAGGTCATGAACGTTTAGAAATGATATTAAGAATGCAATATTTCGATTTCATATGGTATGTATTAAAGTGGGTCGAAAACAGGTTAAAACAATCATTTTTTAAAAAAAAAAAAAAAACCCAAAATTTTGTGGGGTCATCTGACCCCACATGACCCCATGTGGGTCCGCCCTTGACTAGGATAACTTTGATTTAACTAAAGCACGTATTTTCAAATAAACTTCTGTCTTGTAGAAACATATTAAGGATAAAATTTCAATTCACTTAAATATAAGATTATTTTTTACGTTGAAAACATGCATTGAAATTGCCTAAAATAAATACCACAACATTAACAGTAGTGACAGCAATGACACTTTCTGATATGTCCTCGAGCACACTATGATTTTGACCAAACAAAAACAATTTAACAAATTAACTAAATCAAATATGTTAATAATATTTACACAATGTATAAGGATGAAATAAATTGATTTTTATACCCTCCAGTGCTGTATGGATCTCTTAAACCATTGGAGAAAATTATGTGGCACGAGAATCGTCGTAAAATCAATTTAATATCCTGAAATTTGGGAAGAAATAAATTATTTGACCAAAAATTATATCATAATTCGCAAGCCAGTAAAAATAATTAATTATAATCATTACAAGTTTGAAAGGGTTAGAACAACATGCATGGCCTCCAAAATAAGTTGTAACCCAATGAGGTCGAGGTGGGATACCATATAAGTTCTTTCAGTCTGCGATAAATTGATGCAAGTCGTGTTGGATCCGGCTTATTTGTGAGCGATCAAAATGATTGTTTGTGAGTGCAAAGTTCAACCCCCAGGAGCACAGTTAAACCACAATTTTATGAAGTGGAAGTGTAGTACAAAACCACAAAACCAAGATGAAATAAGAAGGATTAGAAAAGGAAATCCGAGGCAAGTATAACTCTTTTCTTAAGATAAATTGCCTCGCTACGGTGCTCACAGTTAAATGACAAATGTCTCCTAAGATATAATGGATACACACTTGTGGTAGTAGCACTTCAAATCACAAGAACGACGGAACTTCAACGAAATTTTCCCTCTACGAAAGAATGTCATGAGAATGAGAGAGAGATGAATTGCAAGAGAAGAATGGATGCTCAATGCAATGGTGTACTCAAAACTATGTCCAAAGGGTCCTATTTATAGATGTAGAAAGGCTGCAAATGAAGTAGTGTGGACCAAAACATGTATCCTTTCAAAAAGTTGCAACACTTAGCCAAAACCTCCTTTCAAAAAGTTGCAACACTTCATTTCTTCCAACTTTGGATTGTAATTTCTCATTCATTCGGAATTGGTTTCGAGATTTCAAATATACCACGACGATCTACTCGACGGGTAGAATAAGTAGTCTATTTACTTTTGTAATTTAACCATTGGATCAAGTCCAAATATTTGATCGAAATTGACACGAAATCACACCTTTTCATACTTAACCAAAATTTTTTTGGTTAATTCAATTGATTTTTGAACCAATTCCAACAATCCCCCACATGAATGAAAATTCGAGTATGCACATGCAATGCTATGATATGATGCATTGTAGAGAGAGCAAAAAGCCACTGCATCGAGGATGGTAGCTTTTGGCCTTGAACCTCCCGTAGTGAAATACCATCGGACTTACTCGACTAAGTGGTGAACGTGATGTCTTAAACCATTCAACATTTGTTACAAGTCAAGACAACGATACTCACACAGATGTCTTCCTTATTTTGTACTTGTTTCTCATGACTTGGTTCATTTTGGCCTTGAATCTATTTTGATTTCATAAGTGTTTAAAGAATTCAAGTCTCGAATAATTCTTATTTAAGCGGCCCCATTTCACACTTACATAGGTGATCTCCTATTAAGAATATTCTGCCCTACTCCACTTGACTTTAATCAAGATATAGGAATCATTAAAAGATTAATTTAACCTTTAACCACGTTGCAGAAAGCACTTTCACATCATAGGAATGAGTTGGAAAATTTGATTTCCTAAGTGTTTCATGGAATCCTCATAACTTAATTGTCTCTTTGAATCAAGATCTTGGGATTTATAGTCAACAAGGTAGGGTTACCATTGTAAGGACTCTAACGTAGTAGGCTTTACCTCATTCCCTTTGATATGCAATACTCTTGATCTTTCTTAGTAAATCTCTTTTAAAGGTACCACAAGTTTACACCATTGGGATCAACTGCTTAACAGTATTATGTCTAGACATATGTGTCTAGACTTACCGTTATATGTGACTTAGTATCTTATCAAATATAGCTAGCCAACGATCGATTTATTTAATAGATACACATTGTCACTACCAAGAAATCCTCTCACGAAACTACATGCTTCTCATTAGCCTTATCTAAAGCTTTTATCAACTTTCAAACACGATTGGAGAATTTCTTATCATTACACTAGTCAATCATTTCTTTTAGTTGAAGGGAGTTCAATTTTCAATATTGAATTATCACAATGTATTTGAACTTTATGAATATTCTTTAAATATTCCAATTGTTCTTGCTTCTTCTAGCCCTTTCAATAGCGGATTGACTATCACAATATATACTTATGGAACATCTTCGAAGCCGTTCTACTTATTCTCCAACTTTATCCAAAGCAATGAACTCAAATTCCATAGGTGATCGAGCAAGAGACATTTGCTTTGTCGATTTCCATGAGATAACAGCTCTACCAAGGATAATAACATAACCTCTTATGGACTGGGAATCCTTCATGTCGAATATCCAATTAGTATCACAATATCCTTCGAATACCATAGGATGTTTTGTGAAATATAATTCATGGGTCATAGTATTCTTCAAATACCTAAGGACCTTTGTTAATGCCACCCAATGATTGTGATAATTGCCTGGATTACTCGTGAATCTACTAAAAAATATTTGGTCAAGTACAATTCATAATATATATTACACTGTCAATCACTTGTGAATACCTTAGTTGTGACACGCTTTCACCTTTATTCTTGACAAAGTGTAGACTTGTGTCAATAGGAGTTTTTGCACGACTTTCCTCATATACTTCAAACTTCTTGAGTATTTTCTCAATGTAATGAGATTGGGGAAGTACAATTCCTTCAATGTTCTAGAGATCTTTATCCCTAGTATTACATCTGCCACACTCATGCTTTTCATGTCGAAATGCTTCGTTAGCATTTTCTTGATGTTTCGCAATCATTTCATGACTATTGCCCATTATCAACATATCGTCTATATATAGACACAAAATCACATAGGCATTTGGTGTATTTTCCACGTATACACACTTGTCACATTCGTTTATTTTGAATCCGTTTAACAACATTGTTTTGTCGAATTTTGGTCCCATTGCTTAGGAGCTTATTCCAAGCCATACAAAGACTTAACAAGTTTACAAACCTTATGGCTTTACTTGCTTATCTTCTAACTCAACATTTAGGAATGTCATTTTCACATCCATTTGATGAATCTCAAGGTTATGTATTGCCACAGTTACAATTAGTAATCTTATCGAAGTGATTCTAGTCACGGGTGAGTAGGTATTAAAGAAATCAAGTCCTTCTTTCTAGCACTCTTACTACGCCTTGGTTCTTTCTCATTTGAAGATTCATTTGTAGTTTCATAAGTTCTCTTATTTAAACTTACATTTTCCTTATCTTTGTAAGGAAATGCTTTTTCAAAGAATATCGCATTCCTTGATTCCATTATGGTACCCTTGTGTACATCCAAAGAAACGATATGCACTACTATTATTGGTGTATCCAATAAATATGCAATTAATCGTTTTGGAACCAATCTTTATTTGTTTAGGCTTAGGAACTTTAGCCTTTGCCAAACATCCCTATACTTTTAAGTGTTGGTACGACGGATGATGACTTTTCCATAACTCATATGGAGTCTCTCTCATTTCTTGATAGGTATAGGAAATTGTAACTTTAAACTAATTAAGTTACCCCCACAATTCCAAAATTTGGAATATATATGCAAGTTGTAGTTTTACTATTACACCCACACGTCTTGAACTTTTCATATAAGTTATCAAGTATTTACGATAACCCCCACATTTTTTGGGTTATACTTGAACTTAGAGTTATCAACTCCTTCATAATTCAATCTATTTATTACTTAGATAATATTTATATCGAGTGATTCATAAAAGTCTAAGTACTTTCAAAATAGTGATCATCAATTCACACAAATGAAAACTCATTTTTCATTCGAAGTTGTACTTTAATCAACTATACTAATTTGATCATTCAAGTTACATCAAGGTCGTCACAAAGACTAGCAATGCTTTCAAAGCATAAACTAACTTCGTTCCACACTCGAAGTAAAATTCAACAATAAAGAAGACTAATCATCTTCAAACATGTGCAACTTTTCATATTTGTGACATGGCACATAATAAGGTGCATATTCACCATATAATAACTCAACCATAGGTTGACAAGTTGAGTTCTCAAAAGTCACAACCCTTCAAGAGGACACACCTCTTGTAATTAATTTCTATGAGGAGACAGACTCCTTGGAAACTAACCACATCAAAAGTCATGATTTTCCATATGGAAGGACAAACCTTTTCATCTAGAATATTTCATAATATTCTTCACAATTTTGCATAACGTAGTTTTTATCCTTAAAATTTGAATGTCATTTTTCAATCATTATATTCAAGGATATCGATACCACCGCCAATTATAGACACCGTTTGTGTTTTATAAATAATTTCATATTCCAATAATTGGATAAACAATAATTAGGACAAAACACATTTTGCCATACTCTTATGCAAATATAGTTTAGCATAAGTCATCTCATTTAATTTCATCAAATTAATTGAGGCTCAACAATTTATCATGTAATTTTCCTTATTCCTTTGAAGGAATAATCATTAACCAAAGTAAATGAATAGTAACTTATATTCCACACATTTATACATTTATTGTATAGATTTATTCCATCCATAAGGATGTTGATGTTCTATGCCATAGCCATATTTGCAATCGTATTATCACAATAAGAGTTGGCATATCCACAATTAAATTAACAATGGCCGACACCAGCATCATGCAATTCCACAACTAAGTTGTACATTTCAAATAAAATGAGATTGACATAACTCTAATCAATCGCATTCATGAAGTCAGTCATATTCATGATACCACACATTTTTTCATGAGTCAGAACGACAAAAAAGATATTCTTCCTCACACATATTGATATCCAAAACTCAAATTATTATGCAAAATTAATTCGAACATGCCCAAATACAGACTTGACATTAAACTATTTCATGCCAAGCAAAATTGAAAGGACGCAGTAACGTAAATAAAACTGCCAAACGTCGCATGCTTTTTAAAGTCTATAAACTTTTGCTGTAAAGATCCTGATTCCATAATTACACACATTCAGGATCACACCTTTTAAGAGTAAATTAATTGTCTTTAATTTTATCACAAGTGCGAGCACTTATTATTAGTGTTGTATAGATGACAGTACATAACATTCAAATTTCTGTTACTGGCCAAAACGGTTGTTTAAAAAAAATCAAAACCACTCATTGGCAGCCATCAATAATATATACAAATCTTATCTGCATTCCCTCCATTGGTGACACAAGTTGATCAAGAAATATTGAACAAATAACATATAAACATCATAATAATGGGTAAATAAAATTTGAGGCATTTTTAGGTAATGATGAAGTCCCGGCAACAAAAGATGTCATCATACCATTTCATATATAGCCAGATTACAGCAACCAATGCCGTGTACCACGTAATTTTCATAGATTTTGCAAATATGGATCAAATATGAATTCACATGAACATACACGAATATAAGATCATGCAATTTTTAATTATATTTATACTTCCAATCCCAGATATGTTTATCGATAAAGCAATATAAAATTTATTACAACAAAATTAAACTTTCGACGTATTTATTTCCAAACTAACCGTAGTCGTACCTTAAAGTGATCTTATAGGCCTCCACCAGTAACGTTGAAAATAGATCACAAAGAAGACGACTAATTGATTTTCCAGAATCAGATTCCAACAAGAATTAGAGCATAAAATGCACTGAACAGATTGATTTAAAACACCAAGCAACCATCGAAAATTTGTCTTAAGTTTGTTGGATCTGACTTATTTGTGAGCGGTCAAGATGATTGTTTGTGAATGCAAGGTTCAACCCATAGAAGCGTAGTTAAACCACAATTTTATGAAGTGGAGATGTAGTACAAAACCAAAAAACCAAGATGAAATAAGAAGGATTAGAGAAGGAAATTCATGGCGAGTATAACTCTTTCCTTAAGACAAATTGCCCCGCTACGGTGCTCACGGTCAAATGACAAATGTCTCCCAAGATACAACTGATACACACTTGTGGTAGCAGTACTTCAAACCACAAGAACGACAGAACTTCAACAGAATTTTTCCTCTACAAAGGAATGTCATGAGAATGAGAGAGAGATGAATTGCAAGAGAAGAATGGATGCTCAATGCAATGGTGTACTCAAAACGATGTCCAAAAGGTCCTATTTATAGATGTAGAAATGGTGCAAATGAAGTAGTGTGGGTCAAAACATGTATCATTTCAAAAAGTTGTAACACCTAGCCAAAACCTCCTTTCGAAAAGTTGCAACACTTCATTTCTTCCAACTTTGGACCGCAATTTCTCATTCATCCGGAATTGATTTTGAGATTCCAAATATACCACGACGATCTGCTTGACGAGTAGAATAAGTTAGTCTATTTACTTTTGTAATTTAACCATCGGATCAAATCCGAATATTTGATCGAAATTGACACGAAATCACACCTTTTCATACTTAAGCAAAAAAATTTCGGTTAATTCAGTTGATTTTTGAACCAATTCCAACAAGTCGAAAAGTGAAGGTGGAAACATTGTATCATTTATTCCTCTTCCAATGGGCATCACCATCTCACTACAAGTCTAAAGAAGAATAAAAAGGACAAAATTTCCAATAAATGAATATTAGATAATTAGTTAAGCACAAATTTCTTTTACGTTGATTAAATACGTTACATTCAATCTACAAGTCATATTCAATAACGGATTTTCAGAGTAATGAGTCACCACTCAACTGTAAAAAGAAGTATCTGGATATAAATTAGAACAAACGTACGATAAAATAAACGGATCTATATCTATATGTACTAGATACTATATATGGAGTTAGATCTTACTAATTTGTTGAGTTGCAAAAATTATTTCTGAGTTGCCGTTCTATGTAAGTGTAAGGACACACAATAAGGAAAATCACGACTCAATATAGACATATAGTACGATGTTGATTTATTAAATGATGACAAAAATTAATAAAAGAATAAGTTATTGTAGGAAAATAAAATTAATTGCCATCTCCATCCCACACTAGTTTCACTTGGATAGTTGTATTCATTTGTATGACAGCAGGAGTTAAATCTGGATAATCTGGTGGCTCATTGCAAAAGAGTATATTGAATCCAAATAACCCTTTAACTCAGTAGAATTGTTTAAATGCCTGAAATAAATAATAAAGAGAAATTATTAGTATTGACATTGTTACATGTTCGACTTTAACTGAAAAAATAGTTGAATAAAGTCTTGTATATACTAATTTAGGTTTTTAAATGAACAAGTCAACATGATATAGGTATAACGAGCCCAAGATCAAATATTCTTCATGATCACTTGTATATGAAAATTGTGCATGTTAATTTGAAGAAATTAATGTCACCCGTAACGGTTCAAACAAGATAATTAATTCATTATTTTCACCACTTGAAGAGAAATTAAAAGGGTTCAACACAGTAGCCAAAAAAAAAAAGGGAAAAAAAAGAACCCTATTTCTCATAAATTTTGTGTAGAGAAATTAAAAAAAAACAAAGAGAAATAAAAAAAAAATTAGAAAGATACCTGCAAGTCTTGAAAAAAAAGAAAGAAAGAAAGAAAGAAAAAAGATAAGAAAGATGCTTTATAATTTCTTTTAATCTTGAAAAGATCTAAAAACTGCAATTATTATAATTTATTAATACCTTGAAATCCTTGGTTATTTTTGAGTAACTAGTAAGGTTAAACGTGTATTGTACGTTATTTTAAAATACTTTATAAGTGATGTAAAAGTAATATTTGGTACCAATTTGTTAGAGGATTTGATGAATCTCGGACGAATTAAAAAAAATAAAATTTAGTATAGAAATCTAAGAGAAGAAAATTGCACTCGAATTGTACTACCAAAACTCAATTTTTATAATTTAAATTTTTTGGAATAATGAAATACTATAAATGAGCAATCATCTTATATTACATTTGATATGTAAAAATTAATTGTTAATGCATAAATTTAAACACCTATTAAAATTTATAGATACATGAATATGAATAAACTCTTCTATAATAACTTTATTTTCATGTAATTCAAGATTCATCAAGTGAAAATTCATTGAATCTATGTTAATGTACGAATGTTAATTAATTGAGAATTAATATTACAATTTTCATAAATGACAATAATTATGTAGTATTTATTACATATCGAAAAACGAAAAGTAATATATTATTGAAATAATTGAATTGTAGGGGAATTAAAATCGTCCAAAAAATTATTCTCCCTTGATGTGATATTTTAATATATTATAGATATGTGGAGTTATATCATCAAAGTAAAGAATTGGGGCTGATGAGGCTAAAGCACCAAGTGTAATGTGTGGATACCTCAGTCTAAACCATGAAGCCAGCACTAAAAAAATAGTATAATTTGAATTATAAGTAAATTTACAACAAATTTAATAAAACTCAAAGTTGTAATTAATTAAAATAAATGAATGATAGTATTGAATAATTCACGATTTGCTTACTTCCTCCATATGATCCTTCAATCACAATAATGGGAGAATTATGAGCTGAAAGCTTTTCATGATTTGCTTACTTCCTCCATAGGGTTAGGGTTTCCATCAAACATTAAGCAATACGAGGGGCTGGTGTACGGATTTTGGGCCTTGTTTTAATGGGTTGTAGGCCCAATTAAAACACAAAACAGCCTATATGACTTATTGGGCTTTTATGGCAAATAGATACTGCAGTGGGCTTTTTGTAACTTCAAATATAACGTAAATCTAGCACATAAAAAGTTATCCTACACTTAAACCCTGTTTGTCTCCCATTAAAGTAGAAAAATATATATTAAAATATTGAACTTTTGGAGGATGTATGGCTAAAAAGTAGGAAATTTTTTTTGAATTTATGTGTAACATATTTTATTGTGAAAATGTGAAGGGGGCTTAACTTCTCAGCTATATCAGAATATGTACCTAGAAAAATAATTATATTGTCTAATTTGCGCCGAAAAATTTTAGAGATGTCCGGTTGAAACTATGGTAACACATAATTAATGCTGGAATAGGAAATTTTAAAATTTTGAATTGACAATATATTTCTTGGATAACATTATAATGAATAAGCGTGGAGAGTAAAATTGAAGGTAAAAATTTTTAAGGGTGCGTTTGATTGCAAGCATAGAAATTGCATGGAAAGAAAATAAATTTTAGGCAATTCAATTGTCTAGAACTTATTTGTATGAAAATTTTCAAGTAAGTGTGTTTGATTGATTTAATTTTCAACCTAAAAAATATTATACTTGTCCATTTTTTATTGATGGGTAGATGACATAGAGTGGATAGATGAGGGAGAAAAAGAAAGAGTGAATTCATTGAAAAATAAAATCCTCCTCCCCTAAAGAAAATATTTTTCTTAATTTTGAGGAAAATATGGTTACGTGACCAAAAGTAGGAAAATATTTTTCATGAAAAAAATGTCAATTAAACAATACGAAAGTAGGAAATTGGGTAGAAAAACCCATTTTTGATGAAAAATATTGGCAATCAAATGCACCCTAAATGTTGAATTCTCAGTAAAAACCGATTTTATTGTTTGTTGTGAGTATTTTTTGATTATTTTTTAGAGTCATGTATAATCATGAAGTAGTTAGTATATACGGGTACCTAACCCCTCAATTCAATATATATTAACCTCTTTTTAATGATCTAGTCATACGCTATTAATTTGAAATACATCTATCCTAATTTGGCTGCCTTGTAATCTTAATCTTGTTTGTAGCTTTTGAGTTATTCAAGTATAAGAATTTCACCTGAATTTGATAGTTAATTGTACACAACCCAACCCCAGTGTTGAATGCATGTCATAACTTAAACTTTGCATGTACAATCGACACGAATCCTCATAGAAAAAGTACATGATAGATGTTTCAAACTCGACTCAAATGCTCATTTCATCTGCCCCGAGTAAAATGTATCTGTGACTTCTGCAAGTAAGATGAGGCAATGAAAGAATCTATAGGGGTTTGATGCTCATTCATCGTCCATTGACAAATGGCATCACACAATTTAACATTGTCAATGTTGCGAATTTATAAAACCCCTATTTGGTTCGACTAAAAAGCTGAATTAAAATTCAAGTCGATATCAATAATTAATTTTAAAAATATATTTCGTAGAACCCAAAATTTTTCAATCGCATATTTCATCAACTTTTATCAAAATTTACTAAAAATCTTATTTTATCCAAATCAATACATGAAAAATAATGCTTTATGTGGACAGGTAAATATTGGCATTGGGGGTCTGGGAGAAGGTAAAAATGATACCGTTCCGGTTATATTACTACTAGTAATGCAGGTTCCTAAAATAGTCTCTATTGCCTCAAAGCGATACAAAAAAGAAAATTTGAGAAAGAAAGCGAGGAAAAAGTTATTAATTTTAAGTCGAAGGAGCAACTTTAAATTGTAAAATATTGATGAATGACATCATCTTTCAGAAAAAAAAAATTTAAAAATAAAACTACTCTATTAATTTTTGATATTCAGATTAGGTTGTAACTAAGTCATCATCATTAGGACATTATATTATAAAGTTTTCTTGTAAGAAAAAAATTTAAAAGAAAACAACTATATATATATATTAGGGCTTATACAGTTTTCTGGTAAGGAAGAACCTTATTGTCAAGATTGTGATATTTTGCACTATCCTTCTTTATATTATATTAACAAATAATTTCTGAATTATTTGGATCAATCAAACACAATACATTATAAAAGATCAACCTTTTCAGATTCTTGATTTAACATTTTTCTATGTTCGTTCTAAAATAGAAACAGGATACATCATTGCAATTATTATCTCGGTTTTTTATTTCAAGGCCAACGCATCAGCATAATAATTTGTGATCCATTCTTCGACAAATTCAACTTATGTTTTCCTTTCCATGATCAATCATCTGGAATCACTTTGATCCATCGAACGAATGTCTTAGCTACGAAATTCTGAAATTTTAAGATAATTATTTGCGCACTAAATATTTAAATAATCAGTCAAATTAACCCACAAGATGATGTTTATGAGCATTGCCCACCACTTCAAAAAGGGAGAATCTCTTTATCCTACTGTTTTTAGTTCAACGTTTTCATCTTTATCATCTACTAGAAACTTGGCTTTTAAAAGACTTGAGTGAAAACAAGAAAATGGGTGACAAGTGAACTGATAAATGTCCTATCATTTCCCAAAACTGGGACAAATCTTACCCTCTCTAGCCAACCATTACCATCTCAACTCCAACATCACTATGGCTTCTAATAATTCTACAAGTTTGCATGAGGAAAAAGGGATGGTATTGGACTATTTACTTGTTTATTCTTTAGCCACAAGCAAATAGGTACATATCTTAAATTGAGTAACCCGACAAAATGGGGATTATTTAGGGCGAGCTAAATGAATGATAGAGACGTATGACTATTGAATGGTTATAATGCTCTACCCTTTAGAGATCAAGAAAGAGGTTTTATAATTGTCGGTAGTCCGTGGACAAATATATTGATGTTAAAGAGTGTTAAAAAAGTCAAAGAGTCAAGTGATAGGTTATTTAGATGTGTTAGAAGTCATTGGGATTGTCTATGGAACAAAGAAAAAGTTGCCAGATTTTTGCTAGCTTGTCGCCAAGCTGTTGCTCGACCAACCAAAACAGTAAGTTCGTCGCTAGCCTGTCACCTGACCATCGCTCGAGCAAAATGCTGTAGCTGAGCTCTTGCTCGAGCGACAGTGTATTCCGAAAAACCATATTTCGCATTTTTAAATGTTTTAATAGGCTCATACTACCCAAAACGTCCAAACTATAAATACCTACGCCTCACTTTATAAAATACCGAGATTGAACAGTCACTTTAGAAATTTCTTCCTACATCTTACATAAGTAGTTCAATCCAAAATTCATTGAGCCATATTATTGAAAAAGATCAAAACCACTGAAATCAAACATCAAAACACATACTTCCATTGAATCAATCAGAATGACTCGAGTTTCAGTGGTTGGAGAACGAGGAGTTCATGGAAGATCCATAAGAGATAGAGGAATTCAGAAGTCCGGAGTTAGTGTAGGAGCATGTAATCCAAGAGGCCTTTGGTGATTGCAGTTGGAGGTTAGAAAGTACTAGAGTTAGTCGAATCTGGTAGTACTGTAAGTTGATTCGTTTATAGTGGATTTACTGGCTTGGGCCTGGAGTTTTTAATCCCACGCGAGAGATTTTCTCCGTCAACAATTCTCCTGTATTATTTACTTTTTTGCAATTTATTAAACTGCGGCGATTCAACATAGATAGATTGCATGTGAATTCATCTGAATTAATTAATAATTGTGACTTGTTGTATGTATTAATCGGTAAATTTAAATTCCGCAAAACCACCTATTCCCCCTCTAGCTGTGTGTTAGGTAAAACTTCATTTATTTCAGAAAGGTATATTGCACCATTTACATATTTCTTTTGTAAAACTAAATAATAGAATGTTATTTTGAATTAGGTATAATATTGAGCATTCATGGTAGAGAACTGTCTGTCTTTAATATATATGGAGAGTCATTTTTGCTATGTAGTGTGATAATCTTTGATTTTGGAAAATCAATGAATTTAGCACTAATTATTAAGGAGAAGATGCGCAATAGGTACATAAATCCCCATCATTCATCTTTTCCACAAGATAATTTTCTTCTTCAAGCAGGAACCACATTTTCTTTTGCTGATAATGAACATGTCCCTAAGTAAAAAATTTATAGTTCAAAACATAAATGAAAAACCAGGGGAGGGAGACGTTTGATGATAATTTATAGCGGTGGATGTCTTATTCGATTTTCAGGCAAACTGTTTCAAAATGAGAACTATACCCACGGAACAAACCAGGGGAGGGAGCCACCAGGGGTCTAGTGGGGGCAGTTGCTCATCTTTTCTGTTGGCTGTAAGTAAAGTAAATATTGTTACTGAAACTCATAAAAAAATCAAGAACACATTATATCAGTTACTGGGTTCATGTCGTTCAATCCCACATTGTCTTCATGTTATCTAGCCTAAATGAATAATTAATATAAGTGCCAGTTTATGACGAATTATGAACGCTGATATGAAAGCTGTTTGATTATAGAACACCAGTCCTAGAAATTTGTCCAAGCTTCATTCCTTTTTAGGTTAGATTTGGAAATAATTGTTATAGAGGATAAAACTAGAAGAAGGCCACAAACCACCAATTTGGTGAGTTTAGAAATACAACTCAAATTACAACACAATGCCCTAAAAAACTAACAAGCATTGGTTTTCCCGATCTATCATAAAAAGTGTCACTGCAAAAACAGTCAAAATAAGTGGAAAAAAACTGGCAAGACGGCCCCGAGGGTTTCCCTCGGCACCAATCTATCTTGTGTTGCAGTGATTTCTACAGGGATAATACATCTTCTTTTTTACCAAACTTGGAAGGTAATTTGATTTAACTGTTGTGAATGATTTAATTTCAACACTACTTAAGATTCCATTCAGCTTTGTCGCCATTGTCACTCTGGCTCCTTAGAATTTATTTACTTTTTTCCGCAAAGTTGCTGTTTCTTGATGGTAATCCACAACGATTTTTGATATGATTATTTAGGGATTTTCTCCTGCCTTTATGCCACTCAAATATAATCTATAAAATACACAGGACCAAAATCCTGTGGGGGAAATTGCCCCCACTAGACCCCTGGTGGCTCCCTCCCCTGGTTTGTTCCGTGGGTATAGTTCTCATTTTGAAACAGTTTGCCTGACAATCGAATGAAACATCCACCGCTATAAATTATCATCAAACATGTTCCTGGACCGTTTACATATTTCTTCAGTAAAATTAAATAGTAGAATGTTATCTTGAAGTAGGTGTGATAATCTTTGATTTGGAAAATCGATGAATTTAGCACTAATTATTAAGGAGAATATGCACAATAGGTACGTAAATCCCATCAGTCATCTTTTCCACAAGATAATTTTCTTCAAGCAGGAACCACATTTTCTTTTGCTGATAATGAACATATTCCTAAGCAAAAAATTTATAGTTCAAAATAATAATAATAATAATAATAATAATAATAATAATAATAATAATAATAATAATAATAATAATAATAAATTTAGAAAATCATGTTTGAATAAATGAGTAACGTGGAATTAAATTTGACCTAATTTTAACCACAACCAAACATATTGTTTTGTTCACTTGCTTATTCCCTTCAAAGTATCGTGTTAGTTTTTTTCCTACATTTTAAAATTAGCATGGACCTAATTAAATATGGAAGAAATGTATTTTAAGTGTGAAGAGATAACTCATATTTATGCTAAATTTATGGATAAAATATATAATAGAACTAACAAAAAAAAAAGGGTTATGACTGAGTTTGTTGAGAAAAATAGTTATTTTTGTATAATGAGCTACCATTATGAGATGACTCAAAAATTATTAGATTTCAGCAAAGATTTTAAGTAACGTTAACTCTCTATCAAAATTAAATAAAATTAATTTCAATAAAATAAGTAAAGATTTTAAGCTTTTAAATTATTAGATTTCAGCAACGTTAACTCTCTATCAAAATTAACACTAGACGTTTATTTATCACCAATAAACAATCGTCAATTAACATTCAATGAAGTTGAATAAAAATATCTCTACCATTATGAGATGACTCAAAATCAATTTGAGAATTATAAGAAACCAATAAATTATCTTTTCCAATTGATAAGACAGTGACCAACAATTTGTCTCGTTGTTTGACATGGAAAATCCATCATTGACCATTTCACAAAAATCTTCTTCTATAGAGTCACATATTGATTCACAGACTTAAATTTATTTATTCGTTTATTTCTGTTTTATATTTTTACTTGATTCATTCATTTAAAAAATCTTGTCAATTGTAATATTGAGTGACGTTCAATAATGTGTGACAAACATATATTTCATCTTTATAATTTATCGATCATATGAAAACACTAATAATGGGTTAAATGCATCAATAATCATTATACTTTCCACAATGTTTACCATTGGCCACTAATATTTAAAAACTATATAGTAGGAAGTTATCTCGAATTAAGTAACTTTGATAAACTTTTGAATATGTTCATTTATTATTAACTATGTTTTTGCTACATATGTTATCAATTACTAGCCATCATTTTTAGGACAACTTTACTCAGTAAAAAGGAATTTAACCTATAAATAAATTGTTTGGTAATCAATCAAACACAATACATAACGAAACTTTTTATATTAAAAATAGGATTTTTATTCACTTGAATTTTTGTCACTAATTTTCAATGGGAGCATGACATATATTTGTTCTCTTTCTTTCGTTTTATTTTTTCAAGGCCAAAAGATCATAGCAATACTTTGCTATCCATACACCAATAATTTCAACCTCTTTTTTCCTTTGCTCGACTAACCAGCTAGGATCACTTTTTTTGGGGCTTAATATGTCCAAACAATGAGACCCTGCAAAAGTAAGAGAACTTCACACACTTAGTTTGTGTGTATAGGCTATAAATAGAGATAGACATATACGTAAATGCTCATTAGAGCGATATTGACGTCTAAAGCTCAAATAAATGATCAAATTTAAAAGTGGTTTTTTCAAATTTAAAAGTCGTAATTTCAATTCATTTAAGATTGTCTTTTTACTAGCTAACAATGCATGCTAAATTGCCTGGCATAAAGACACCATTAACAGTAGTGACAGCAATGATAAATTGACGAAACAAAAATAAATTAACAAATTAATTAAATCAAATTATGATAATAATTTTCAAAACAATGTATTAAGGATAAAATATACAGATTTCGTTTATTACCCTCCTGTACTGTATGGGTCTCTTAAACCACTGGAGAAAATTATATAGCTCACGAATCGTCGTAAAATCAATTTATTATCCTGAAATTTGGAAACAAATAAATTACTTAACAAGAAAATATATCATAACTCGTGAGCCAGTAAATTAGAAATGACGTAAAAATAATTTATTATAATCATTAAAAGTTGGAAAGGGTTCGAACAACATACGTTGCCTTCAAGATAAGTTGTAATCCAATGTGGTCCAGGTGGGTCACCATATAAATACTTGCAGCCTGCGATAAATTGATGAAGTCGAAAGGCAGATGGAAACATTGTATCACTTATTCTTCTTCCAAAGAAGATATTCTTCTTCCAAAGAAGAAAAAAGGGCCAAAATTTCAAATAAATGAATATTAATGGATAGGTTTGTTAAGCACGAATTTTCTTTACATTAGGTCAAATATGTTGTATTCAATCTACAAATCATATTCAATAACAAATTTTCTTTACGTTAGGTCAAATACGTTGCATTCAATCTACAAGTCATATTCAATAACGAATTTTCCGAGTGAGTGTGATACAATGTGTCGCTTGTCTATATCTATATACCTTCCAATATTAGAGTCAATCGAGACTAAATTATATACTGAAAGGGATTATTTAGGATGGGCTAAATGAATGATAGAGACGTACGACTATTGAATGGTTATAATGCTCTATCTTTAAATATAAAGAAAGGTATATTGGACTGTTTACATAATTCTTCCGCAAAATAAATAGTAGAATGTTGTTCACAAAATGTTTCTTTCAATTTTAAAACCCACCGCAAGTGTACGGTTCGTTAACAAGTAGTAAAATGGACTATGAGTCCAAGTATCGTTCCCACGAGAATTGAATTAGTTCTAATTAGACTAATGTGACCTTAACCGAATCTAATTGAATGAAATTTTGATTTAAATGTGAAAACCCCTAATTGTGGGAGAAATCCCCAATTTGAAACCCTAATTGAAATCCCCCAACATTTCCTGCAACCATCTATGCGACCGCATAGATATAACCAACTATGTAGTCCTTACATTTTGGTCCCTGAACTTCCTTGTTGCTTCTCTTGACTTCTTTCTTCGATTTCTTCATCTTTTCAACAAATTTTTATCTTCCAATTGATGGTTGACACCATCAAATCTCATGCCACTCATTCGGCACATCTTTTGAGTATTTGCACCTTTAGTCCTCCATCTTTCAATTGTCTTCAATTCAGTCCCTTTTCACTTCTTTCTTCTTCCAATTGTTTTGCTTTGTCATTGAGCTCATACTTGGCATGTTGTTACTTTCATTTTGCATTTAGCTTAACTTCTCAATATTTGCACATTTGGTCCTCGAACTATCACTTTGTTGAATTTTGGTCCTTCTTCGGCTCTTTTCTCCTGAATTCCACAATTTCCATTGAAATACCTACATTGCATGAATTTAATAAGATTAAGCCACAATTCAACCACTTTATCCATGTTTAAGTCATGTTTGTGAACCAAATAAGTGTGTAAAAACTTACTTACCAAATGTTATCTTGAAGTAGGTGTGATAATTTTTTTATTTGGAAAATCGATGAATTTAGCACTAATTATTAAGGAAAAGATGCGCATTAGGTACGTACATCCCATCAGTCATAGTTTCCACTAGATAATTTTCTTCAACCAGGAACCACTTTTCTTTTTGCTGATAATGAACTTGTTCCTAAGCATAAAAGTCATAGTTAAAAAAAGTAAATTTTGAAAATTATTTTTGAAAAAAATGAGTAACATGAAATTATATTTGACCTAATTTTAAACACGGTCAAATGTATTGTTTTATTTACTTGCTTATTGCCTTCGAGGCAACACCCCTATATGATCTCCATTTTTTTCAAAACTCATTTTCATCCATATATTCTTCCATAAAAATAATTTTACACGTAAATTCAATATTTTTTCTTATTTTTTAACCATATTTCAAAACACATTTTATACGGGGGTGGGGTGTCAAAAATGGCATTATGCTAATTTTATCTCTACATTTTAAAACTAACATGGACCTCATTAAATGAGAAGTGATACTTGTGTTAAATTTATAGTTGGAATATCTAATAGAAACGTTCTCTACAAATAAAAAAAGTTATGACTGACTTTGTTGAGAATAATATTAATTTCTGTTTAATAATCTATTCTTTACCTAAAAAATTTTTAATAGCAAAAAATTAAATAATTTATAAGAAAAAGAGTTAGGAAAGGACGGCATTTTGTGAGTCGTTTAAAATGCTGTCCAAAAGCAATATTGGTGTCTCTTCCAACAATTCGAGAAGTATAAGAAACCAATGAATTATCTTTTCCAGTTGGTAAGACAAAGACCAACAATTTGTTTCTTTGGTTGACATAGAAAATTCATCATTGAACATTTCAACAACAACTTTCTTCTACGAATAGATTAATTTACAGACTTAAATTTATTTGTACCTTATTTCCTTTTTTAGTTGAATCATTTATTTAAAAATCTTGTTAATTGTAATATTGAGTCATGTTCAATAATATGTGACAAACATATATTTAATATTTACAATTTACCAATAATATAAAAAGTCAAAACACTGATGGTGGATTAAATACATTAATAACCACTATACTTTTCACAATGTTCACCGTTGGCCACTAATCTTTAAAAACTAAATAGTAGGAAGTTATCTTGAGTTAGGTAACTTTGATAAAGTATAAATATTGCGTTGTATTTATTATTAACTTTTTTTTTTTTGTAACATATATTATTAATTACTAGCCATCAGTTTTAGGTCATCTTTTCTACGTAAAAAGGAATTTAATCTATTACCAAATTGCTTGGAAATCGATCAAACTCACTACATAACGAAACTTTATATTCTAACTTTTTATATTAAAAATAGGATTTTTATTCACTTGAATTTTTGTCTACTAATTTTCAATGGGAGCACGACATATAGTTGGTCTCTCTCTTTCGTTTTATTTTTTTAAGGTCAAAAGATCAGCATAATACTTTGCCATCCATCCATCAATAATTTCAGCCTCTTTTTTCCTTTGCTTGACTAACCAGCTCGGATCACTTTTTTGGGGTTGAAGTATGTCCAAACAATGAGACCCTGCAAAATTAAGAGAATTTCTCCACGTACTTAATACGTGTATATAAGCTATATATAGAGATAGACAAATACATAAAACGCTCTAATGAGCGATATTGATGTTCAAAGCTCAAATAAATCATCAAATTATTTCAATTTTTAAAGTGGAATTTCAGTTCATTTAAGATTTTCTTTCACTAGCTTACAATGCATGCGTTGCAATTGCCTAAAATAAAGAACATACCATTAACAGTAGTGACAGCAATGACACTTTTCAATATGTCCTCAAGAACCCTATGATTTTGACAGACAAAAATAAATTAACAAATTAATTAAATCAAATTATTATAATAATAATTAAAACAATAAATTAAGGATAAATTAAAAGATTTCGTTTATTACCCTCCAGTACTGTATGGATCTCTTAAACCATTGGAGAAAATTATATTGCTTGCAAATCTTCGTAAAATCAATTTAATATCCTGAAATTTGGTAACAAATAAAATTATTTAACAAGAAAATATATCATAACTCGTAAGCCAGTAAAAATGATGTAAAAATAATTTATTATAATCATTAAAAGTTGGAAAGTGTTCGAACAACATACGTGGCCTCCAAAATAAGTTGTAACCCAATGGGGTCGAGGTGGGACACCATATAAGTCCTTGCAGTCTGCGATAAATTGATGCAAGTCGAAACGTGAAGGTGGAAACATTGTATCATTTTGTCCTCTTCCAATGGGCATCACCATCTCACTACAAGTCTAATGAAGAATAAAAAGGACAAAATTTCAAATAAATGAATATTATATAGGTTGTTTAAGGTCGAATTTTTTTTATGTTAGATCAAGTATGTTATATTCAATCTATGAGTCATATTCAATAACGAAATTTCTAGAGTGTGATACAATGTGTCACTTGTCCACTATAGAAAGAATTAATTGGACATAAATTAGTGATAAGATATATGAGGTTTGCTATTGTGATAGTGACAGGCCTGTGATAGGGCCCACTGACCCCCTCCAATAGGGGGCACCAAATTGGCGCCCTATCATAACCCCTGTTTAAGTAAAATTATTCGTATCTATATATTAGATAGTAAATATAACGTTAGATATTACATTATAGAGTTACTTGTGACTAAATTATATATTGGAAGGTCGAATCAAAACCAAGCATTGCAGTCAACAGTCGGCCGACCAGCAACAATCTTAAGAAAAATGATGACTCCATATAGACTAAGGGGGGTGAAATTAATTGAGACTTTTGAAAACTTTGATGAAATTCTTATAAGTGATGACTTTTATGAATTTCGTGGATCTTTTATGGATTTATATGGAATTAGTTAAAGTTTTTCGTAGACTTCTATTGATTTTCATTTTAAAATTTTTATAGACTTTTTATGGAATTTAAAAGACTTTTGAAGATTTTCATTTGAAATAGAATTCACGTGGATCTGATGTGAAATTCTTACATACGAGGTGATAGTTCACAATTTCCCTTTTCCTTCCCATATAATAAAAAAAATTTAAAAATAAAAATTTAAAACCTTAAATTAAATAAATAATAATCAAAATTACACACACACACACACACGATTCAATATTATTAGTATACTTTTAAAAATAAATAAAAATCAATATATTTAAATTAAATTATTAATTTTTCATATAAAATTTTATAAATTTTACAAAAAAAAGATATTTTTCACAAAAAAAAAAGAATGAAAAAAGAAAAAAAAAAGCTACAAGAATGCAATATAATTTTTTCATAGAACATAGAGATAAATAATAAGAGAGAGAGAAAAAGATAAATGAAATACAATAAATAGAAAAAAAATAAATTATAATCATACATGTCCATAGAAGGTTAAAGAAAAGAAAGATTCAAAAAAGAA
>NW_019227357.1:328226-341962 GCF_002742605.1 Olea europaea var. sylvestris | reverse complement strand
AAAAAAAAAAAAAAAGAAAAAAGAAAAAAGAGGTATAATTTTTTTCAATCTTGAAAAAAATCTAAAAAATTGGGTTTTTATAGTTTATTAATACCTCAAAATCCTTGGTTACTTTTGAGTAATATCCATTTTGTGGAGTTATATCATCGAAGTAAAGAACAGGGGCTGATGAAGCTAAAGCACCGATAGCAATGTGTGGATACTTGAGCCTAAACCATGAAGCCAGCACTGAAAATAATAGGATAATTTGAATTATACGTAAATTTACCACAAATTTAATAAAACTCAAATTTGTAATTAATTAAAATAAATGGATGATGGTATTGAATAATTCATGATTTGCTTACTTCCTCCATATGATCCTCCAATCACAATTATGGGAGAATCCTGAGCCGAAAGCTTTTCCTTTATGTGCAATAGCACCTCTGCATAATCAGCTATAGCTTGGGCTGAGTTGAAATATCCTCTAATGCTCTCATTTTTCATGGCTTCTTCCATTGATCCGAATGGGATTGATTTTCCATAATACCGATGCTTCAGAAAAACAAAATAAGTTAGAATAATATTCAAAATATTGTCTAATATAATATAAGAAACAGTATCCACATATTTATAGTAGTGTACTATAATCTTGCTCGAAAAATTTAGTTCTTTTTCTTCCTTATTTTTGATTAATTGCCATATTAATGAATCAAAAGAAGTTGAAATCTTGTTCAAAATACTGAATTGTACAAACATATATTACCTCTATATATACTTGAAGAGCCTTGAAATGAGGGGCATTTGCAGTTAGATAACCAACACTTTGTAGATCTTCATCCAATGGTGCTTCTGCACCAAGATATGCGAAGATTGGAGAGCTTGAATTTCCACCACCCCAGTATTTGAAATTGATTATATATCTTTGTTTGAAGGTGGCATAACTTTGGGGTCCATAGTTGAAGTGATCAAGAATTTGCGTGTAAAAATATGTTTTGAAATCCTTCGAAAGGAAAGAAGAAGATAAATTACTATCAGGGTTTCTTAAGATTGTTCTTATATGTGGAGTGAGCCTTGGAATTTTATATGGGACTGCAGAAACAGATTTTAAGATCAATGGAAGAAGAAGCAGCAAAAGAGGGTACACTTGATAGAAAAGTTTATAAGATTTTGATGGAGTACTTTTCCTAGCTTCCATCTTGATCCTTTAAGTGTGTTCCATGTCTGTATTCTGAAGGTGTGTATATATACAGAGAGATGCTGAAAAACATATAATTTTAACCTTAAATCTGGTATTGATGGGTGGTCCCGACTAAGATTTTAATGAAATTTAAAGGATTATAAACTCTAACGAATTCGTGGATTTAAATAGATTCCTACAAATTTCATAAAAATCTCATCAAATATGGTAATTATTGAGGATACCTAAATTTTAAGATTTTATTAAAATCTTAATTGGGAACACCTAAATTTTAATGGATTTCATTAAAACCCAATGCAATTTCAATTGAAGACACTTAAATTTAAAATGACTTTTAAAATTCATTACAATCTCGATTGAAAACACCTCTTTAGTTTGTGTTTGTTAAGTTAAAAAGTAAGATACGCTCCCTAATTGCAAAGGAGAGAGAATCAATTTTCTTATTTACTCTCCCAACTTTTTTCTTAAATTCTTCCTTAATATGAATAATTAAATACAAGAATTCATCATTTACCCATGGAAACTTTCCATCTTTTCTTGTATTTCCTTTCCTCGATTTTTTTTCCTCGTGTTTTCTACATTTTCTTTTCTTAACTCTTAACAACAAAAAATTCCTTTGGTTTTTCTTCTCCTTTTTATTTATTAAAGCATATTTAGTTGTGCTTAACAGTTACTATTTGTTTTATTTTTTAAAGAAGTAACTTCATAAAAATTATGTTAATCAAATTAAATTGTTCAAAAGTAATAATAAAAACATACAGTCCACATTAGACTTTATATGTCTCATACGGTTGTCTAATTAAAAATAGATTATGCAATTTTGCCATCATATTACATTACAATGGACTTAGCACGAACACTTTTAAAATATCCCGTAAACTTTTAGGTACAATCTAAATGTCACAAAATATACACTCCTAAATATTCCTCTACAAATTTTACGAGTTCGATTACATTGAAATGTCCTTTAGGGATTTTTCCACACTTTTTCGGTAGGCGCAAGTTGAGATTCTCGTAATTCTTTTTTTGAAAACTTTTGATTTAACATTCCGATAGACTTTGACTGCAACAATACCTATTAAAGAAAAAAGAAGATGTTTTTGAGCAATGGCAACCACTTCTAAAAGGGGAATCTATTTGTCCTACTATTTTTTGTTCAAAGTTATCATCTTTTATCATCTACTATATATTGGATATCTCAAAACATAGAAGACATGAGTGTGAACAAGAAATTGCGTGGGAATTGATTTAGTCAACCAAGAAATGACCAATCATTTTCCTCAATTTGGGACAGTGTTACCCTCACCATACCCAGCCATTTCGGCCAATTCCAGCATCACAAATGGGTTCTAATAATTCTATACGTTTGCACGAGGAAAAAGTAGTGTTTATTGGACCATTTACCATGAAAGGTATTTTGAATTGGATGATTCAACGAAACGTGTATAATTCACGACTAAATGAATGAATGACTGTGATGTAATGATAATTGAATGGTCAGAATATTTTATTTTTAGAGATAAAGAATAGCGTGAAGTTTAAGTTTTCACTTTTTACAAAAATTCTCTAGTCAAGGCAACTTAAAAACACGTTCTTGACACGATAGTTCACTAAACGATAGAAGGGTAACACACTAGAAGATGCTTTTATTTGGAAGGATTCAGCCATTCAGGGATGGGAATTTTTATACTAAGGATACATGAAATTCTCTCAAGGGACGTCAATACTAAATGAATATCTTTAAACTTCATATGGCATCATTCAATACAAAAAGGAAAAGTTCAATTTCCTCTGCTGAAAATTATGGCACGAACGGATTAGTTGATAGTGTAATTCAAGCGAGGATGAGACTACAATTAGGTATGGATTGTGTTATGTATTGGTCCAGCCCACTATGAGAATTATTGGCCCAAGTCTTATATTATTTGCAATTAGGTCAAACATATATAATGGTCAGCAATTGTGGCTGTGAGACGTGAGAGAGAGAGAGAGATACAAAAATCTGAGACGTGAATTGTGAGCGACAAAAAGAAATTCTGTTGTCAATAATTTGTGAATGAGAGAGAGACAAATTCAATGGTAAAAAATGGCGGCTATAGGGTTGTGAGGATTGACCTTGGTTTTAATTGAGAGAAACAGAAGCCATTGCTACTGAAGGAAAACCAGTTGTGCACGTGTAGGAAGAAAAAAGATTTTTCTTCAATTTTGGGTGTGGATTCACACACGTTATTTTTCTTTCTTCTCTACATAATACAAATTGGAACTTTCTCTAAGATATATTTTGGATTAGTATTCAAAGTGGGTTCTCACAAGGTTAATCAATTTGGTAATTTGTGGTGAGATAATTGTTGTTTTAGAGATAGATTATCGTGGTATTTCCAATTTGTGGAGAATTCAAGTTTTGGGGCATAAACTTGAATATTATAATCTATATTAATTATTATAGTGGATTTTTGGCTGGAGATGCCTCGTGGTTTTTTTCCCTCTATTCTGGAGGGTTTTTTTCCACGTAAAAATTTGTGTTGCGTTTTCTTATTTTGCTTGGATTATTTATTTGCATAGTTAATCGTTCTAGTTAATTGTTTGGATTGGTAAATTTATTTTTGCAATAATTGAAATTGCCCAACAAAGTGGTATCAGGGTTTTGGGTAGGAGAGAGACCACTGGAAGACTTATTCGTTTAGATAGAGATAAGCTCAGGTTGTGTGGGTGTGATTTTATTGCGGAATAAATGGAAAATACTTCGGGCACTATGATTAAATTGCCGGCTTCAAATTATTCTATTTGGAAACCTATGATGGAGGATATCCTATATTGTAAGGATTTACATGAGCCTATTGAAAGTGATAGTGCTAAGCCAATCAATGTGAGTGACGGTGATTGGAAGAAAATGAATAAGAAAGCCATTGGATATATTAGACAGTGGTTGACATTAATGTATTCCATCATATATCTCAATTGACAGATGCACATAGTCTTTGGGAAAAATTGGAGAGTCTCTATGAGAGGAAGACTGTTCAAAATAAAGTTTTTACTATTAGAAACCTTGTGAATTTGAAGCTAAAAGATGAAAAATTAGTTGCTGAGCATTTTAGTGAATTCCAAGACTTGATAAATCAGCTAACCACAATGAAAATAGTGCTAGATGATGATATGCAAGCACTATTACTTTTGAGTTCATTGCTTGATAGTTGTTCTGTACTATAATTAAATTTTTTAACATTTATAACAACATTATATAAATACAATTAATGATACATTCAATGGTTTTGGAATGCTATAGACTAGTAGACTACCTTGTTCAAATGATCGATATGGTTAAAGTTTCGGTCGGCGAGGTCGCAACTTCAATTAGAGGTCATAGCATCGGCCGACGATTGTATAGGTTTTGAAATGTCAGCGAGTCTACTAGAGTCGAGATAACGTTATGCACTTTAGTGCAGGTGTTTAGAGTTATTTAGTGGATTGTATCTTGTTGGGCTAAGAAATGAAACAATAAAATGGGTAATAGGGCCAAAAATTAAAAAATTAGAAATGAAACAAATTATTGGGCCAAAAATTTAGAAATTATTAATTTGTTTAGAAAAATTAAAATTAAAATAATTTGATCTACTCAATATAAAAAAAAAATTAGAAAAATTCGGTTCTTATTCGGTTCTTCGGTTCTTGGTTTAGAACCGAGAATCAAACCGTACTCGTCAGTTCTCAATTCAGATACCCGTTCGGGTATTTAATTTGACAAGAACCGTCAGGTTCGGTTCGATCGATTCAGTTCGGGAGATTTGCCCAATCCTAGGTGTGCTTGAACTTACTCTAGTTAAAGACAGCTTGTTTAATGAAGAAGTACGAAGGAAAGATTTGGGTAGGAATGATGCACAGACTTTTATTACAGAGAACAGAGGTAGGAATAAAATCAGAGGTTCTAAGGGACGTGGTAACTTCAGAAGTCAGTCAAAGACAAGGGGAAATGTCAAATGATTTTATTGTGACAAAGAGTGTCATATAAAGAAACATTGCATGGCTTGGGGAAATAAATTGAAAGAGGAAAAAAATCAGAAGAAGACCGATTAGAATACAACAGCTAACGTTTCAGATGAAAAAGTAGTGGTAGCAATTTTTTCTGCTGAAAATGAACAGTGTTGTCATGTTGCAAATTCATTTGTTGAATGGGTTATTGACTCAGCGACTTCTTACCATGTTACTCCAAGACGGGAATTCTTCACTTCATACAAATCAGGTAATTTTGGCAAAGTGAAGATGGGTAATGACAGTTTTGCCAGTATTGCGGGAATTGGTGATAATTGTCTTCAAACATATATTGGATGCATTTTGACATTGAAGAATGTGCGACATGTTCTTGACATGCGCTTGAATTTACTATCTATACATGCATTTGATGAAGTAGGGTATGACAATTATTTTGGCAGTGGAAGATGGAAACTAACAAAAAGGTCAATGGTATTTGCTAGATGAAAGGTTTGTTGCACACTTTACAAGACACAAGTAAAGGTTTGCAGTGAAGCGGTAAATGCAATTGAAAGTGATTCTTCGCAGACTTGTGGCACAAGCGGGTGGGTCACATAAACGAGAAAGGATTAAAGATTTTGGCAAAGAAGTCTCTCTTTCCTTTTACCAAAGGTACATCATTAAATTCTTGTGATTATTGTTTATTTGGCAAACAACATAGAGTATCCTTTCAGAAATCCTCTAGTAGAAAATCTAGTATTTTAGATTTGATTTATTTTGATGTTTGTGGTCCTATTGAGGTGAAGTCCTTAGGTAGTAATAAGTATTTTCTTACTTTTATTAATGATGCTTCACGAAAGTTGTGGGTGTTTTTTTTTTTTGAGATCAAAAGATCAAGTTTTTCAGTACTTCAAAGAGTTTTTCAAGTCATGGTAGAACGAGAAAGTAGAGAGCTTTTGAAGTCTCTCCGAATTGACAATGGAGGGGAATATACGTCTAAAGTGTTTAAAGACTACTCAGAACACGGTATTAGACATGAAAAGATAGTTCCTGGTACTCTACAGCACAACGGTGTGGCATAGATAATGAACCGTACCATTGTAGAAAAGGTCAGAAACATGTTAAGGATGATTGGGTTACCTCATTCTGGGGTGAAGCAGTTCAAACAGCGTGCTACCTAATCAATCGATCTCTATCAGCTCCTTTGGATTTTGAAATTCCAGAAAAATTGTGAACAGGAAAAAATGTTTCTTATTCTTGCTTGAAGATTTTGGGTGCAAAGTATTTGCACATGTAGCTAAGAAACAACGGTTGAAACTAGATGATAAAGGTAGTCCTTGCATTTTTGTTGGCTATGAGATGCAGAATTTAGCTATAGATTATGAGATCCAGAAAAGAAGAAAATATTCAGAAGCAGTGATGTGATTTTTTATGAAAATCAGAAGTTGGCAAATGTTGAGAAATCTGGGAATCAAAGACATGTTATTAAGGGTGTTATTGAACCTACACTTATCTCTTTGCCTTCAGATAGTGTTATTCAGGGGGTAGAGACAGACGTTGACAGTCATGGTGATGAGTCAGTAAGGGTTGATGAGGATGTTGGGCTATGGAGCAGCCTATTACATTAGAACCTCAAATCAGAAGATCTACCAGAGAGTATCGTCCATCAACCAGGTATCTAGTATCAGATAATGTGTTGGTAACTGATGAGGGAGAGTCAGAATGTTTTCAAGAGGAAGAATCTCATAAGGACAAACAAAGTTGTGTGAAGGCTATGCAAGAAGGGATGAATTCTTTGCAGAAGAATAACACTTATGAGCTAGTAGAGCTTCCTAAAGGTAAAAAGGATTGAAAAATAAGTGGGTGTTCAAGCTGAAGAAAGATGGTGAAAAGCTAGTAAAGTATAAAGCTCGATTGGTGGTAAAAGGTTTTAGTCAGAAGAAAGGGATTGACTTTGATGAGATATTCTCTCTTATTGTCAAAATGACTTCTATTCGAATAGTTTTGGGTTTAGTAACTAGTTTGAATCTTGAGCTTGAGCAGTTAGATGTCAAGATCACCTTTCTCCATAGTGATTTGGAGAAAGAAATCTACATGGTTTAGCTAGAGGGATTTGAAGTAAAAGGGAAAGAGCATATGGTTTGCAGGTTGAAAAATAGTTTGTATGGATTGAAACAGGCTACAAGACAGTGGCATAAGAAGTTTGATTCATTTATGATGGGTCATGGTTATATATACCAGGACAGATGCGGATCATTGTGTTTATGTCAAAGAATTCCATGGTGGTAACTTTATTATCCTTTTGCTATATGTAGATGATATGTTGATAGTGAAATAAGATGTTCAGTTAACTCATAGTTTGAAAGTAGATCTGTTCAAGTTGTTTGACATGAAGGATCTTGAACCAGCAAAGCAAATTTTGGGAATGCATATTCGTCGTGATAGGAAAGCCAAAAAGTTGTGGTTATCACAGGAGAAGTATGTAGAGAGAGTGTTGGAAAGGTTTAACATGAATAATGCTAAACCTATTGGGACACCACTTGATAGTCACTTCAAACTGAGTAAAGTGACTTGTCCTTCTAAGAAGGAAGATAAAGAAAAAATGGCAAAGATTCTTTACTCCTATGCGGTTGGGGGTTTGATGTATGCCATGGTTTGTACACGGCCAGATATTGCTCATGCAGTTGGACTAGTCAGCAGGTTTCTTTTTAATTCCCGGTAAAGATCATTGGGAGGCAGTGAAATGGATCTTTAGATACTTGAGCGGTACTTCTAAGATGTGCTTGACATTTGGAGGTTCAAAACCAATTTTGGAGGGATTTATAGATGCAGATATGGCTGTTGATCTTGATGGTAGAAAATCAATTTCGGGATATTTGATTACTTTTGCAGGGGGAGCTGTCTCATGACAGTCAAAATTACAAAAGTATGTTGCTTTATCTACAACTGATGCTGAGTATATTGCAACAACTGAAGCAACAAAAGAAATGCTTTGGATGAAATAGTTCCTTCAAGATTTGAGTATGAAATAAGATGTAAATGTACTTAATTGTGACAGTCAGAGTACACTAGACGTGAGCAAGAATGCTATTTATCATTCTCGGACGAAGCACATTGATGTGAGATATCATTGGCTACGACAGGTAGTGGCAGAACAATTGATATTATTAGAGAAGATTCATACAGAAAATAATCCAGCTGATATGATGACAAAGGTTGTGAATGGAGAAAAGCTTGAGCTTTGATTGGCCGGCATGGACTCTAGCTAATTTGTTAGAGGATAATCTTCTTTCTCAATGGAATGGAGGGGGAGATTGTTATATATTTGTCCAGCCCATTATGAGAATTGATTGGTCCAAGTCTTATATTGTTTGCAATTAGGTCAAACATATATAATGGTCAGCAATTGTGGCTGTGAGACATGTGAGAGAGAGAGAGAGAGAGACAAAAATCTGAGGCATGAATCGTGAGAGACAAAAAGAAATTCTGTTGCCAATAATTTGTGAATGAGAGAGAGACAAATTCGATGGTCAAAAACGGCGGCTATAAGGTTGTGAGAATTGACCTTGGTTTTCATTGAGAGAAACAAAAGTCATTGTTGCTGAAGGAAAACCGGCTGTGCACGCGTAGCAAGAATAAAAGGAAGAAAAAAGATTTTTCTTCAATTTTCGGTGTGGATTCACACATGTTATTTTTCTTTATTCTCTACATATTACATATTGAAACTTTCTCTAAAATATATTTTGGATTAGTATTCAAAGTGGGTTCTCACAAAGTTAATCAATTTGGTGATTTGTTGTGAGATAATTGTTGTTTTATAGATAGATTATTGTGGTATTTCCAATTTGTGGAGAATTCAAGTTTTGGGGCATAAACTTGAATATTATAATCTATATTAATTATTATAGTGGATTTTTGGCTGGAGTTGCCACGTGATTTTTTCCCATCTACACTGGAGGGTTTTTTTCCACGTAAAAATTTGTGTTACGTTTTCTTATTTTTGCTTGGATTATTTTTTACCATAGTTAATCGTTCTAGTTAATTGATTGAATTAGTAAATTTATTTTTGCAATAACTGAAATTGCCCAAGAGATTGTCCTGTCCAACTCCATTTCATACTCTTTAAAAAATGTTAAATTTGAAAGATTTTAAAAAAAAAAAATTTAAAAAAAAAAAAAAAAGAAACAAACAAAAATAAAATAAAATAATATATATTAAATATTAAACAAGTTAGTAGACATGACAAATGAATGCCCCATGCCGCCCCCAAATCTGGACCCATCCCGTCTTAGGTGGGCATATGACTTGACCGGAATGGTCTCCCCGCTCCGGACCTATCCATTGCCAATATTTTTATCACTTGTAAAATTGCTTAAGGAGTGGGATTATTTCTGAAACATATTTGAAATTGCAAGTAGACTCGAATCACTATCCCCATTAGATCTAGTGTACGCCTAAAAGCCACAACCAGGTTTCGAGTTTGTTTCGCTTAAAAAAAAAAGGGTTCTATGTAGATGAAGTTTTTTAATAGATTAATCCACCCCACCTCCCCACCCCCTCCGAAAAAAAAAGAAAATAAATAAAAATAAAAATAAAAAAAAGAATGTCTTTGTAGATATGAGTGTAATTCATCACGAAAATCCTTTAAACCCTCTACTCGATACACTAAGTTATAGTGAACATTGTGTGAGTATATATGTAAACAGTTTCTTCTTTTCTCTTTTTTCTCTTTCTTATTTGTCCTAATATATTTTAGACATAATGTTGATGCAATAATTCATGTGTCTTTATCGTTACAGACTAATAGAAAAGAAAAGTCATACATTGTTACACATAAAACCATCATACTGCTAAAAAAATTATATTTTAAGAATCTATTGGATATGATAATATCAAGAGAATAGAGAAATATTTTACATCTTTAAAAACATTTGAATTAGAACGGGAACTTTGAGTAATCAGACTAATGGAAAAAAGATCTTTAAAAAAAAAAAATCAAAGAAGTTTTTCTATTATCACTTGCTACTTTTGTCCTTCCCATAAAATTTCTTCTATTGAAAATATAGTCATAATTTATCATGTGCTAGACTTGTAAGGTTCATTTACATATAGAGATTAATATTGTAATTTGATTTTGATTTAGATTAAAATTTAGATTGTAATTCTTACCAAATAAGGGCCAAGTGTGATTAAGGAAGAAAGAGAAGTACAAATTTTGTTATTGTAAATTTGTACAAATGACTATGAATTGATCAACATTAACTATAATGTCATCTTAATGAATAAACATTGGTTTCGAAATATGAACTAACAAATATATGCAATGAACTTTCCAATAATAAAGAGCATACCATATGGTGTAGTGACAGCAAGAACACTTTCTGATGTCTTCTAGCCTATGATTTATTCAAACAAAAACAATTTAATAAATTAAATAAAAAAATCGAATTTAAATAGTAGACATATATTATAAGTTAAAAAATATTAAGACCCTGTCTGGTAGAAATTATGGATGCCAAAAAATGGATTATTTGCTCGTTGGATATCAACATTAGCCGTCATTGTTGACTGGCCATCTCTATGGTGGGACCCACGGTTTGGGTTCAACGGCTCCATTTTCATTGATAATCCGATGAAGAATCACAGGCAGACAGACACTAAATTGCCATGAGCTTTGCTTGACTATATGTTAAAATAATATCCATATAAAATCTTTATTACCTGGGTTATTAAATTGCTCGAAATATTTTTCTTTGTTTAAATTAAATCATAGGGTGCTAGAGGACATATTAATCGTGTTGCTTTTACCGATAATGAGCATGATTTTAAATTTTTAAGAACATGTCTGGAGTATAATCATACTTTATATTTTGTAAATTTTTGAGTCAGAATTACATTACGTATACATATTAGGATAGTCTGATTATATTTAAAAGAACAATTTTTTTTTTTTTTGGGTGGAGAGCGTTTAATTAGACGAGACACATAATGCATGAAAAAGATTGTAAGTTTTAATCTCGTAAAAGATTTATAACGACATATGAACATAATCAATTTGAATCTCTTGGAATTAATTTAAATATGTAGGATTGCGCAATATATTGTGATATATACACAGGTAGTGTTTTATGCGTACGCTTACTAAAATATACTCGTGCAACATGATATTTTTTACGTCAAACGAAATATCATAACGTCCAATGTATTGAAGTTAGTGGATGCACTTTATTTAAATTATTTTTCTAGGTCAAACTATATATCATTTTTAGATGCAGCTTTTTCCTAAAATCCAATCCACTTATTGGAAGAGATTAAAATCGAATAGGGAACTGGAAAGTGCTTTAGCTTTATGTTGACCGCATTAAGTCCAATAAAATTATAGCCCTTGTTTGAGGGCCATTCCACCCTCGCCCCGCCTCTCGAATTTTTGAATAGTGTATTGATGAGAAATGTGTGATTAAAAAATAAGGAAAATTTTTAAATTTACGTGTAATATAATTTTATTGAAAAATGTGTTGTTGAAATGATATCAAAATACTATTTAAGAATGTATTTTTTTCAAATAATTATATTCAAACAGGGGCATAAAATGTGATACACGAAACAAAAGAAAGGAAGATGCATTTAAGTTAAAGTTGAAGAAAGTTTCCTTTCATTTTTGGAAGTTACCGCAAGGAGAAGTTCATTAGGATCCCCTTTTAACATCCCAATGTAGCCCTGACAGGGTACATGGTGGCACAAAAAGAATGAATGCAATCGGCCGGGATCATTCAAATGAAATACCTATTTAGAAAATAAATCTGAATTAAGTCGTGATTCCAGATAAGGATTTGTTTGGTGTAGATTAAAAGTTGATAAAAATTTCAAGTCAAAGTCAACGGTGAATTTTAATATCGCATTTCATGGGATTTACAATTTTTCAATCATAAATTTCATCTACTCATATCAAAATCTACTAAAAATCTGATTTTAATTTACAACAAACGTGAGCTAAACAATTTTTAAATGTTGAAGTAGATCCTTAAGAGATCGGGTTCCTCATGATTTTATCTGGATTCAAGAACTTTTGACGGTTGATCATAATTCTTTCCACGTTTAAATTCTCCATGATATAAACCCAATAATATATACATATCCACATCTACATCTACGATATATAAAAGCGTGAATAGGTGACAAACATTGTTGTGGATTTTGTCTGTATATTTTTTGGGCCAACAATGCCCTTATAATCTTCTTAATTACATCAATCACGTGACTTCATGCATTACTCCATCCATTTTGTTTGAAAATCCTCAAGATTGAACACTAATTTTACAAATAAAATTTTATAATCTTTTTGTTTTAAGGAATTTTCTTATAGTTGATGTTATTACCAGTAAATTGATGTATTAAACCAATAAAAGCAAGGATAAACATAAATGTCGAACAACCTTTTTTAATTAATATCGGCTTTTCTGCTTGAAATTGCTCAGTGAGAGAACGTATCTCATTATTTTGTGCATGCCATCGAGTTTGTAAGTACGCAACATGATGATGACCTTTGGGAAGAGCTGATTAAGCAATGCCTGAATAAACCTCAGATGGTAAGCTGTGGGCTATTAATTTTAATCAATTACAATTGCAAAAGCATTATTACCACATTTTAATTTTTTTTTTTTTTTTTTGCAGGTTTATTTAATTTTTACCATTGGCAAGTTGAGGTATTGTTGGAGCATACTGTTGGCAATCTTGATCCCCTATATATTGTAAATATAGTGCCAAATGGCTTGGAGATTCCTCGGTAAACATGCTCTCTACATTTTTTTTTTTTTTTTTTTTTTGTATTTTTCTAATTCTGGTGGTCAGTTTGCACAGCTTATTTTTCTTCAATTACATGAATACTTTCCATGTCGAATGTTATGTGGATGAAAATCATTTTTGGTTTTCTATTGGGTTTTGTCACTTTACCCAAGTTGACATGTCAATTGTCTTTTCATTTACTTATTCACCTGTGTCATAAAGTCGGAGGTTCAACATGCCAAAATGTTTTCAAATTTTTGTTTTCGGTTCGTAACATGATCCTTTACTTTGCTTAGTACTACAATACTATCACATTGTGCCTACAAAGTCTAGAATTAGCCTGAAAAGAATCCAACCATACTTATTCATGTTTGCTCTTTCTTTTATCGACTCGTCTATGAAGCCTAATGTAAGGTGTTTTATGTCATATATAGAGTAAAAATCAAAAGGTGCTTTTATCAGCTAACACTATTTGCTATGTGGATCAAGATATCTGAAATTGTCCAATTTTGTGGTACAATTATAACATTTAGATGCTGTTTTGAATTTACCTATGGACGAGTATGCAAGTGCAAGTGATCTATTACTCTTTATGTGTCCAAATTCTTGTCGTATTTTCTTGGTACAGTAGTCGGACTTTAAGATTATGCACTACCACCAAAAATGTTGCAGTTTCAATTAGCTTACTCATTTAGGGTTATTTTCAAAAAAATAGATTCTTCAACAGTGATTTGACATCATTTCAATCACACATTCTTCAATAAAATAATATTACAGGCAAATCTAAAAATTTTCCTTATTTTTTAAC
>NW_019227357.1:286438-316522 GCF_002742605.1 Olea europaea var. sylvestris | reverse complement strand
ATGATCCATTGCGTATAAGCATTGTTAACTATTTAGTTTGATTCAGATTTATGAAAGAGACGAAATTTAATAAGTAAAGCAAAGTAGAATTCTTATTTGGAAAGGAAAGGGGAAAGTTTTCCTATTGTACTAGGAGTCTTTACGTTGTTCCATCACAAGTTGGAAAGAAATAAAATTTATTAGAATGTGCACTCAATCGAGATTTTGATGCATTTTAAAATATTATAAATTCTAATGAATTTAGTGGGTTTGAATCAATTCTCACAAAGTTCATAAAAATCTCATTAAAATAGTTTTTTTTAAAAACTTTATTATATTAAATTTTAAGCTTGAAATTCTTCCAAATCTTTTAAAATCCCTATATTAATGAAATCAAATCTAAAAGAATTTTTAAAAAACATCAAAATCTTATTTGAGGACTGTAAAAGGAAAATGACTTCATAAACAATTGTTTATTAGAATATTGCAATTAATAATTTTTGTTTATTTTTATAATATTGAATGAACCAAGTCACGAATTTTTTAATAAAATTTTCAATATTTTATTAAATCGTTAAAATTAATTTTATTGATTTGACATTGAAGTTTCGGAAAAGAAGAAAATAATAAAATCTTATACATTAATCATTTAAAGAAAAATATTTAATAAAAAATTGATAATTAAGGACTTGTTTGGAACGATTTTGAGAATTGATTTTATGACCGTTAGGAGAAAAATTGGGACCATCTATGAGAGAAGAAATCAAACTTTAATGTTGGATTAATAAAATAACGGTCAAAAAATCAATTTTCGGAGGATGAAAAATCACTACCAAACACCCCCTAAAAATATAGTACGCAAAACGTCATATAATATAATATATATGCTCCGTTTGGCCCCCGTTCTCATGCTCATTCTTTTTCTCTATCCTATTTTTAACAACACAATTTTTCATAAAATAATATTATACGTAAATCGAAAACTTTTCATTTCTTTTCAACCACACAATTTTCAAAAAAAACACTACTTCCACCATTAAAATTTGAAAAGAATGGAGGCTAAACGGAGGTATAAGGTGCCAATTGTTATTTGAATTAAGAATAATGCTGTCTATTTAGCTATTTATGATGACATATTTGTGAACTTTTCAACAAATGGTGAATTTTTTTTTATCATTATGCAAAATTTATGTAAATTTTATATTTATAATAATTTGTAAAATTCCCTATTTAAATATGAAGAGAGAATAGAAGGTTTGAACGTTGAGCATAATGTTAAAATTTATGATGTAAAGAAAAAATGGTATTTTAATTGACCTTAATAAGAAAACGCATGGACCCATAAAAGTAAAAACTAATTTGAAGAACTAATGCATTTTCTAAAAGGAAAGTACTACTTCTATAATTTAATTTTCGAGTTTCTTCTATAGCAATATATAAAGTTCAATAAGAAGAAGTTGTCCTATAGTACTTGGTTTTTGCAGAGCTGACACCTTACGAAATTCATCTGCGTCAATCGTGCAGATAACCCGTCGAAAAAGAGTGGGTAAATTAATGCCTTTATTTTCCATGTTTGATTTTACTAAAAATTAAATTTTTAGTATATTTTGATAAAAATTGATGAAATATGTGATTGAAAAGCTTATTAAAATTATGGATCCTAATAAATGTGCGAAAAAATTAAATATTGACTTTAACTTACATTTTTATCAACCGTTTTAACTAAATTGAACAAAAATTGAATAATAAGGACTATGCTTGTCAGTGGCGGAGCCACGTTGAGACTTTAGGCCCAAACATTTTTTTTTTTTTTATCAACTGGGGAGGTGGAATAAAAGCATGTTTTAATTTACATGAGTTTTATTTTTAGGCCCAAACCCATGATTTTGTTTTATAGTTTTATCATCATTAAATTAATGACCAAAACACAATGTTCAACATGGGTTAAATTACGGGCGGATCCAGACCTTTAGTATTGTGGGATCAAAATTTTAAAAATAATTTTTTTAATGAACAACATAATATCAATGAAAATAAATTTATATGTATTTTGACAATTTGAAAACGTCGTATAATTACATCACTATTAATATTATTAAACAAATTTTGATACTTATAAAGTTTTGTTTATCATTTCATTGGCAAATGTTGAGCTAACATTGAGTAAATTAAATAGAATATAGAAATTAAATAAATTGAAATAAAATTCAAGTTTAGCTCAGGAAGTAAATGAAATTCAAATTTAAAGTAAATATAATTCGAAAGTAATTCAAATTGTATTTAATCCGTAACAATCCTAAAAAATTTACGTCATATTTCATATAAAACTTCTGAATGAAACGATATAAATTATATTGAAAAATTTATCGTGTAAAAATAATAATTAATTGAATTTTTTAAAAGAAAAAACGAATTAGACGTCTTTTTTGAGGCGTACGTTTGATACATATTTAACTATTTTCGATATCTGTTTGGATCATTCGATAAGAAAACGACGTAGTTTTCGAAACAAACTTTTACATGGCATAGACGATTTGTGGATTCAAATAGCACATGATCGCAAACGAATTTTTAAAGTTAGGATATTATTAAAATTCTCAAAATACTAGTTTCAAACGCCCTACTTTAACATGTCATAATTTTTGCTATAGTCGACCACTTCGCATGTCATTAATGAGTGAAAAATTATGTCATGAAATAGTATTAAGAATTCAATATTTTGACATCATTTGACATCTCGACGAGTGCATCAAAGTAGATTGTTAAAAAAAAAAAAACAGGGGCAAAATTTTGTGGGGTCATTTGACCCCATGTGGGTCCGCCCCTGGGTTAAATTATGCCCACACTTAAAAAATTTTCTAGCTCCGCCCTTGCTGCTTGTTGTACAGAATACTCAAAATGCATGGGTGGGGGTGGGGGAATTTATTTTTTATTTTTTAAATAATCATCCACTCTCCACCCACTCCCTCAAGCATGTGAGGATTCTGTACAGGCCCTGTACATCAGGCAAAATTCGAATAATAATTACTAAGATGTCAATAGGAATATTCGTATTACAGAACATGATAACGTACATTACAAGAAATTTATACTTTCCTACAAATTTTCCATTGACAAATTGAGATTTATAGGAGGAGTTCACTTTTTTCCCACAAAAATGAGTTTTTGTAGGGCTATAATTTGCTTCAAAATTTTCAATATTAGAGAATTTGTGGTTGGATTGGAATGGGGAGAAGTGGGTTAAAAGACATCTATTTTTCACAATGAAGCCAAATTTAAAGAAAGAATTCCTTCGATTTTTAAAATTAGTAAAATATCCAAATGGCTATGCTGCCAAAATTTCAAGAAATGTGGTAGTTGAATCTGAAAAAAAAATTGGATTGAAGAGCCATGATTATAATGTATTATTCCAACGACTACTTTCTGTTGGTATTCGAAAATATTTACCAAATGAAGTGGTTGAGCCAATTGTCCAGTTATCCAATTTCTTTCAACAATTATGTGCGAAAAAGTTATGTATGGAGGACATTAAAAGGTTGGAGGATGATATTGTGTATATATTGTGCAAGTTTGAACAAATTTTTCCACTGGCTTTCTTTGTTTCCATGATTCATCTGCTGGTACATTTACCTGAAGAGGCAAGACTTGCAAGTCCTGTGAGTTACCGGTGGATGTACCCAATAGAAAGGTACACGTTTATTAAGTGTGGTTTAACAAGTTCCATGGCCAAGTAAATAAGCATGGAAAGATGGGTTCGGTTATTAAGTGGTTTAACAAGTTCCATGGCCAATTATTGTATTAATCGCGAGGTGGAAAGGGAGTCAAAATTGTTAATTTCGCCCCTGCTAAACCCCCGTTACGTTACATTTCATTTTTCTCTTTCTTATTTTTATCTATACAATCTTCTATAAAATAATATTATACGTAAATCGAAAACTTTCCTTCTTTTTCAACCACTCATTTAAAAAAAAAAAACAAAAACAAAATCATTGTTCCACTCATTTTCATTTCGGTTTAACAAGTTCCATGGCCAATTATTGTATTAATCGCGAGGTGGAAAGGGAGTCAAAATTGTTAATTTCGCCCCTGCTAAACTCCCGTTACGTTACATTTCATTTTTCTCTTTCTTATTTTTAACTATACAATCTTCTATAAAATAATATTATACGTAAATCGAAAACTTTCCTTCTTTTTCAACCACTCATTTAAAAAAAAAAAACAAAAACAAAATCATTGTTCCACTCATTTTCATTTAAAAAAATGGGGGTCAAACAGGGGCTTTCATATACTCAAATTACATAGTTTGAAATAATATAGTCTGTCTTGTAGGGCTTCTATTCTTGTGAAATAGCTTACTGAAAAATTTATTATAATTCAATTTTCTCTAAAAACTCTTCTTATCAAACAACATTCTTTAAAAATTATCCAAACATACTCAAAACAACTTCTTAATCTCACAATCAACGTCCTAAATGACCATGAAAAAACAAACATAACCGAAAGATCTGTACATGTTCGAGAAATTGGCATGTTAGTAAACTTCAGGTGCCTCTATATTGGCTACTGGTCCTATGCTCATTGAATTCATTACTTTATAGGTTTAACGTGTTCGAAACTATGAACTCGAATGAGATTGAGACAGGAACACCAGAAGAAACTTCTGAAATAAATAAATATAAAATAAAAATGCATATCAAACAGCCGAAAGTTGCTTCTGATTTTCTATTTTATTCTTTAGTCTTGTGCTGTTCTTTGTCCAGTGAGTTAATTTGGCATACTTTAGTCTCAAGGCAGCCATTCAAATATTGAACATGGAATTCGATTGCAAGATTTCTTAAGCAATATAAAAATCTTTCTTTTCGGAAACATTAGGCCTAATTGCTTCAACTTTTCAATGTTCCTTCAAAGAATTATGACACAAAAAATCTAAAGTTGTTCCCTTCCTACGAAACATACCAAATTAAACACCTTCTCAATTTCTATCTCTTTCTCTTCTACCACGAGAAGGGAGAAGCTTGAAGCAGTCACACTGATAAGGTACAACATTTGAAGATGAACCAAGAAACCCCTTTAAATTCAGGATTTGAAAATGTAATTCAACAAGAAGATTATAAGTTTTCAATTCTATGCATAATCACAAGGGTCCACTTCCAACAATATTCGATTTAAATGGATGGAGTATGGCACCAATGTAAATAAATATAGAAAAAGCGAGTCAAACTAACTTTATTCCTCCACTCTTCTGCATCTTATCCAACTCCTCAAAGTCGGATTGTGGGGACTGGACATTACTCGCAACCTTATTTTCCACAATATTCAAATAACCCTCAAATAGCGCCATTGCCGAGCCAACAATGAGAGCCGAGCGTGAAGTGGGGCCAAGGCCTTGGCGCATATTGAGGAATCCGATGGTAGCGACTTCAAGGAGGATGGAAGTCCATGCATCATCCTTCTGCCTTACATTTATCATAGAGCTCCTGAAGACAGAAGAAAGACCACCCCAAGCGGCAGAGTAGCTAGCCCAACGGGGTGCGTACAAGCGTACAGCTTGTGAGCCCCGGATGAGGCACTCACCTTTAGGGGAGTTGTACATGCCTTTTAACATGTGAAAAGCTCACCCACAAACAATTCCAAAGCAGAAATAATTGCCAGTGTGATCCGCTAGGTGATCGAACCATGTTTTGTCACGTATCATTCTTGATTCTGCATTCAAATTAACTCTAATCAATTTGCATATAATAACTAGCAAACTAACTCAAATTAAAAACTACAGAAAATAACACAAAATCAGGAAATTGCAAAGTTTTATCAACATGTAAATGAAATTAATCTAAAAGGCAGTAAAAATCATAGACATAACTAATCTGAAATAGCAAAAAGCAGTGCGAAATAATAAACCCTGAAAATATTCTATTTAAAGATTAATAAGGAGGCTTGGGTTGGTGAAATAGATTTAGAAGTCTCCACATTTAATCTAGTTTTCAGATGTCATAGAAGATTTTTACCTATTCTGTCATTAATGATAATGGGTTAATCAATTCTAAATTCAGGCTCTATCTAAATTCACAAAAATATTAAGCAAAAAAAGGGGGGGGGGGGGGGGGGGGAAGTCAATTCTAAATTCACTCATACAATTACATTTAAAAGACAAACATTGTGTATAGTAGATAATAGAGAGACCATTACAGCAAGGAAAGGGGATTTAAGCAATGTTAAAAAATTATCAAAGTACAACCCCAATTTTTAGACTTGAACATAAAGCAGTAAATGAACAATTAAAAATACGCCACCACCAAATATACTATAAATCCTAAATTAAAATAAAAAGGAAAACAAAATAGACCATCATCTTCTCAAAACCTCAAATTTTTTAGGAGTTTCAAAACACAATAGATGGCCACATACAAAAATAATCAAGAAAATTGGAAGAATCAACAGTTAAAAATGTAAAGAAGAATGAAGAGAAAATCAAATAAATAAATAATTTTTTTAAAATAAATACATTGTCAAAAATCAAAAGAATGAATAAAATTATAAAGCACTGTTCATTTGGTGAAAGTTTTGATGTAATAATTGGAGAAGAATTTTGGTTTGGTGCAAGATTTTGTGCAAAATTTGGTGAAGTGTTGGAGATGGCCTAAGTCATGCGGGTTTGTGCTTGCGCTTGTTGGAAAGTTGCTTCTTGACATCATCAGTTGGGAAGAATTTGGGTGCCTTCTCGGCAACTAGCTCTACGGCTACAGATTTCTTCTTGTGGGTTGGGAATTTGCCCCCATTTTTGGCCTTGATAGCCCAGAGTCAATTATTGGGGGTGGATGAGTCCATGTTCAAGGAGTTAATGTTTCAATGGCTACTGAACTTTGCACCATGTCACGACTTGCACACCGAACTTCATGAAAAGTCCCATTGGTTACTGAACTTTGCTCCATCTCACTCCATCACTCACCGAGTGGGATCCGTTAGTAGATTTGCTGACATGGCGAACGGAAAAATGAGATGTCCAGTTAAATGTCTTCAAATGGTAAGTAAATTGCCAAATCAGCTCCACATCAACAATTACCAAACACGCCTTTACCATAAATATGAAATCAAACATGCCTTCGTTCTCACAAAAGATAAATTCATCAATTTGCAGTGGAATCAAAATCCCCAAAATGGAGCCCCAAACCCTAAGGCTAACCCATCGATTTCGCCCAAAATTTCAACCAGCGTCTGCACTGAAAGTGTGATCTAAATTGCACTGAATATTTGGTTTGTGGTTGAGTAACTGATATGGAGTTGGTTTTGGTCATTGATGCACAATTTTAGTCTCGAGGAGTTCTGATAATGGGTATTTTAGGCTAGATGATCATGACAATTGAGCATTTCAATTGAAGATTATCTCTGATGGCCTTCAATATGGTTCAACAGGCTATTCATAAGTATTTATGCTGATATGGGCAAAGTTTGAAAAAGGCCCTGTTAGTAGTTGGCGGCTTAGGATTTTGATGTCCACAAACTTTGTTATATAGAAATTTGGAGCACAATTGGCCATTAAATTTGACTCCTAGTCGGGCAGTCTCAACTGGGACGTATAAAGAAGCAACGGTTGTAGAATAGGTAAAAAGAGAAAGAGGTTGACAAATTAACATGACATGTTGATTGAGTTGATTTGGACCTTTCAGATGTAGGAATGAACTGAAAATAATCTATTATTTTAGTAGGAATTTTGCTTTCGATATAAGAGAATTTACCTTCCAGCGTGTTAAGGAGGAAAGAATGGATTCAAGGCAAGCAATGAAAGAAGAGAGAGCCGAGTCTACAGCTTGGGTGGCTATAGAAGAACTCCATAAAATGAACAAAGAAGGCAACATGAAGAAATTGAGTTCGAGGACAAGCCTCAATATCATTGTAAACAAAGAAATTGAACCAAAGTACTGGAGTACTTGGAAGCGTATTGAAGCCAGTCTATGACATGTATGATTATGTCAAGGAATCACTTGCCAGAAAAAATAACCGGACTACCAAGAAGACTGATCAGGGAAGTGCAAAATATAGCTGTCCATGAAGAATAAACAAACCGTGAAGTTACTTATACAGCACCATAGAGGGGACGAGAGGATCTGATGATTATGTTTGGTGTTATTTTAGGTGTTTGTTATTTGTCATTTCACCAGACATTATATGTCTTGTAAGTTCAAGTGAAAATATCATTTATTATCTGGTTATGATTTCTTTAGTTTTTTGAAAGTATAATGAATGCAACATAATTCTGTAGCTATATTTAAGTCGTCAAGCAAGCAAAGATCAACATAAATGATTTTGGCATGTACACTGACAACATATTATGTATGGTTGATTGGGTATATATTCGTTCACTTTGATGTCGTGTTTTGGCCTTTTTTGCCATTAAGTTGGTGCTTTGTGACTGGAATTGGGGTCCCAAATTTCATGTAATAGGCTGCCTTGAAGGACTTTACCAGAAGAGACAAGCTTTGACAGGAGCATCTGCTTAAACATTGCGCATATTACCTTGAAGGATTTAACCAGAAGAGACAGGCTTTGACAGGGGCATCTGCTTAAACATTGTGCATACACATGATTGGCAGTTCCCAGTAGTTCATCACTTGATCATTTAAAAATACAAGATTGGTAGTTCCCAGTAGTTCTTGATCAAGGGATTTCTTAATTGGTAGGTATATGCAACAACAAATCTAATTCGTCTAATGCAAAGTGGAATGACAGTGAAAACAAAACCCATAACCAAATGGGAAACAACTCCATATGTTAGTAGGATATGCATTCATTAATCACCTCTCTACATCTACACAAAATATTAATCCATCACCATTTAGGTCATTGGTTACTTAAGTCCGGAAATGGAGTAGCAATTGGAACATTGAATATTTTCCGTGGTTGACAATGATGCAATAGCACAAGGATACATGAGAATCTAAATCTTGCAGTTATTTAACCACCATCCAAACTCAATCAATAAACCTTAATGCCATGAATCCCATTTCATCAACAGATAAATTTAAACCTATCTATTCAACGCTCCACTTCCACCACGTCAATTCTCACACAATCATCCTCACAGATGAAAAACGTACTTCAATAGGAGAACTTAACTTGAATCAAAAATCAAAATCAAAGCTAATATCATTTTAATCTAGATATTTCAATTAACAATCTATCACCAACCCATATAAACATAAAATCAGAAAACATACGTCGTTAACAAAAAAATAAATAAATAAATAAATAAAAATAGAAGAAGAAAAGAAAACAAGTCCTTACAGAAATATATTGATTTGGGTCCTTGGAGGCGAGAGTGAGGAGCACCGGTGGTCAGTGGTGGAAGGCGGCGAGACACGAGAGTGAGGGCTAGGGCACCGGGCGGCGTCGTAGAGAGATTAGAGGAGAGTGAGATCTGTGGTTTCTCTTTCTAATTGGCTGGTTTTAGGGGTTTTGGGAGATTTTAGGGTGTAATCATTACGGTCATTAAAGGTTTTAATTTGTTTCCCTTGTAATTAATGGTTCTAAAGAATTACCTTCATCACGTTCCATCACATGTTTAAAAAGAATAAAATTTATTAAGACGTGTACTAAATGGAGATTTTGATAAATTTGTAAATATTATAAATTCTAATGAATTTAGTGGATTTGAATAAATTCTCACAAAATTCATAAAATTCTCATTAAAATAGTTATTTAAAAAAAATTATTATATGAAATTTTAAGCTTGAAATTCTTCCAAATCTTTTAAAATCTCTCTACTAATAAAATCAAAATCTAAAAGAATTTTGAAAATCATCAAAATCTCATTTGAGGAGCGTAAAAGGAAAATGACTTTGTAACAATTGTTTATTAGAATATTTCTAATAATTTTTGTTTATTTTTACAATATTGAATTAGACAAGTGACGAATTTTTTAATAAAATTTCCAACATTTTATTAAATTATTAAAATTAATTTTTATTGATTTGATGTTGAAGTTTCGGAAAAGAAGAAAATAATAAAATCTTATACAATAATCATTTAAAGAAAAATATTTAATTAAAAATTGATAATTAAAAATATAGTACACAAAACGTCATATAATGTAATATACAAGATGCCAATTGTTATTTGAATTAAGAATACTTTTGTCTAGCTATTTATTATGACGTATTTGTGAATTTTTTTTATCATTATGCAAAATATATTTATAATATAAATACCGTATATTTATAATATACGGTATTTGTAAAATTCCCTATCTTGAGAAAATAAAAGGTTTGAACTTTGAACATAATGTTAAAATTTTATAATGTAAACAAAAAACGGTATTTTAATTGACTTTAATAAGAAAACGCATGAACCCATAAAATGCATACTAACAAGCTCTGCATGTATTGTCAATTCCCAAGTTCCCATGCAAGTAGTCAAAAGTGTTTCCTGTTGATAAAACTGTTGAATATTCTATTTTTTTTTTTTTTTTTTTTTACAAGGTGTCCGGACTTGCGTCCGACTAGATCCTTGTCCCTGAACCTCCGGCCCCTCAGCAGCTCAGGGCGGTAAATCGCAGGATGTGCCCTTGTTGGCTCCCAGGTTCCCACAACTCATTTGGCCTCCTTCCGCAAAGAGAGCTCTCCTCGCTGGGCGTTTGTTCAACCAAATGGCTTCCCCTCCATTTTAGCACCCAGTGTTAACTCCAGGAATCGAACTCTCCACCCTTGCTTCCAGCGTCCCAGCGAAGTGATTGTTCCACCAACTCGGATGTGCCCTGGGGGGCTGTTGAATATTCTATTTTGATTGCACAAATGATGAATAGTGTTTATTTGGCTTGCAAAGTCAACTTGCTTATGTACATTAATTACTTAGATCATCTCCAATCCCATCCCAAAATTTGTATCAAATTAAAATTCATCTTTAACCATTACACTAAAAATTGCACCACATGAACATTATTTAATCATTTTTTCATTCTTAATAATTTATCTATATGAAAAAATTATTTATTTATTTGATCTACTACTTCATAAATTATTAAATAGATAATTATGTTTCGTTAACGAAAATATTGAATTCATTAATAAATTTAATGAATGTAATACAATTAATTGAAAAATCACAACTAAGAAAATATTAAATAATAATAATAATAATAAATTCTTGAAAACAAATAATGAAAAATCTACCCATTAGCCATTTATCTGTTGCACTTCTTGACGCAGAAAGCATGGATAAACTGGAAAGTGCTTTCGAGGAGGCATAACGGTCCCTCTCCTTCCTGACAAGAAATTTCAAACCATAAACTGAAGCAAATCTTTTGCGCTGAAAATAAATTTGAAATATTTCCTTCATTATATATAAGTCGTTTGCTGTATTCGGAAAATTTCTCAAGCATTGCTCATAAAAAATATTTCAGTCGTTAAGAACATGATAATCAGGAACATGTATCAGCGAAAGAGGATATGAATTCGGCTTCTAACAAAGCTGAGCCGTAGAAAAAAAATCGAAACATAACCCAATTCTATCAATCAGTTCTTCACAAAATGTCTATTCATAGAGCCTGTTTGAGCCCCATTTTTAGAGGAGAATGTATTTGGAATAGTAGATTGATAGAGAATGTATGATCAAATGTAAGAATTTTGTCAGTACGCCAGTGCCAAGTTACTGTTTAAGATGACACCTTTTGTCTTCGTTCATATACTCTCACAGTGTCACACGCCATTCCCCATTCATTTTGTCCTGGTTCATAGCCCTCCAATTGCACCGCCGATGAGCGCAGAGTTTTAATTCAAGAAAGAGAAGTCATAAATCCCTGCTTCTTCTTCCCGAGCAAAAAAGCTTCTTTATCCTTCGTCGATGGTGGTTCACCTCTTCCTCTAAATCAAAACCTAACCCTAAAATCCAGAATTCCCAAACCCCCCTGCCATTTGCAATAATCCCTCATGTTGAAAATCCTCACCACCACATGCCGCTACGTCGTCGTTTGGGGCACAACTCCGGCCTGGACACACTGTCGAGATTGCCTCTCCAAATCTTCGGATCCTGAACTCCCTCCTAGGAAACAGCAAGTGAAATTGCTTGGATCCATCAATTACTTCGTGATTTCCAGATTTCTTCCCCAACTCCGGCACTAATATTTTGTGATAACCAAGCTGCAATTCACATAGCTAACAATCCTATCTTCCATGAAAGGACGAAACACATCGAGATTGATTGCCATTACATCCGTGATAAAGTTACTGAAGGCTCCATCAAACTTTTACCTGTCCGCACCCAGAATCAGTTAGCAGATGTTTTTACTAAAGCTTTACCTGCCAACTCTTTGTTTCCTCTACTATCCAAGATGGCCGTTACTGATCTGCATCGTCCACCTTGAAGGGGGGGTATTAGACTATTTAGCTTAGCTGGCAATAGCTGGCAATTGATTGTAGTACCGTTAGTTAGTTAGATGAAGTTAGTTAGTTAAAGTTAGTTAGTTAACTGCAGTTTAGTGAGCTGGGATATTCTGTTTGATGCTGGCATATTCTGTTAATGAACCAAGCTGTATTTATATCTGGATGTACGACATTTTTAGATGAATGAATCATTTCTTTCATTTCATAGCTTTCTTCTTCAATACCGTGGCCGAAGAGATTAATGGGCCTGCGACTGAAGAGGCTGAATCTAAGTCTTCGTCAGCTATTGTTCCCACTGTATTTAGACCTGAAGATTATTTAACTGTTAGCTTTTCTGAATTATAGCCATACATACATTATTTAATGGTTAGCTATTACGAAAAATCATTAAATTTAGATTAGCGTCTCTTTCATTTCCTACAATTGATTTTCAGATTCATCTTTATTCCAAGAGAGAAGTGTTTGAAGGTAGAGTGGCGAAGTTGGATTGGTGGTGCCTTCTAATACTTACTATTTAAAAATATTGTGTCTCTATTAATCAAGTCTAGAAAACAAGCTTTCAATCAAATCTGTTCATATTATTTTTGTCACCAATCATCATTTTCGGGCGTTAATATATATATATATATATATATATATAATATACATTCAAATTAAGCAATTCAAATAAACAATTACATATTAGAGAACACAATATAAGCCATTAATAATTATTTAATTAATTTCAATAATTATCCAAAAAAAGGGCCCAAAATAATGGCCGGCCCAGGTGCCCAGTTGACTGGGCCACCTGGGCGTTACTGTGCCCAGTTGGCCCAGTCAACTGGGTTACCTAGTTGATAGGGTACCTTCGCCCAGACGGCCTAGTCAACTGGGCCGTCTGGGCGACCGGCACGCCGTCTGCCATGGAGATCGTTGGAAAACTTCATTTCTGGCGATCTCCACTCCTTCCCAAACAATAACAAGCCAAATTCCACATTTATACAAGGATTTCTCAACACATATATATAAAATCATACTTTTTTCCAAAAATAAAAATAAAAATATGGTTTTTTTGGTATAAAAATCTTACCTTCTTCAGAAAGAAATGATCAACTGGGTCTCCTGTTTTTTCTTTTTTGTCGGTAACTGGGTCGACTGTGCTACAATACTTTTCCACTCCCCTTCTGGTTCCTTTTCCTTGCAAGGGGTAAAATTGGGTTTCTCTTGATTTTTGTTGGTTTTCACTGTTTTAAATAATTTTGCTTTTTTTTTTAACCGGTCAAAGGCCTCTTTGAAAAATTGGCCGGGTCAACCGGCTGTTGGCCACTATTTCCTCGTACTAAAATATGGCTTACCGGGTTGGATCCATTTACCTTTTGGGTCTCCATGGGTTCATTTGTTACATATGTAAGATTTGCTCAGTTTGATCAATCAAGTACTTGGATTCTCAATTAATTTACTTCATAGATATTTAATATTCCATTATTTAAATAGTATGTAACAAAAAGTCCTCACGAATGACGAAATTTTGAACAGAAGTCTTTCACTCACTTTATCAAGAGAAAAATTCCATTGTAAACACACTTTGATAAAGTGTAGATTGTATGGAATTCTCGTAAACATCAATATTGTATAAGAATCGGTGCTCTTTGTTATAAACCATTGTATAGGTCATATTAAGGTCCCGTAACGCTCAATAATGTGGATCATATTGATGTAATGTAAAAGCTCAATAGTGGGTAGTGTTGAGGTCCTGTAAAATTCAACATTGTATAATGATTGATGGTCATTATTTATAAGTTATTAAAAGTGTTGTAAAGAGTTAAATTGCACCATAAGTCAATCAATATAATGAAAAGGCCTTGCTCGTGTTGAAGAGATTGGTAATGAAGGATGTTGATATTTTTTTGGATCGAACCTCCACAATTATACCGTTTGCACCCTCTCTACCCTTTTACTTATTGTTATTTCATTTATATTAATTATTTGATCGATCTGCCTGCTTCTGTATGTTTATGATTATAATTAATTGATCAACGTATTTCTTGACTTGTTTGATTTAAGTTTATTTAAAAAAAAAATTAAAAACCAATTCACCCCTTCTTTGTTAGTTATCCGTGGGCTATCAATTCGTACAAGAGCCATGTGCTTATTTTGAAATTAAGATTCTATAATCTTGAGCAATGGCTAACCACATTTTTTAAAATCTTGAGGAGTATCATACAAATCGTCCTAATTTCTTTGATGGTCATTATAATTATTGAAATGCTAGAATAACGATATTTATTCAATCAATATATTATAATATTTGGGAGGTTGTTGAATTTAGCCTTCTATGGCACTTATGCTAAAAAAAAAACCAATGAAAAGAAGGCACAATAGGAGACGAATAACACAGTTAATCACCAATTTTTTGGAAGCACAAAGTAGTCGAATTTTCCTCTTAAATGGGCGGCTACGTTTTTCACTCTATGCAGGCACAAATCACACACAAACTGTTAGGGCTAAAAGCAACATATATAGGAATAGATTAGACTTTAATTGGACCAATAATAGAATTAAATGTGCCAAAATTTAAAGTCGTCTAATAGATAAATAGATATGAATCGTGAGTAGCATTAATTTCTTAAACTACTTAAGACAGTTCACATTGTTTTCAGGTCGAGCCTTCGGATTTGTTTGTTGATAATTAATTCATCATTGGTCGGGGAATATGAAATTATATTCCTACGTCTACATCATAGCTCAAGATTCATTAGATATCAAAAACCAACATTTACCTTAAAAGTCAAAAGGGCTAATTTAATTTAATTAAGAAAGTGTTCAACTCCATTTAGCTATGAACCTGACATCGGGGTCATTTGGCATGATTTTGAATAGTTAAAAAGAATTTTTGAGATTTAACAATTATTTTAGATCTATTAATTTGACTAATTTCATGAAAGTATTTCTTCTGGTTCAAAAAAATTATAATGCATTTCCTTAATCCATACGTTTAATAATATTTTTATGGAATAAAGAGGGGAAGGGACCGCTAGTGTGTATGAGATGACATTCGAGCATACTTAGATCAAAATTCATTTTTCCTTTGGGTTGAATACTTCGACTGGGGGTTAGGAAAGTATATTAAGAAATAAGATAGAGGAAGATTGCCTTCCAAGTTGTGTCCATGCTCTCAAGGAATGGACATTATACATTATTTCTTTTTGGTCCAAACAATTTTTAGTTATTTTGAGAATAATTTAATTTTGGAAAAAATTAATTCTTTATTTGTAAATATTCATTTTCTATAATTTTATGCTTCTGCCTTTACATATTTGGTAAAAAAAAAAAAAATAACATTGAAACAAGAAGAAAATATTCAATGCATGTAGACACTTCTTTTCCTTCGCATCTAATATAGATATTCAATTATTAATATTTTTTTTTCTATACATTAAGAGACTTGAAATCTTCAGTTAAAAAACTATATTAATTAAATTATAGTATTATCAGTATTTTAATATATATATATCATATTATTTAAACCTTGTTTTTTAAATTATACACCGGATATTCAATTTTTGATATATTTTAATAAACCAACATATGACATATTTTTAACCATATATAAAGTAAGTTAATAACTATTTAAAATGATAGAAATTAAGAAAAGACTATGTCATAAATCCTTTCAAAATTAATTCATAGTATTAGGAGATAAAATTGATGTGCAGGAAAATTTACATATTTTTGAAAATTTTAAAGTTTTACTGAATGCGACATTATTTGGGTCCGTACTTTTTTCCTCTTACGGTCAGTTGAAATACCTTGTTTTATTTACTTCATAAAAGTAAGACATTATGTTCAAACCTTCTATTTTCTCCTATTGACCTTTTTACAACAATATTTTCAAATCTTCTATTCATATAATTAGAGAAATTTACAAATACACCGTTTAATTATATTTTACATACCGCATTTTATAAATTCATATTTTATATATATTTTGCAATTTGAACAATGGTTACAAAATTCACTATTTGCTGCAAAATTTACTAACATGTCATTATAAAAGGTTGAACCCCAACCTTGAGAGCTCCTACCGTTCCGTCTCTGGAGTATCGCGATGGAAGTAAATCACTAAATGTGCCCCAACAGATAAGGGAACAAGAGTTTGTCCATACACTGTTGTCCAAAAGAGTCCAATTCCATATTTCAGGAATCGAACCCCCACACTGCGACTGTCAGCAAAGCTGAAACTACCTCACTCCCGTCCTTTACACCACTAGGTTATGCCTCGGGGGGCTTACTAACATGTCATTATAAAATAGCTAAACGAACGACAATGCCTTTAATTGAAATAACAAATTGCATCTTATATACTACGTTATTACGTTTTACATACTATATTTTTAATTATCAAATTTTCGTTAAATATTTTTTTCTTTATATTATTTTTTATAAGATTTATTATCTTCTTTACCTAAACTCCAACATCAAATCAATAAAAATTAATTTCAGTAAGTTAATAAAATACTGAAAAATCTATAAAATTCTTCTTTTGACTCTTTCAATATTGCAAAAATAAGCAAAAACTCTAAATTGCAATATTCTAATAAACAAAATTTATTCAATGAATAAAAATATTAAATGGATTAGTTGTTATTTTGTTGTTAAAAATAAATTTCTTATTAGTTTTGGGTTAGTATAAATTTGCAACTTCAACAATTGTCAAGAATGTGTGCATAATTCTCTACTTGAATTCACATCTCCTTGGTACTAAGCACATCTTGCAATTGAAGCCTTGCGTAGCATTAATAGAAAAGTCCTCAATTTTTTAATTATATATGAAATCATTTCTCGTATAAAATTTCGTCCCTATTGCTTTGGATTAAAATCCAATTAAAATTTCAATTCAAAGTTAACATTAAATTTTAATCAAATATTTCATGGGATCCATAACTTTTCAACCACACATTTAAATTTTTTTTTTTTTTTATCAAAAATTTAATTTTAATCCCCACCAAATACCCTTTATTTCTTTTCAACTTGCAAAGAAAAAAAGGAAAAAGACCCGTAGTACAGTGGGGCAACTTTTCCTTTTTCTTTCCAAATTAGAATTCTACTTAACTTTTCCTAATAAAATTCTTCTCTTTCAATCCAACTAGTTAACAATGCTTATATGCAATGGTTCATCTAAAATTCACAGATAATAAGTTTTGAATTTTATCAACCATGTAAATAAAAAACATGTTTTAATGAAAGTTAAACAAAATTGTATACATCTTAGAAAATCTGTCTACAAAGACTTAAAATGAAAAAGACGTATACTTTTCAAAGCTTAACTATATTAATGTTTTGATACGAAACTTCGAAGTCATATCATCCGTAGAATTATGTAGATGATAACAAATTTTTAGTTGTACATGGACGACTAAAACACCCGCATGAGTTCTAATTCATCGCGATGATAGGGAAATTTCTAGATAGTGAATCTCAAGGTGTTAAAGGCTATACAATAATAGGGAACTAGTTTATAAAGAAGATTCTAGAAGAAAAGGAGGGTAGAATAGGAGAGGAAAATGTTTGGTTATCAAATAATTTAGGCCTGTTGGGTAGGGATTAAAATCAAATTTTAATAAAAACTGATAAAATGTATAATTGAAAAATTGTTGGTTTTATAAAATATGTAATTAAAATTAATTGTTGATTTTGATTTAGATTAAAATCTGAATTTTAATTTATATTAAATGGAATTTTAATATCCAACATATGCCAAAGAATTGCAAATGAGGCCTGTTTCGAAATATAATTGAAACTAATAAGTTTGTATTATTTTAAAAGTTTATATTTTTAGATAAAATGATTTAATATATTATTATAGTAACCTGATATTATGAATTTTTCATAAAATATTGTCCATAACAATCAAAAACATTTTCATAATGAATAAATTACCTGGCACAATATACTTTTCAATCACTTGAGAAAATAAATTACATATGTCACACCAATATTTTGACAAACATTTTAAAAATCGAGAAAATAAAGAAAAATAAAATGTAAAAATCAAAATCCAACGTTTGAAAAAATAAATAAATAAATAAAAACCTCATACAGCAATTAAACAAATCACACTAAACAGAACAAATTTATAGATCAACATCACAGAAAACTCTCTCAAATTCACCCTTTGATGAAGAAAACGGAACTCTCAAAGGCCCACATTCGATCTTCAAATGGCGATGAATTTTAAAAACTCCCACTTTCTGCCTGATTTTGCTTCTTATTTTAACATCCAAATCTACTTTCCCTGAATATTTCTTCATTTTCAGATCCCTTGCCACCGCTCCGTAAAGTGTCACATCTCTCGCCGCAAGATCCAAGTCGAGGTAGGTCACGTTATGCCGTCGCTGATAAAAGGGAAGGACATTGTTGATCGACAGCATCTGATCCTCGTACGACACTGTAACCTCAATCCTGTCGTAGTATATCGAAATCCGTTTGTTGGGATTGTTTGCACGTAATACGAAATGGAAATTGGCATTGAGGTGGCCGTTGCTGGTTAAGTTGTAGTCTGAGATTGAGCCTTGTTCGATGGAGTATTTGAGTTTTTTGGGATTAACTGATACCCAAGCAATCAGCACGGCTAGGCCGACCACAACGACGAGAGCAAGCAAAACCATAGCAATGGATCGTACTAGCGGTAAGTGGCGTGGTCGGGTTGCTTGTTGTGGTTGCGGCGGCGGAGGAGCCATGGCGGAGCAACCGAGTGTTTGTGCAGGTCTTGTTATGGATAATCAGGTTGTTTTATGCAGATGAACATATGAGGATGCTGTGACTTGTGAGTACATTGCTTGCATGAAACTCAAGAATATATGGAGGGGTGAGAAAAATTATTTTGCAGAAAAAGGGGAAAATCACAACTAGACATGAATATTCTTAGCTTGCAGAGTTCAAAGAAATCTTCACATTGAAATTTGGTATAAATCTCATGTTCATACATTGGTGGCTTTTCATTTGCTTAATACTCAAGATATTCTAAATCACATCGAACAATTATTCTATTTCTTAATTATATTAAGAGTTTGAGCTTGGTATTGAACATCGCACGCCAATAGGTTATTGAGGGAAAAGAAAATATGGTCTTATATTGATGTGACCATATTTATAAAATTAATACGGAAATTCATTCAAACAATATTATAGTACTTTATTGAGCTACCGGTTCAATCGTTGGGTCATTAGTTGAATCAATATATCACTTATAATTATATTTTTCTTTAATTATTTTCAAATTTACAATGAAATATAAAAAATAATTACATGTAAAGTATAAATATGTAAAAAAAAAATATTACTAATATATTCAAGTTTGAATTTACTCAAAAAATATACGTATAATAATACTCAACAATTATTGTGTAATGCCCAACATTTTAATTCCTACAATCACAAGAATGTAATGCCTAATGATTCTAAATTTTTACAAAGTAATAGAGTTTTTGTTAAAAAATCAAGAGTGCGTTTGATTGCAAGTGTGGAATTTATATATGGGGAAGAAAATAAATTCTAGACAATTCAATTGTCTAAAAAATTTTTTTATAAAATTTATTAATTAAATGTATTTGATTGATTTAGTTTTCCGTCTAGAAAATATTAGACTTATCTATTTTTTATTAATAGGTAGATAAGAGAGAGAAAGAGAGAGTGAATTACCTGGAAAATAAAAACAATCCCTCCCTAAGGAAAATGTTTTCCTTATTTATGAAGGAAATATGATCACATGACCAAATTTGAAAAATATTTTCTATGAAAAAAATTGTCGATTAAGCACCTCAAAAGTATGAATTTATGTGGAAAAATAATAATTTTCATAAAAAATAAAGTTAATCAAACACACTCTAAAAGAAAAGAGTGAACAATACAAAAGAATTGAGAAAGAGTCCAAATTTGCACAATTTATTGATATCCAAAGCCTACTCTATATGTCAAGTATAACTAGAGCTAATTGATACAATTGTGATTCACAAATACTTCCTAATTTACAACAATCTCCCTTAAATTACTAATAACACAATATTGTCTCATTAAAAACTATGTTTGACAAAAACTCAATGAGGCAAAAATATCAAAAGAAGGCAAAAAAATGCAAAAGATTGAATCCACTTTAAAAGTTGCCTCGTTAAAAATCTTATCAACAAAAATCCAACATGACAAAATCTCAATTAAGAAAAAAAAGAGTGCAACACATATTTACTCTTTTCATGCCATATATATGTTGTAATTTTATAATTCGAGTGGACATATCATTATAATAATAAAGTGATAAATAGAGTATTATTATTCCATGAACGCTTGTTACTTAAACCTAGCTCTAATTCGAAAAACACATACACTTATATATTGGGTATCGATTTTAACTATATAATTATCTAAAAAATAATAATTAAAATATAAATAAGCACCCAATTTTTCAAATTAATAAACTCACAAAAGGTATTAATATCTTACTACGTCATAGTAAACCTAGCTACTTTAGCCCTCATTCACGCCTTGATATTCAATTCTTGCCTAAGTTGAAAGTCAATTATCTATCATAATCAATAGCCTCTCTCAAGGTCAATCAATCTTAAACTTATATGTGAAGTTAGTTATTCTAATTAAACTACTACAATATAAATATACATTAATTCACGAAGATTATTGCATTCCGAAATTCATAAAGCGTAATGATATCTCTACCTATATTTTATAAGACCCTAAGTTATTTATTATCACGTACTAATTTACTTCTAATCATTCGAGTGCAATATATATTAATAATGATCAATCATTAATGTCATGGAATAAGGGTAAACAATTAACCATGAAAGAATATTAGTAAAAAAAATAATTAATGAAAGCGTAAACAGAATATTATCAAAACCCTACTCACAAAAGGGTTTTGCTTATCATGATATTATCATAAAAATACTAATGAAAAGTGAAACATAAACCAGATGGACTTTGCTAGACTTACAAAATTTTTCCTCACAGAACACACTTACAGAGAAGACACAATAAAGGGGTGGTTGGATTTTTTTAGGCAATAAAATAATCATATGGGACTCACCCCCATGTGAGACTTCTGTAGCCTTTTTGTGATTTGTTCTTCTGTACACTCAATTTAATTCAAACCAGATAACTCAGAATAAAAAGTTGACACAATTTTGAATCTCTTCAACAATTTCGAACGACTCTTTTCCTTTAAAATCATCATAACGCAACAACAATTTCTTGCATTAATCTTGCTTCATGAATTTGATGTTTATGATATGGAATTTCTCTTTTACGCTCCTCTATTTTTTGGTATTCAATCCCCAATTCTTGACCTAATTTTGATCTTTACAATTTACATAGTCCTCGACATGCCTTGAAATTCGTGACAAAGAAATACTTGAGTTTTCCTTAAAATTTGAATTTAAAAAAATAATAAAAAAAAAATCATAAATTCCCACTTGAGCCCGGTCAACTGCGTTGGCGAGTTGCTTACCGTTACCTTGCTACGACCCTCAAAAAGTTTGCCAATTGATTGCTTGGGTCTCAATTTATTTGGTTTGGTTATTTTTGGGGTTCAATTCAATTTTTCAATCAGCCTTTTGATTTTTCCTTGGTTCATATTACGTGCACATTTTCAGTGTATACAATTCTTTACACCTCTTACATGGAGGTGAGCCTGCACATAATAATTACGTGTGGACCTCCTTCATGTGTGGGGATGTAAGACTTTATGTACATCGAAAAGTGTACGTATAGTCTTATCCTTTTTCCTTTACCCACGTCATGCACCCTGGCACATGACAGGTGCCTCTTAAATATTTTTTGACTGTTCACAAGATAATTGCAAAGACTGTCCCTCAACGTTTCTCTCTCAATTTCGATCCTCAAACTATCTATATCAACAATTTTGGTCCTTCAAATTTCCATCAAGTCCAATTTTTCCCCAATTTTTGTTTTATTCGATTTAGTCCTTAAACTTCACAAAGAATTCATTTTGGCCACCATATTTTATGAATTCTTCCAATTAAATTCCAGTTTTGTCAAATAAAGTCCCAATACTTTCAGCCCCAGTGAAATTCCATCTTTATGTCCAATTAATGTTTCAAATCACTTCCTTTTTACTTAATTAATTTTCAAAGTGGGGACTGAAACCTATACAAATCAAACAGAACACAAAGTGAGTAAAATTTTGCTCGTTTAATAAGCATATAAAACGTATTTATCAAATACTTCCAAACTTAACATTTGCTGGGGACACATGCAAAAATAAAAACAAGACTCATTCAATTAGACATGTCACCAATTAAAAAAAAAAATTTACCGATTTAAAAAAAGAAAAAGAAAAAAGAAATCTAATTTCATCAATAAAACTATTTAGAATAGAATTTTCTAAAATCTAGAGGTACAACCGTCTTAACTTGCTTAGACGTTGAGCAGATTTTGTTTTTTGCAATTTTATAAGTCACACATTAACATTTATTTCTTAACATGTTATTTTAATCTTTTATTTAACTGCTGCTGCTGTCCTCGTTGATGGATTCTCTCCACAAATGCAAATTATTTGATAAATTGTTCACATAGTTGTAGTCTTTCAGCTAATTTCAAACCGATGTTAGAGGGTTCACTTAGTACAAGTTCTATAATATTATATTTTGCTCTCTTATCCTCTTGAAGATGATCCGTTCATTGTTTTTTAATTGAAAAAACAAACTAACTCACAGTAGTTGATCTCTATATGCTACCAATGGCTTTTTTTTTTGTTCTTTCCATTCCTTTTTTTTTTTTTGGTTGCCCTATGACCTTTACATTTTGCCCTTTTAAATGATTCCAATTCGGTGCTTGCAGGGGTGACGACTTCAGTGCACCAGAATTTGATGATATTACAGTTATTATTTGCGATCAGGTATTCTTGTCATGTTCTACGATGAAACAGGCTTTGAAATCAAGTTAAAATGTATTCTGTTTTCCTATATCACAAGCATGCCATGATAAACATTATGGATTTTTTTGTAGTGCGAGAAGGACTATCATGTTGGTTGTCTAAGGAAGCAGAAAATGGATCTAGAACACCATTTACCTTGAAACATACGATGTCTCTTTTTCTCAGGGGTACTTCCAGACGCTCTTTTTCTGTATTGAAAATTTTCTCGCGACCTTGAATGTGAAAAACCTGGTGCTTCCTGCTGCTGATGAAGCCAAATCTTTATGGAGGAATAAGTTTGGTTTCAAAAAGATCAGCACTGAAAAAGTATTTTCATTTTCTTATTAGTGTATTTATTTCACGAGCGATGTGGGAAACTAGAACTAATTATCAATGCTTGTATTCGTGTTTGCTTTTGTAGCTTGATCAGTACAGAAAGTAGTACGAAATGAAGATCTTAAAGGAACGACCGTGTTACATAAATCAGTCTCCAAGTCTTGAAATATCAGACATTTGAAACGATATGAATGATTTTTGTTTTGAAGGTCTTTTCGAAATGTACGGCCTAATTTTGCAAAATTGCATGCCATTCTGTAGTGGCTGCTATCACATATACTTTGTAATGTATTATCTTTTAGATGGATTTCATAGTACATTTTGGAGTTTATGAATCTTGACTTTGAATCTAGTCGATGAGTGTGCCTTTAAGCATTGAGAAGCGAAAATCAACAAAGTATATGATCGAAAATTTTTATTCTAATGGAATACTTAGAATTGACTAAAATGCATCCAAGTTATAATCTTTGGAATCTACCGCATTGTGCAAGTTGGCTAAGGTGAAGTTTTGGCTTAGTCAAGCAAACGTAAAGAACAATGGTGAGTTTTGCTACAGGAACAGGGTTAAAAACAAGATGCACACATGTCGATGCATAATTGGAGGGTTTGAAAATTTGAAAAAAAAAATAGTCAACAACTTGCTGACACATCAGCCTACTTTTATTCCATGTCTTATTGTCTGTTTGTTTATCATCACACAACAATGGTAACGATCAGCGGCTTTGGCTTGTCTATGTTGCCTACACGTGGCTCCTACATGGACGTAAGTAGGAACCCACGTAAGTAGTAATTGTTAGTATTTTACTATTTTTTATTATTTTATTTATTGATAAAAAAATTCATTCTTAATTAAATTTATCGATATTAAAATCTTTTAACCACGAACTAAAAGTTCATGTCTAATCTTAATTAAATTTTTGATCAGTTTGTTAGTGAAAAACTTTGTTCTTATTCTTACATTAGTATTTTAATCGTTATTTTGTAATATATGATTTTTTTACACTGAATATATTTAATTTGTATTTTTATTACTTTATCCAACAATTATTTTTAATCAAATATATTAAACGAAATTTCTTTCAATTATTACCAACAATAATTGTGCTACATAGATTTTGTTGATATAACTTTTAAGAACTGAGGGTGTGTTTGATTGTATTTATCTTCCTTGGAAAATATCAGTTTCCACTCAAATTTCTACTTTGGAGTGTTCGATTGTTATTTTTTTCCATTGAAAATATACCAAATTTTTCTTGTTTTTAAGAAAAATATTTTCTTTGGGGGAGTAGTTTTTTGTTTTTCTCAAAACAAGGAAAAAATATATATATTTTTTATAGGTGATATTTTCCATGCCTTGCCTCCTTAGAAAATATTTTTCTTAAAAACAAGGAAAACTAGGTGTATTTTTAAAGGTTGAAGAAAAAATTCATGAAAAACATGGCAATCAAACACTTCAAAAGTTGAAATTTAGTGCAAAAAAATCATTTTCAAATCAAACGCAACCTAAAGTTTTTTAAGCCTATTTCCCAAAAAATAAAATAAAATTACTTATCTATTTTTCAAAATCATTTTTCAATCACATTCTCCCAATAAACACCAACTCCATATTCTTCAGGTAAATCCCAAAACTTTTTATTTTTTAACCACTCATTCTTCAAAAAAATTACTATTTAAAAATTCATTATTCTCAAATAATGGCATTTAAAGGCCAAATAAGGGCACTTAAAATAATTCGCCAAACTAATCCATCTCTACATGACCGTTATTGACATGTTTCTGATGTGCCTAGGGGTGGGCGCGGGTCGGTTCGGTTCGGTTCTAAAGAGAACCGAACCGAACTGAACTTTTCGGGTATCTAGTAAATGGAACCGTCGGGTCCAAATATAATTATGGAACCGTTCGGGTTCGGTTCGGTTCGGTTCGGTTCGGTTCGGTTCGGTTCTGTACTGTAATTAAATTTTTTAATAGTTATAACAATATTGTATAAATACAACTAATGATACATTCAATGGTTTTGGAATGTCAAAGACTAGGAAACTATTTTGTTCAAATGATAACTACGATCAAAGTTTCGGTTGGCGAAGGTCACAGTTTCGATCGGAGGTCACAGTATCGACCGATAATTGTATAGGTTTGAAATATTAGCGAGGCTGCGAAAGTGAGTGCGAGAGTCGAGACAACGTTACGGACTTTGGTGTTGGTATTAGGGTTATTTAGTGGATTTGATCTTGCTTGGCTAAGAAATGAAACAATAAAATGGGTAATTGGGTCAAAAATTAAAAAATTAGAAATGAAACAAATTATTGAGCCAAAAATTTGGACTTAGAAATCATTAATTTGTTAATTTGTTTAAAAAAATTAAAATAATTTGATTTACTCAATATAAAAAAAATAAATTAGAAAGATTCGGTTCTTATTCGGTTCTTCGGTTCTAGGTCTAGAACCGAGAACCGAACCGTACCCGTCGGTTCTCAATTCAGATACCCGTTCGGGTATTTAATTTGACAAGAACCGTCGGGTTCGGTTCGGTTCGGTTCGGTTCGGGTTCAGTTCGGTCGGTTCGGTTCGGGAGATTTGCCCAGCCCTAGATGTGCCATTAACTAACGCGGGAAAATTTTCAAAATTTGAAATTTAAATTCAACCAAATTAGAACGTTACCGTTTTATCTCCCTATATTCCTTCTATTTCTCTCTCACACAAAGATACTTTCACATTTATGTATTTCTTCAGTATATTCAAAATATATAGAGCACATTTTTGGGCCTTTCTTTCACTCATTTTTAGACGATTTATTTAAGAATCAAGAAATCGTGAAATTTGGACGCGAATACGAAATGGGTCAGATCGAGTACTCAGAAAAATACTTCGACGATACCTATGAGTACAGGTGTTTTTCTAATTTATTTGAATTATTCCTTTTTGCAATTGTTATGTGTCATTTTTTTCATTTTTTTTTTTAGGATAATCTTGCATTTTTTGGTGTAATTTTGGAATTTTCAGGCATGTTGTTCTTCCACCAGAAGTGGCTAAACTGCTTCCCAAGAATCGTTTTCTCTCTGAAGTAAGTTCTTCATAATTACTGTTAAGATTCTTACCATTCTTTTATTTTATTTCAGCGAATTCTGCTTCTTTGTGTTAGTTAATCGAAAAATGAAAATGCCGAGAAGATTAGGGTTTCGTAGTTCTCTGATTTTTTATCTTTTATTTTTTTTTTCTCGAAATTAATACATTCATTAGTAAGCTGTGTTTGATAAATAAATATAAATATAACCGATCGGCTCCGTGTGAATTAATACTTGAAAAATTACTCAATTTTCGATTCGATTGCTGCATCCGATCAAGTTTTTACTATTTTCTTCGAAACTCAATAGAGGAACAGAGCAAACTAGAAATTATATCGTCCTAACTTGCATAGCATTTGTGGTTGTATATGTAAAACATTAAATCAAGCTTTTATATGAATGTCTCTATTATCTTCATTCAAGTAAATCTTAGAAGCGGGTTTTTGTAAATTTGGGCATCTTAATGTGGCTTGATTTTGTTATTTTTAGAATGAATGGCGTGCGATTGGGGTTCAGCAGAGTCGTGGGTGGGTCCATTATGCAGTTCACCGTCCGGAGCCACACATCATGCTCTTCAGGAGGCCACTGAACTCTCAGCAGCAGCAGGAGAAACAAGCTCAACAAATTCTTGCCAAGTGAATAATCATTCCTCTGGTTTTCCCTCTTACTGAAATCCTCATTTCTAGAAATGAACCTACTATAAGATTTTAAGCTATTATGAAATTGTGTTCTCTCGGTTTAGGATCAAGCGTTGAAAGTCTGTTTCAATGATTTCGAGCTCGATAGTAGTTTAAATTTACTGTTAGTACATATGTTTTCTTGAATGTTCCAATTTCATTTCGCAAGTATCAAAGGGTTATGACTGATTTTTATTGTTTTATCTTTATATACAAAGTATCTTATGTTTCATGCCAAAGATTTTGCATAATTGCCTCTTTGTCTAAATCATTCCCATTTAGCCAAGAAAATATGATTAATTTTACTGGTTTGTCATTTTGTTGTCTTGTAATTGGAGAATCTCATATGATCTTTGGTGTTGATTCTGTTAATGATCAGTGATTAGGAACATTTTTTGAATTTGCAATTCGATTGTCGAACTCATTAAACTGTACCTTGGGGAAATTTTGGAACTTTTTGGCATCCCACCATGTTATTGAGGTTCATGTCTCAAGTTTAGTTTCAGTGTTTGCTTGTGAGGGGATTGAGGAATATGTGCTTTGATGGTTCATAATGCGTATGCTAAATCATTTTAGATTAGATCATATTGATGAGGTCTTTGAAGTCATTTTTCACTTTCAATTTATGCAGACGTGATTAGATATATCTTGTTTAACTTAACCTATATTAGGCTCATGTTTATAAACGGTGTATAATGCTCAATTCATATTTTTGCTACACATTTTAAAGGATCTAAAAGGACTTCTTAACTTATACATCACTCATTTATGTTGGTTTATAATTTAAATAAGAATGTACTAAAGTAAATTTTGTGGTGGTGGTGACTTTCTAGTAATGACGTGGGTGCTTTTGGTTTTGGTTGGGGTGGCGTGTTTGGAAAAGAAAATAACTTTTTCTTTTATTTATTTATTAGTTTTATTTAATGATTTAGATTGTTTAACGTAAAAAATATTAAGTTATTATCTTTCCCTATTTTAAATTATTTTAAAATTTGGTCATAGTCAAATTCTTTGATCAACTAACGGATATATGGATGGAAACTGTTCATATATCTTTTCGCAACATAGCAAATGAAAGGTTTCAATATAATCTACAAAAAATGAAATGTTTGAAATCGTAGCTTCAATTATTGCTTATTATTCATCGGTTGCAACCTTTTAAACTAGTTGTCTTCTAGCCTACCTAGCCTAGGACGTTTTAATTATTCTTGAAGATATTTTAAACAACACCCCAAGTTCTAAAAAGTAGGGAAAAAAAGAATGGAGAAGAAAAAACAAAACTCAAGTTCTAAAAATTAGGGGGAAAAATGAATGGAGTAGTCCTTAAAAAGACATGCTATCCACTTCCATGTTTTCAAGGTTTCTTCAACATGTTAGTTAGGTTCGCCATACTATGTTTGTTGCTATATACAATGAGTTTTTGTGGATTGTATGTATAGCCATGCTACATGTACAAGCACATCGTAGACATCCAATAATAAAAATGAATATTTAGCAATGTCAATGTTTACAAATATCACGTGCAGATTCTCAATCACAAGCACGTGAAATGTATTAATCAAAATTTACTAAACTTTAGATTTGTAATTGGAAGTGGCGATGAGTTGAACTAAATGAGAAATAGGGTTCATGCAGTCATGTTTAATTTAATTTAATTTTTTTTATTTCAATTTTATTGTAAAATAAGTACTGAATTGTTGTTTCTATCAATTACATGATGCCTTGTCTCAAGAATGTGCATAGTAATGGCATCAAACACCCCATTTTATGTGTACATATTTCTTGAATGATTATTTTGTTTATATTTATGCATATTTGCTATTTAATTGGAAAGTCTAAATATTTCACAACCAACCAATTGTCAAGTTGAAAGGTAGCCACCTCAAATATGCATATACGGAGTTGTCTACATGATGCTATTGGGTTGGAATGAGCTAATAAAATAGCCCATACTTGGCCAATTTTTTCTACACATTTTGAAGGATCTACAAGGACTTCTAACTTACACATCACTCATTTATGTTTGTTTATAATTCAAATCATTCGTAAAAATTTACTAAAATAAATTCCTTATCTATTGTATATTCTATTCAGTATGTTGTATAATGGGAGTCGTCTAGCCTTTCATGCAAGATTAGCTCACATTTCGAGTGTCAATTCTGTCTGCACTTTTAACCTTAGGAACAGTTGAGGTGTGGGCTTATTTTTCTGGCTCTATCTAAGCTATTTATTACTATTTAGGGATAATTGTAGTCGTGGTCCCAAACCTTTCAATTTCTTGCACTCTACACAAACTCTTTATCTCAAACCTTTAATAAAATAAAATTGATATATCACCATACCAAAACCTACCACCGCTTGCCAACTTCACCTCCACCTCCACCTCTTCCTCCATCCTACAGCACCATGCCTCGCTAGTCAACAAACACCAACGCCAAGCCCATTAACAACCTCCAAAACAGTAGATTTGTGGTTCCCAAAACAAACTATCATCGCTGCAAACCTTCGTGTATCAAAAAGTGAAGGATACTAAGCACCGGTTTCACTGTGACAAATCTGTGAGTTTGAGGCTGGGATTCACTTGAAAAAACTCGAAGTTTTCACTTTAATAATCCAAATCTTTAAAAAAAACCAAATAGAAGAGTGAAGAGATCTTAGAAATCAAATTATTAGCCTGTTTGATACTCGTTAAAAAGAGTTTTTTTTGGGGGGGGGGGGGGGGGGGGGGTGGG
>NW_019227357.1:277647-286365 GCF_002742605.1 Olea europaea var. sylvestris | reverse complement strand
TAGTGATGTTTTACCGCACGTATAGTTAAAAAGTAGTAAAAATTTTGGATTTACGTGTTTATTATTTTATTGTGAGAATGTGTGGTTAAAGATGAATTTTCGAAGAATTGTAGAAAAATACGGGCTTACTGTCTACGGTTACCGTGACAAACCTGTGAAATTCAAAAAATAAAAATAAAAATTCTTCTTTTGACTTTGTAGTTGATTGCAATCAGTGGAAGTTGCTAAACACGGCTTTGATTGTAGAAGTGGTGGCGGTGGGTGTAGGTTTGATATTAATTTGGATTTTGGAGTTGGGAATGAGGAATAAGAATGTGTTTTAAACCCTTTTAGGGTGTGCGTGAGGGGTGGAGGGAGTGGTGGTACCAACGATATGCGGTGGCGGTGACTTTCTAGTAATGACGTGGGTGCTTTTGGTTTTGTGTTGGAGTGGTGTGGGTGTTTGGAAAAGAAAATAACTTTCTCTTCTTCTTTTATTTATTTACTTGTTTTATTTAATTATTTAAATTGTTTAATGTAAAAAATATAAAGTTATCATTTTGTCATATTTAAAAATATTTAAAATTTGGTCATAGTCAAATTCTTTGATAAACTAACGAAAATATGGATGAAAACCGTTCATATATCTTTTCGTTGCATATAAATGATATTTTCAACAAAACCCGAGTTCTAAAAAGTAGGGTCCTTAAAAAGACATGCTATCCACTTCCATGTTTTCAAGGTTTCTTTAACATTTTAGTTAGGCTCACCACACTATGTTAGTTGCTATATATATACAATGAGTTTTTGTGGATGGTATAGCTAAGCTACATGTGCAAGCACATCGTAGATATTCAATAATAAAAATGAATATTTAGCAATTTCAATGTTTTCATATTTCACATGCAGATTCTCAATCACAAGCGAGTAAAATGTATAAATCGAAATTTACTAAACTTTAGATTTGCTACTAGCAGTAGCGATGAGTTGGACTAAATGACAAATAAGGTTCATGCAGTCATGTTTAATTTAATTCAATTTAATTTTTTTTTTACTTCAATTTTATTGAAAAATAAGTACTGATTTGTTGTTTCTATCAATTACATGATGCCTTTTCTCAAGAATTTGCATAGTAATGTCATCAAACACCCCATTTTATGTGTACATATTTCTTGAATGATTATTTTGTTTATATTTATGCATATTCTCTATTTAATTGGAGAGTCTAAATATTTCACAACCAATCAATTGACAATTTGAAAAGGTAGCCACCTCAAATATGCATGTATGGAGTTATGCACACATGATGCTATTGGATTGGAATAAGCTAATTATTATACTTGCCTTGAAGACCTCATTTAGCAACTAAGCCAATTTTTTAGTCGAGAATATTTTATATAAGAAAATCGTCAACTCGTTGTTTCAATTGGTATACATTTTGAGTCACTGTTTGACCTACATTCTTAAACAGTGATTTGACATTATTTTAACCACACATTTTTTAATGAAATAATATTACATGCAAATTCAAAATTTTTCCTTATTTTTTAATTACATTTCCCATCAATATACTATTAAAAAATACATTCTTATGAAAATAATGTGGCTCAAATAAGGGCTAAATCTTCAATACACTATCTATATAAATACAATTTGACTAATTTCATGATGTATCAAGTCTTGAACCAATTTATAAAAAGATAAGTATTTATGTACGTTTACATATTGAATTTAGTATTCATAAAAGACTCACTAGCAAAATTATTTTAAATTGTTGCAATAATAGTCCTTTACTATGTGTGCTTATCTTGATGAATCCTCGCAACCTCCCAATATCTTTTATATTTTAGACAACTAACGCAAGTGCCCACATGCTTGGCTTAACAATAATCACATAAACGTTCACACAATAAACACTTATAAGTTAAGTCATGAGTGACTTAAGCCTCCCACCTCAACCCCCTCTTGTGTGTATGTGTGTGTTTACCTGGAATTTCTTGATTAGCTTAATGAAATTTAAATCCATGATAAGCTAGTGTAACCCTAATACCTCGTAATGTGATTTTAAGACATGTTTGGCACAGTAAACGATATTGAACTGATAAATTAATATATTTTATCAATTAAAAGATACCCATCTTTACATTCATTAATCTTAGTCGAGTAATGAAAGTTATGTTGAAGTAAAGAAGTTTTTATTTAGCTTTATTTATCATTAAAAACAGATCAAGCTCCTACAACCTAATCCATGACTTAAGTCTTAAGTTGTGATGCTTGTTATGCCTAACCTCACCAAATAGCAATGCCACTCCCAACCCAAGCCACCCCACCAGGGGGTGGGAGTGGCGGCAGGTTAGGGTAGGGTGGATAGGAAAATGAAAAAGATGCCTTGCCTTTCTTGAACGGAAGGCAACCATGAACACTAACCACTTGCTCACTCAAAGAATTGTATTTCAACATAACATAAAAACCAATAAAGTGTTCAAAGATTAATTAATGAAATAATAACTCTTGACAGTAAGGGGGAAAAAAATTTGTGAGTAAATTTTTCACATAGAACAATAATTATCAATCCATTCTCTTTCTCCTAGTAGTGGCAATCCACCAAAGCCACGGCGGAGAAGGTTAGACCTTGATGGTTGGAAGAAAACTGAAAATTCGGCCTCGGCCCCGACACCGGCCGGTGATTGTCTTCGGCCGGAGCTGGCAGGTTGAGATCCAATGCAAGAATATTTCTAGGCTTTTCACCATCATTGGATGATGATTCATTAACTCTTGTACTATTAGGGTTCCTATGTCTTCTCATGTGTCCTCCCAATGCTTGTCCAGACGAAAACTTTGAACCACATATTGAACACTCATGAATTTTAGGATTATTATGAGTATAATGGAAACTTTTGTGGGATTTCTCTTCTTCTTCTTGATTGCCAGACCGGATGTGGACCGGAGTTTCTTTTTGATCATTTTCCGATGGTTTCGACTTCTTGTGACTTGCTCTATGGCCTCCTAATGCTTGAAATGATGGAAAACTTCTGTTGCAAGTTTTGCATTCATAAATATATATGCTATCTTTCGTCGTCATTGATGTCGCATTTTTCGGTAGTGAAACACCACCTTGTGCCAAAAAAATTAAACAATTGGCCATGTCTTCATCTTCCTCGGTGTTTGTAGAAATTGAGGTTGTCAGAGAGGAAAAAGACGAATAAAACTCACCTCCTCCTCCGTCTCCGCCAATCAGGGCGGTGGCTCCGCTTGATGACAAGGTGGAGGATGACGGCCTTTGCCGCTTGGTACGTTTCCCTTTAACAATTGAATGATCATTGGACCCCAAACACTCTTCCATGATTTCCATATTGGATCCTTAGAAGGAATTAGAGTGAGAGAAAGAAGAGTATTTAGTAGTGTAAGAAAGTGAAGAAGAATGATGAAAGAAACTATGATGGGATTGTTAGTGTTGCTACATGTATACAGATATATAGTGGACCTCATGTATGTATTAATTTGGAGTCAAAAGCAACCCTTATGAACATTCACATTGAATCGTTGTTGAGTGCCCATTAGTTAGCAATTTTTCACTTCAAAAATAAAATAAAATAAAAAATTATCGTTATTTCATTATTCGAATAGTCATTTTTACTTCTTTACCCACAGGTGGAATTTACTTTTCTCTCTAACAATCAAAAAATCAATTTTCATTATCATTACCGAATAGGCCCTATATATGTCACGATCATCTTAGTGTTTCTACAAATTTTATGATAAATTCATTTTCCATCCACTATTCTATTAAACAATAATTTTCAACATTAAAACATAAATATGATATATAGTACGTAGTCTAACGAATAAGATTTTATCTTTTTAAACTACATTTTTTAATCTACATAAAATATTTCCAAATGATGGAGCTAGAAACTTACCTAGAGGAGGCAGCCAAAAGAGGATTTTGGAGAGGTTTGCAATTAAAGAAAAATAAAATATTCTTTTATCAATTTTGTATAGTTATAAAATAAAAATTAATGAAAAGCATGTATAATATAAGTTCTACCTAATATAATTACAAGATAAAATTATTTATTATTAGGGTAATTAATGAAGTCCCTTAATTTTCTTATCCCCTATTCAAAAGTAAGTTGGTGGGTTGGTGGTTGTTGGATGGTTGAAGCATACAAGTTGGGCTCCCGAATAATGCGGCATGTGAATAAAGAGTTATATAATGGTTTACATACAGATGGGATGTGAGCGAAAATGTTTTATTTATTTATTTATTTTTATAATTTGGTTGAAGAAATTTTAATCCAATCATATCTCACTACATCATGTGTATGTAAAATATTATGTACATATAGCACAACCGACCACCATATATATATATAAACGTGAAAAGCACGTAATAAGTGAAGGTGTAACTGATTTACAATATGAATAGGAAATTATAAGTCGTGGATGTCTTATGTTCTCAATAAAATATATTTAAGTTAAGAAGGATAAATGACAATCTCTTGTATTTTGCTAGGAATTGTTGAAAATAAATAATGTTGTGGAACTTTTAAGCAATTTATTATGACTCAGAATTAGTAGGTAAATTTTTTTCTTGAATTAGCTCACTCATTTTGGTTTTTACACACTACTTGTCACTCCTAGTATGGTCCCACTATGCTATTTATAAGAATCGAGGATATTTTTAGTGTAATTAAACTATTAGATAAGATAAGATAAGATAACATACATATATTTTACTTATATAGCTTCTTAGATCAAACAAGATAATGTTCATATATTTTACTTTCTAACTACTTCTTTAGTTGTCATATTCTTTATAGTAATTTAATTTTTTTAGAATGTTTCTAAAATTTTCATTTTTAACCATATCGTTTATTTTAGAAATGAAAATTCTAGTTTTAATACAGCACAACTCTCGATTATCCGAACACTATGTGTTCATATATTTTATTCACTTTTTTTTCTCTCTCGACTGCATCCTTCTTTATCCTAATATACATATAAAAATTTGTAAGTGAAACTTTAGAAATCAATTTCTTGCATTTATTTCTCTTCAAAATCGAATCAGTTCTTCCAGATCATGAGCATAAGTAAATAGATATGTTAACTAAATATGTTGTACGTGAACTTTATGAGCAAAATATCGAAAATGACATTAGTAAATAGTAATTCACATAACAATAAATTATATCAAATATGCATTAATTATATGCCATTATTTAGAGTTTAAGTAATTCAATACATTGAAATAAATAGAATGAAACAAAATATTTTTTTAAGTAATTAGAGTAATAATAAAATATATATTTATTACATTAAAATGAATAGGATGAAACAATTTTTTTCTGTTTAAATTTTATTCAATTAATAATATAAAATATTTTCTTGGTTGTCATCAAGAAGAATTAATAAATTCAAATGAAGATTAGATATTTTAGGGTGTCGAAATTAACTAAACTATTAATAATTATCATAATGTCAATTATAAAGGAGACAAGGGTATCAAAACCTGACATTCATTTAATTTTTTCTTTATTTGTTAATTTGTATTTTTACACACTATAATAAATAGAGTTATGCTACTATATATATATATATACATACACACACACCCTTACCATCAAGATGATATTAACAATGACCTGACTAGTGTACACTCTTACCGTTTGAGCTATCTCTTGATCTCACTATACGTCCTGTTTTGATCGAGCATTCGTTTAAATCTTGTATTGTGTCTAATTTTGTTTAATATTTTAATTAAATCTTTCAATTATTCTGTTTAATGTAAAAATCTCCTTTAATTCCCAAAGTCAATCACCATTCATTAATTCTAAAATTAACTTGAGTCTTATATAATTATGTACTTATTAATCTTTAGTCTTACTCAAAGAGCTTTATTATTTCTTCCAACAGTGCAATGAGGCCCTTCTATGATCAAATTCTATGAAATTCCATACAATAAGTATAGTGTTAAAATTGGTTAAATCAAGTTTTTATATATATTCACTCTTTTGATTTCTTAAGAAGAAAATTTATGGGGTAACCAAACCAATGTCCCATGTTACCTTAATTGAATAATTAAACTTATATTTTATTTCGGCTAAATCAACCAATTCAAGTCTGTTAGCCTAAAAAGGGAAATTACTATCGTGACAATTGTAATTATTCTGAAGTCAAATTTATTTAACATTGTATCAAAATTTATATCATTTTTCCGTTTGACAAGCTTACAAAGTTGAGTAAAGTAACTTGATTGAAATAAAAGTATGAGCTAAGTGACCCCATTACGACACGATATAAGATTTACGTGTACCCGTCCCCCACACCACCCAATCCTTCTTTCTCTCACACACACATGCTTAAGTTCAAGTGCTAGTAATAGTAGTGGAATTAGTGATGTTTAGGAGAACCACTTTGTAAGGTGCCCCATTAAACAACTTTGAAAGACACTGACTTTTTTCCAACTCCCACCCAACATTAGGTTCCAAACTATTGCTTTTACTCAACTCTTACTACTACGTGCACTATTTTCCAACTCTCAAATTTTGCTCATGAGTTCTTAATTCTTAATTAAGCCCTTTTAATAGCCATCTCCGCACTCTTAATTATGCCACAAAATTTGGCAATCTTCATGTGCCCTAAGCACTTCAGTTGTTCAAGGTTTCAAGAAAACTATGTATCATAACAAACTTGATGTTACTAATCAAACAAGTCTTAACTGTCGAAGATTCAACCTTAGGCTCTCTTATTCTTTCGGATGAAAAAATAAAAAATAAAAAATAAAAAATCTTGTAATTCTATTGTATATGTAGACAGTAAATTAAGCTTTTGTTTGGTCCAAATTTTCTAAAACTCATTTATAAAAATATTTTATGGGACATTGGGACTGACAATTTGTATCAACTTTCTAATCACATATTTTAACTTTTATGAGGCTAAACAAAGCAGCGTGAGATGCATAATTTACACGAGTATGTGTTTAGGCTAAGATAGACTAATGGTGTTAGGGTATGATTCTCACTTATTAGATCTTGGTATTTCAAGTTATATAAAGTAGTGTGAGACGCATTACACACACGTTTTTTTTTTTTTTTTTTTTAAGTTAATCATCAGTTCAGTGCATAAGATCATTTACTGGAATATAAAGACAGCTGAATTAGCTGAAAATGCAATTGAAAGCTAAGAAAGATTGTTAGGATCTATTCCCAATCACATAAATAGTCCTACCTAATACCCAAGATTAGAAAGCTGACTGTTGTCAAATATTTATTTAATTGTTGAATTTTAAGTATTTCTTCATCCTCATTAGTGGAGTTTTCCAGATCACGATCGTTTGGAGCGAATCCAGGGGTCAAATTCAGCTAGGGCGGATCACGAGCATTGAAAGTTTACTATCGTCATGAGCGTTGAAAGCTTACTATCGCCAGCCAACGTCCATGATAGTGGGGTTATTTATTAATATTTGATTAAATAATATTCAAAAATCGTATGGATTAGAACTAAAAGAACTGGATTCACCACTAAAACTAGAATTAGGTATGAAGTTTCATTTTGGATGAAAAAATCGTTCCATAATCTGCAAAATGCCATAATTTATTTTTCAATTAAAAGGCAATATATATTAACAAAATACCAATACTCACTTTACAATTAAGGTTAATTAAACAAGTATTATTATATTAATAAAATTGAAATTATTTATGTACTTATATCAATTTTATTTGCTTGTATGATTACACTTTTTCGCCATCGATTTTTTGTTAATGAAAAGTTGAACCTTTTATTAATTAAATAAGTTTTGTTAAAAGATTCCTTATGACATTAAAGCCAATTTCCCTATAAATTCATCAACAATTAATTGACCAAACTCTCAAATTAGTTGATTAGAGGGAAATAAAAAAGAAAAGAAAAAGAAAATCAAGAAGAGGGACAAAGCACCGGCCAAAATATTTCTACTTGTATTAAACCAGTAAAATTAAACATGTATGATTTTGTTCTGTTATGTGCTAAAAATAAATAAGTGATATGATGGTAAAGTGGTCGATATGTTTAAAGAATGTAGTAAGTTCAAATCACTTTCTTTGCATTTGTTTTGGTAAAAATTGTTGAAATACAAAAATTATAAAAAATATTGTTCTTGAAGAGTTTTTGAATGCAGGACTTCCAATTCAATAGTGGAAGGGCTAACCAACTGAATTATCAGAGATGTTTATTGTTAATATGAATTATCAAATATATAATCTAGAAATTCTATCTATAATAAGGAAAAAAAATTCTCCCCAACAAATCCAAATAGGACGGCTACCCTAGCTGGCCACCACCTAAATTCGCCCCTGACAATCGTTCCTAATTTGATCGATCGTTAATTGTAAGGTTAAACGCTTGACTTTTGATCAATTAACGAAATTTTGGACGAAATCGTGCAGAGGTTCTTCTGATGCTCAATTTTGAAAGGTTTGTTTGGGAGCTATGTGTTATGATTTAAAGTTTGGATATAATCTCTACTATTTGAAATATTTAAAACCTTCGCTGCAAATTTTTCAACTGGGTTGGGCCTCCTGAGTCGAAAAGGCTAGCCATGTTGGGATGAGGTTACTTGAGGTAACGGTTTAGCGGTTTAAGACTTCAAGTTTTAAATTCAGATTGGGCTCCACCTAATTGTGAATATAAAGCCCTTTCAATTAACAACATATAGTTTTCACTTTTATTTTGAGAAAAGGGGGGGGGGGTGGGGCG
>NW_019227357.1:274259-277522 GCF_002742605.1 Olea europaea var. sylvestris | reverse complement strand
TGAAAACCCCGGTTTCTTTAAAGTTGCAACGCAATCTAAACATAAACCACGGATAAAATGTAGCCCCAAAAAAGGGTTATAAATGCATGAAAATAGTATTTTTAAAAAGTTTTAAAATTTTAATGGAGTTAGATATTGACGCCAGGTACGATGTGATTATCCTATTGGCTTGTTGTAGCAGATGATTCGCAAGAAAAGAACGACAGAAAACGCCCAAAAAATCAGAGAAAATACTCTGAATTCAACTCAATATTATTAATAATGCCGAATGATCAAAACTAACCCACAAGCCGGGTTAAATAGTTGCGAAATATGAAATTATGGAAAAATTACCAAAAATGGCAAAATCCCAAAATTATTCCAAAATAAAATATTAAATAAAAGAAGTAAGTTGCCAAAAATTTGGCTCAATTCGAGTTTTCTAACATATCGAAAAAAGGAAACGAAATATTACCATAAATAGTTAAAAATAACTTAAAATTGAATTTTGGAAAGGAAAACAGTGGGTTTTGGGCTCGAAATTGACGTCTACCGAGCATAGCTGGGTCGCCACGACGTGCGCACCGAAGAGAGCTTTTCGAATTGGGGTTATAATAGCGATTCCGATAACCGTAGCCAAAGTTATGGTCAAATTACCAAAGACGCATCAAATTCCCTCAATTAAGGAAATAATGGTGATTCACTTTCCATCTTTGCGCCGATCCGCCAACTCATGGTATCTCAGCTCCATCATCGTGCTATCTGACAAATCAACATCACTCGACTCGGATCCTCCTGCATCAGATATAGAGTGGGGTAACAATGAGGGATGTAAATAGTGGCTCCCAAATCATATTTGCAAATTCCAGTGATGATAGTGGTACTGATAGCAGTGACGATGACGAAGCCAACTATAGTGTGAGATAATAGTGACAACGATAGTGATAACGATGGTAATATTACTAGTGGCGAGATCAGATTTGGGATGTTGATTATTTTGGTGGTAGTGTTCAATTTTTAGTGGTAGTGGATGGAGGTGGCAATGATACAAATCTTGTGGTGGTGATGTAGATCGAGTGGTAGCGATGAGGATCTGGTGGTGTCAATGTAGATTAATTTGATGATGTTGGTAGTATTTTTGTGGTGGCTTGGACTTGATATTTTACCAAATTTAGTAGCGAGATAGAGGTGATTGTGGCAAGTGTTGTGGTGGTGCATGGATCGGCGGTGGTGATCAGGGAGTGGGGAAGAGAGGAACGGTTGGAGGTGATGGGGTTGTGTTAGGGTTGGCAATCGGCTAGGCCCTTAATGCCACGAGCTCGGCTCGTGCTCGTGGCTCGTCCGAGCTCGTGGGCCGAGCCGAGCTTCGGCTCTTGGGCTCGTCCAAATTTTTTTTTTTTTTTTTTATATAGAAAATAAAGAATAGAGTTTTAAAAATAAAATGGGTTGGGTAAATTTTTTTTTTTTTTTTTTTATATAGAAAATAAAGAATAGAGTTTTAAAAATAAAAAGTGTTAAAAAATACAAATAATTTAACGAAAATAAATTTTTATTTTTTTTTATTTATATCATATTGTAATTTGTAGTATTTTTTATAAGGTATAACCGTATAAAATATTTATATAATGAAAACGAATTTTTTTTTGAAATACATTTACAAAAAATATTTTTTTGATTTCTTTTTAAAGTTAATAAAGAATAGGGTTTTAAAAAATAAAAAGTATTAAAAAATACAAATAATTTAATGAGAACAAGTTTTTATTTTTTTTATTTACATCATATTGTAATTTGTAATACTTTTTAGCAGTCATCACCCCTAATTCGGCACAAAAATTTTCAAATACTTGTTTTCTACTAGGAGAGATCGTAATATAAACTAATGCATTCCTAATCCTTTGAAATTCATCCTCTATATGTTTTAAACCATCTTGCACAATTAAATTTAAGATATGACACATACAACGAATATGAAACAAATACCCACCAAAATCAGGTTGAAGTACCCTACACAATTTATCGACGACTACCTTATTAACGCTAGCATTATCAAAAGTAAAAGATCGAATTTTACTCTCACAATGATATTCTCTAACAATACTGATAATAGCATTATATATATTATTAGCATTGTGAGGAAATTCAATAATTCTAAAAGTAATAATTTTCTTATGCATGCATCAAAGTGGGTCTATATAGTGTGCGGCTGCAGCTATATATGCTCTTTTATTAACCCCTTCCCATATATCAGAAGTTAAGGATATAACATCTCCATATTGTTGCAAATCCATAATTAATTGTTGTTTTGAATTATTGAAATAATTTATTGTATCGGCACGAAGAGTGTTTCGACTTACCCCAACGTACCTCGGTTGTAGATATTCTTTCACGAACGAGACGAAGTGTTGGTTGTCTGCAATAGTCAGAGGCAACTCAGTGGCGGCAACAAATTTCACCATTTCAGTTCGAGTCTCGTCCTTCGAATACACCCACGTGGATAGGGGTGAAGTTGTAGAACCGACGCCTGGACTGCCAAATTGTAATTGTGTTTGACCAGTTGGAAGAAGTCCATGCCTGGCTGCACATGATTTGTAGTGGCGGTTGAGATGAGTGGTACCAATTCCTTTTTGCCATGCCAATCTTTGTTGGCAGTATTTACATACTGCTTTAGATTCTGCAAGGCCATCAACGACTTTTCCCGTTGAAATCAACTTAAAGTGATCCCAACATTTTGCTTTTTTTTGACTTTTCGCTTTCCCCTCGCATCTGGGATATTTAATTACTGATCTTCATCTTCATGTTCCGCTTCGGGAACGTTAATATCATCCAAATCAATTGGAATGTGGCTTCCCTGACCGTGAATGTGAACATCTTCATGTATCGGTATGTCATTTAGACCGGCAAATTCATTTGAAAATTGACTTTGCGGCGTACTAGGCGATTCTCCATGATGTGGCAATGGCTCACATCCTGTATCGAACATGCTCTCAACAAATGAACGTTGATCCATTTCTATGATTGTTTATGATGAAATCTTGACTAGATGAATATAAATGTAGTGAGATTGGGAGAATTAAGAATTTGATGAATTGAAATTGTAACTAATAAACTGGAAAAATTGAATTGATATTGCATATTTCACATCACAAAGATAGTAAAAACACGATAATTGATATAATAAAAGATAGTTGAGACTTGAGAGAGTTGTAATCTTGGAAGAGATTGATATGAAAAAAAAAATTTGGGGGAACGGGATATTTATAGTAAAAAAATTGGGGGGGGGGGGG
>NW_019227357.1:266321-274087 GCF_002742605.1 Olea europaea var. sylvestris | reverse complement strand
AAGCCGCCCACGAGCTCATTTTTCACGAGCCGAGTCAGCTCGGCCCAATTGACATCCCTAGGTTATGTAATCAATAGAGTGAGAATGTTGGGGAGGAAAGTTTGGATCAGAGTTTTTGTTTTTGTTTTTGTTTTTGTTTTTTTTTTTGGGATACCCAATTTAAAAAATACCTCTTGACACTTGAATTAAAATATACTTTATGAAAATATCTTATTTTTAAATTTTAGAACATAAATACATGAATGGGCCTAATTTCCTCTTCAAAAAATGCCTGATTTTTCAAATTAATTTTTAACGAGCCGATTTTCTAAAATAGAAAATAGAAAGTAGGTTTGAGAATTCTTTTTCATAACTGAATGTTTCTCGACATAGATCGAGAGTCTCAACCAACATCTATAGTTTTTCTATATAATTAGAGGAAGAGGAAAATGAACATAAATAATAAGCAGCTGCTAAATCGATTAGTTGCATATTTAGCTTAGCTTAAAAGTTACTTCTTTCAAATTTTAAGCTGGCATACACAGACATAGTGTCAAAATAAGCTGGAAATTTTTTGCATTTTTCTTTTAAAAGAGTAACATTGATCTTTTTATGAACCATGCTACACAAATAGGGAGCCTGATAGTCTGTCAGCCTCCTTGACAGAGACCCCCCAAATAAGGAAGAGGAATAATTTTTTATTCAAGCGAGACCCATGACATATGGGAAGCGATCATCCCTTTTATCAACTATTTTCGATCACTTTAACATTTTCCTTTTTTTTATAGTGAGAAGATCCACAAAGTCAACCTAATTTAGTAGCCATCTTTTTAGCCCCCCGTTTGACCCCTATTACCTGAAAATGAAAATGGGAGGAGTAATATTTTTTAGAAAAATGAGTGATTGTAAAAGAAGAAAATATTTTCGATTTACGTATAATATTATTTTATGGAAGATTGTGTGATTGAAAATAAGAGAGAGAAAAATGAAATATCATGTAATTGAATTTAATGAGGATCAAAGGGAGGTTTATATTGTTTTCCAGCTATCACATAGAATCTTAAAAAGGTTCTAAAACCCAATGAAAAGTCACAAAACAATGACTCAATTCCGACTATTAGTTTATTGGCTTTATTGAAAATGTGGCATGTATTTACAATGATAGGACTACTCAATATAATTGACAATTCTCATCGTATATTTTTTAATTTTTTAATTGTATTTCTTTAATATTATAAACGTACACACGAATCATATTCGACCCAATCATTGATACGTTAAAATACTATTATGGGACATGATGACTTCTACATGACTAAGAATTTAAATAATAAAACCACTTGTACAATATATTTTCACAATTTGACTGACAATAAGTTTGTTGAAAAAATCATGATCATTGATTTTAAAAATAGTTTTTCAAATAGATGGATGTGATATTTGACAACTCCTGCATTGTAAAAAAAGTTGTAAAATACATTGTACAAGTGGCATGAATGAAATTTAAAAGTTGAAACACATTACGAGTTTTTACCATGCATTGCATTCATACATGTCATATAGTATAATATGACGACACAACTTAACATTTTTCATTAAATCACCTTCGTTTCCCTTGAACTCAAGTGAATGATACATGCTGAAGGGTAAACAATCTCGATGTCACTTTTTTCGTGAGCGGGCTTGTTTGGACTCGTGGACCGACTCTTTTTTTGGCCAATTTTTTTGACTTACTTTATTATATACTTTTTTTTGGACTTATTTTTATTTTTTACAAAAATAAAAATACAAAAAAACAAATGGCCCCTACTCGATCCATGAGGTCCACGAGCTAAATGACTGAGCCGAAAATTTGGACACCAATCGAGCTCAGCTCTTCTCGAAAGTCGGGTGGAACTCAAATGTTTAAGAATTATTCCGCAGGTACATAATTTTTTATCAGATTTTATACAAAGAGATAGTTGTTTTCTTGTTATTTGCTATTGCCAAAAGCTATTTTTGACAGCAACCAATCCCTGCAAGACAGCTATGTTTTCTGTATAAAATCTGTTAAAAAAATCTATACTTGTAACATTTCTCAATGTTTAAAGTTAAACTGGATTAGTTTGATTCATTGTCACCCCTATTTCGAGTCATGTGATTCAGCGATTGTCTCCATCGCTGCCGAATCAGCAGATTTTGGAGGGGCAATGTATAGGGATCCTTTAACTTTTTGTAACATGGATTTAGGTTGTTTTCTGTCAGAAGAAAGAAACAAAGAGACGAAATTAAATGAAGAAATGACGTGGAGCTTAGTCAATAAAATCCAATACTTATCCATTTTGTTTTTCAAATCCAATCGTAGGATGTAACATGATAATAATCACGCTACTGATAGCGCGTCAAAACACCTCCTATTAAATAAATATATTTGTTTCCAATTTATTTACGAGCCTATAAATTTCAATTCCTCTTTAATTGAAGTATAAAAAATAGGATTATTCTATGTGTACACTTTATCGTGTATACAATAGATTACACCTCCCTCACATGAAGGGCGGCTCACAAATATTTTATTGTACGTGGACCCCTTTCCATGTGAGGGGGTGTAATGCTTTGTGTGCATATAGCACAATCCTTAAAAATATAGAGTTTGTTTGTTAAGGTAATATAAAACAAGAAAATTTGAATTGACCAGTAAATTTAACTATTAAATTGATTTTCAAACTCGAAAACTTAATATAACTCAATCATTGGTTCTTTTCTTTATTAGTTCTACATATTGTTCCATTAAAATGAAAATTTGTTGTTCGGTCCAAATGTGTATAAACTGTGTTCGCATTCGAATTTACCTGGGTGGTGAGCCAGGGAAGAAGGCCACTACTCCTCAGAATTAGTCAGGTGAAACTTAGCCACCTAAGTTATCAAAAAAATAGAATAAAATTAAATTAAATTTTGTTGATTATAAGCTGTCGAAAGTAATTTCATAATTTCACCTCAAAAAGCATCAATGTGCCAAAATAAAGTTAGTATCACTTCATAGTGTTAACCCAAACCTCGAGTTCTGGATTTTAGCTCTCTATCATGATTCAAGACCCATTTTTGTTCCAGGTTAACCTAAGGGCTTCCAAAAGTGGAATAAGCGTTAGCAGTGCATTCGATTGGTTCAATATTAATGAATCTTGAAAAGATGGTTGAAGGTTGAAACGAATGTATAACAAGAATTCTTAGAATACCATGAAGCTTCTGGATAAGTATGGGTGTCATTTAACCTGCCAGAGTCAAATCGTTGAAGAGGTATTCTTCCTTTTTGAAATTTCAAGGATAGTAAAGGTGTATAAATGCTCGCTCAATGACAATAACTTTAATTGTCTTGATTGAATGTAGAATAATGTAGAAAAACAAATTTGAACTACAATGAAATTAATTGATGGTTAAGTCACATGTTATAATGTTGAAGCACAATTAACACTAAATATTATGGCGGAGATGTGACATTGTTATGAATAGATGAACCTAATTTGAATAGCATATTATTATTAATTTATTATCTAGCTTTTATATCATGAATTAAACTATTATGAGAGATTTTTTCAAAATTACAAATATATATTGGTAAACTATGTTTTGAGATATTCAATTATCATTATCTATATTCTAAAAGATATATGATACCATGTTCAATCTTGAAATTCGTTCGACACATATGATTAGCAACAAGAAAAATAAAGGCAATAGCATATATAAATGTGCGGTACATGAAGCCAAGATAGGGGGACATCTAGATTTTTAAGATCAAATATGATGTTGATGCATAAGGTAGTGTGCACATGTAGGTGTAATACTCTTGTCACGTCCTTTTTGATATGGGCGACCTTGGCAACAAATACCTTATCAAATGAACCCTACAACCAACTTTATCTTGTGTACCACATATAATTTGTGGACGACAAAAAGAAAGGACAAGGCCCATCGTGCTTTTCTACTATCTCTTTTAGGGACTCTTAAATGATGCAAAACTGATTGGGGCACATTTGAATAAGCGGTTTATTATCGAGCCATATTTTTTGAAATAACGAGAGTATTTCTCAATACTTAAAGTTCCATATTTGAAGTGAGTTTTTAAAAAAATTCTAATAAATTGGAGTACATATAAGATACAACAATGTTAAAAACTTTTTTGAATAAGTGGTTTATTATCGAGCCATATTTTTTGAAATAACAAGAGCATTTCATAATACTTAAAGTTTCATATTTGAAGTGAGTTTTTAAAAAACTTCTAATAAATAGGAGTACATATAAGATACACCAATGCTGAAAACTTTTTTCAAGATATCTTTCAAACGATTGGGATCATTTCTCTAGATTATGGGGATGGTAAAGCATGTCCAATGCAAATTTGCCTTTCACTCCCCCTTTTTTTTGGTCGTGGGCAAACCTTTTTTATAATTTGCTAATCTATACTACACGAATAAATTGGTGTGTACAGATTTGTGCTTCACCAAAAATGTACAGGGCACTCACAAACGCGTGAGTCCCACTTGAATAAATAATGGCCAAAATTTAACCCATCTCCCATGTAAGATGTCGGTAGGGGTTCTACCTATACACCAAGCAGGCTTCATACTACACACATTTACTTTAATGTTAAGCAAACAAAAAATGCAAATGTAATCTAGTATCGAAAACTAATTTATCCAATTTCTATTGGCTTAAATTTTCAGATTAACCTAATTTAACATGATATCAAAGCAAGCATCTTATGCATTGATACATAACATCATACTCATGCTCTACTAGACAACGTGGTTTAACAAGTAATTCGACCTAGCTCATCACCTAACAAATCGAATTCACGTACAAAATAAGATGGAATCGAAAGAGTGTAGAGGGGTGAATCCCACGCGTTTAGACATGGCAGTGGGATATATATTACTTTTTCATTTTCAAATCTTTTCGTTGTTCTTAATAATATCTTTTGCCATCAAATTTTGCTCCTTCGGAAAGCTGCCTCTGCAGTTGGTCGGTTACAAAGTTCGAATTCAGTCAAATCTCGATTACCACGTCACAGCTTTGTCAATTCTTTACAGGAAACCCATTTTTCCCTCCTTATAAAAACTATGGGCTGTAGAATTCTTAAGCACCAAATTTTGTTCATTACATGCGTGTATCTTCCAAAACAAACTGTAATTCATCCTTCAGAATTTGAAGTATTTCTAGTAAATATAAATGCCAATTTTCTTTTAATTGATAAATATCTAGTGATGTGATTTTTCTTGAAGAATTTGGGTTTCATTTTTCTCAATATTTGTTGCTGCAGTATAAAGAGGACAATTTCAAAGCTGAAAGCTGAAGAAAATGGCTTGTGAATTTGAAACTAATTCATCATTTCACAGACCTGATGTTTTTGATAAAGAGGATCATCTGCTTGATATTGATTCTGTGAATTATGGGTATGTCTAATTTCCTAATCATTTTTTTTTCCATTTTCCGTGCAAATTTCGATTTTTTATGCTACAGAATTTATAATTATAAGGTGTTAAAGATCGATTTATTGTTAGATGCAAGCATTACAGAAGAAGATGCAAGATCAGAGCCCCATGTTGCGACGAGACCTTTGATTGCAGGCATTGTCATAATGAAACTAAGGTGTGTGTTTCAATTCTTCGATTTATGTTTTAATTTGGGATGACTCGAGCAGCTAATTTTCTGTTTTCTTTTCGACAGAACACTCTTGAAATCGATCCACTTCATCGACACGATGTTCCACGCCATGAAGTTAAAACGGTTAGCCTTTTCTCCATGATAATTTAGCTTTCTTCGTGCAACTTGACAATTGTCCTAGTATTGGTCAGTAGTTGACCGTTGATTCGAGGGACGTTGAGAAATAATTTGTCTACTTGCAATGTATATTTTGTTGTTTGTATTTGCTGTGGGGGAAATAGAAGATCAACATTGCCGATGGATAACTGAAAAAGTATTCAAGCTTTGCTCCTTTTTTCTGCTTGAGAAAACGCATAAGAAAGGAAGGAGGAAATCGTGGTGCTTTCGGTTTGGTTTCCCCTACACTTTTCAATGCCAAAAGTAATTTTTATTTTCTTGATCTGGAATTGTTAGGCATTGTTGAGTCTAGTTTGCAGATAAGGTTAAATATCCAAGTTCTTTAACAATATCAGTTTCGAATAGAGTTGCGAAAAGGGATTCATGTAGATTAGAATACCCCCGGCATTTTCGATGCCGCTATTGAAATAGCCCTTTGTCAAGTATAGGCTTGGGATCATGTCTTCTTAGGATCTATTATCGTTCAAGTAACGGATTCTAGCGATTCCAAATTTATTGGGAGCAAGACTTAGTTTCTTGTTGCTTACTTATATTGTTTGATGTTAGAATTATGATATCTTTTTTTTGTTATGACCACTTAAATTCTTTTGCTTTCCTCTTATTTTCTCGTGATTTGTTTGATAGAATCCTCTATCTACAAAGTTACACAACCAGCTCGAGTTTTTCGTTGGTGTTTGGCTAATTTTCTCAGTTCATGTTTTCAGGTCATATGTTCCTTATGCGGCACAGAACAAGATGTATGTCCTGTAGTTTTGAAAGATTACATATTAAATTTAAGAGAGGATTTTTTTGGCCTGAAATATATTTGTTGTTGTCTGATCAGATTCAACAGAACTGCATAAATTGTGGCGTTTGCATGGGAAAGTATTTTTGCCAAAAATGCAAATTTTTTGATGATGATGTATGTTGTGTAGAATTTATTTTCACATTTTTTCACTGCCTATCTAATTTGCTCATATCAATGCTATTTCTTATCTGATTCACTGTCGTGATTAGGTCTCAAAGAAACAATACCACTGTGATGGATGTGGAATATGTAGGTACGTCTCTAAGCTCCCGATTGTCTACTATTTTTCATGTATTTCTCGTTCATTAAAGCATGCCATCCAATGCAAGTATGAAACTAAAGCCTTTCACCGAAGTTTACATGAATTTTTGAGATAATTCAGTTGGGCACTTCCTGAATTCTGGGCTCATGAAATAAATTTCTAAATTTAGTTTTGATGACTGCTTTTGCAGAACTGGAGGCAAGGAGAATTTCTTCCACTGTAACAAATGTGGTATGCTAAGATGATTCTTGTATCTCAATTTTCTTCCAAGGCTGTAATTTCCTTTATTTTGATGTTTGGAAATTTTCATAATTAACGGTCCCAGGATGTTGTTATTCGAATCTGATTAAGGATGCACATCATTGTGTGGAAAGAGCAATGCACCATAACTGTCCAGTTTGTTTTGAGGTAAACTAGGATTACTTGAGAATTACCATAAAATGGTGTTCACAAAATGTATACATTTATAAAGCGTTAGACTTTTTGCTTTTGAATGTGCAGTTTCTATTTGATACGATGAAAGACATTACTGTTTTACGTTGTGGGCATACTATACATTTGGAATGTGTCAAGGAGATGGAGCATCACCACCAGTAAGAACTCAAGGAACATGATAAAACATTTTGATTAATGTTACTTATATATAAGCAGTTACATAATAGTTTACATACAAATGCGGTGTCAAAAAGTAAGATGGGAAGAGTGTTTTTTTTCCTTCTAAAATTTGGTTGAAGAAATTCTGACTCAATCATATCTCATCCCATTATATGTATGTAAATCTTCCATGTACATGTAGCAGAACCAAAACATTTTCTTGCAATATAGCTAAATTCATGCGCTTCATTTTTAATTCTGCTTGTTTACCAAGAGTATTTGTGTTTTTTCTTTGGGATCTTTAGGTACTCGTGTCCTGTCTGC
>NW_019227357.1:257754-262455 GCF_002742605.1 Olea europaea var. sylvestris | reverse complement strand
AAAAAGGCGAAAGAAAATCTCAAACGTCCATAAATGAAAAAAGGAGCTTTAGTCTAGTAAGTTGAGTTCCCGTGATAAGATCTAGAGGGGTTTTGAACTTAACTTTCTTCGATTTTGATTACATTTTCATCGTCGTTGTCTCTAGATGAATCTTGTTTCCTTGACTGTTTTTCTCCCAAAAGAGGCTCAGTAGTTCTCTTGCTTCTGCAATCAGGTGTGTCGGGTATGATGGTCCTTGAACTTTCCACTCTATCCGATGAGATTCTAGGCCCCTCGGAGACGGGAGATCTCATTGATTCACATTTTGGCTGCTTGCTTAGCGTAGCCCTGATTGATCTTGGAATGCACTTCAAACGTGTAGAGCTGGCCTCTTCCTTTTCTTCAACTGAATCAATTTCCTTTGTAGCCCTTGATCATCAAATGATTTCATCAATACCGAAGGAAGGATAATATTAATTCAGTCGATAAATAAATCAAGAGATTTCGCCTCCAACTATGATCACTCCTCCTTCGTTTGAATTGTAAAACATCAAAATCTCATATATTAGATCAACCACGAATATGAGTTCCAAACATCAAAATCTCATATATCAGATCGACCAGGAATATTAGTTCCAACGTACACTGTGAAACACACAGACATGGTCCAGGGGGAAAAGAAATTGATGGGATTTGGCTTAACAATCATCATTCTTGAAAATGGAGTAACACGAAATCATAGAAATTGCATTTCCACTTAGTTCAGCCATGAAACTATGCACTTCATAATTTGGTACAATCATATATGCATATTTCAAGAAGGTAAAAGGCGGGTAAATAATAGACCGACCTGCCAGCATTGTATGAGGAAGATCGTTTTAGAGCAGGTACACTTTCCTCGGGCATACTTGTTTCAACCAGGCTCGTGCTAAAGTATTCCTTGTCTTCCAGTTTCATACCCATTAGCCTAGGATTCTCCATAAGGTAATCAGGCTCTCCCACCATTGATGACGTTGAGAACAATGGGGACGCAAATTTGGAATATGAAAACTTTGGCTTGTAGGTTGGAATTAGGTCAAAGCTGTGATTTTTAACTGAAATTGAACCACAAGAAATCAGTTGCATTAGCATATTCGAAGGTTTGAACTTCGTACTGGATGACATTCGAAATTCTTCCTCTTCAAGTATCCTAAAGCTGCTGAACTTCCTAGCATCAGAACTGATGAGGGATTCCAAAGTATTGATCCTGCCACTCGAAGAAGATGCACTGGATGTAGATGGAGGTGGTGAAACTAAATCTCTGCAAATCTCAGAAGTCTCTTTCATCCGACGAACCTCGTTTTGAGGAGTCTTGCCACTTTCTGGTTCAAACGACCCACCTTCAGTTGAAACACCTCTTGTACGAGTATCTTGAGTTCTAACAGCTCTGCTTGAATTTTCCTCAGTCAGAGTGGAAGCATCAGTGAGCCCATCACTCTTGTAGATCTTGTACTGTGTCAGACTCAAAGGCCCATTCCAACAGGAATTTTTACCAATGATGGACTCTGGAGACACGGCTGATGAACCCGGACGATAAACTGGAGGAGATTGTTCATCATCTTGAAAATTCTTCATAGTTTTACCATTCAAGCTAGATGAAGATGAAGATTCATCCTGGCTTCCGCAAGATGGTAGTTCTGGTAATGTTTTTGGATTCTGTACTATTACAGGACTAAAGCGACCTAAGAAACGATAAATAGAATAGTTTAAGAATTGTATGATAGTTACAATAATTTTAAAATTCCTTCCATAAAAACCTCAAGGATGAATAGAAACAGAGCTTGAATATTTATGCTTTCCTCTTTTAGTCACACAAGCATTGTTTCTTTTTATTGTAATCCCAAAATGTGTGAGATCAAAACTTTTAACAGTTGATTCAATCCACGTCCTAGAATCTCTGACTAAACAATCTCAAGAACAGGGAATATCATCAATTAATTGAACAAGAGGGGGAAGATCTTAGGATCAGAAATAGCAAGGGACCACTTTTTCCTTGAAAAGTTTTAAAGATTCATCCATTTAATTGATGAGGCATAAGAAGAAAATTCATGGTTCATATGCTTAGGAAGAAAGAAAAATCAAACTGAATTCTACAATTTCGCGTGATCAGTTTATGGGACAATGGAGGATTTCATTTTTGGAACACACTCGAAGGGCAGTGCAAGAGAACTCATAGTGAAATGATCAAATCTTCATTCATTCCAGAAAATACATTAAGGTACTCAGAAATGGTTGAAGCAGTTGAAATAGGAGGATCATTATGACTATAGACCTTGATAAATACCAAAGACAAAAAAAATGATATATACTACGGATGAATCGTTATGTATGGACCACTTTGTTCTTGCAGAATGGTTGAGTCCATTGCTCTTTCCCTGCGCCTATTTCTCTTTAAGGTACTTGTTCACAAGAACAACCTTTTCCACTTCATGGAACACCCATGGAGTGGCTAGTTCCTACTTGAAGGCATGTAATATGTTAAAGGCCAAAGTTTCTACTACTGCCTACATTAGTGCATTTTTCATTGTCGCTACAGCATCTTGAGCCCTGAAGCACAAGGATACTTTTCTCGTTGGCGTCCATTAGGTTGTAAATAAACACCCATTTTCACCTGAAATACTAACAGTTCACTAGCCTTGTATTTTTGTAATTCAGTGATTAGACATTAAAAATTCCATGGTATTTGCTATAAACAGACTTGACTAATTAATCAGAACTAGAAATCCAGGATTTGATATTGATTCTTACTTTCCCTACATTGCCGAATAACTATAAAACATGCTTCTCTCGCGAAAGCCTGTGTAAACGATTCTAGCCGTACTTAAAAGCTAAATACTATACCATTGAGATGCAATCCCAAGAGAAATTATAATTTACCCGAATTAGATTCTTCGAAGAGCTCAGAACCCTTGAGAACGTACTCATTCCCATGAGCAGGTAGGATCAAATCATCTTCACAAAGATCATGCCACACAAACCCATTCTTATAACTTCTGTATTGATAAACAAGCCCGAAAATCAAAATTCACAATATCAGATACTAAATCAAGGACTATTTTCAGTTTAATTTACCTCTTGCAAGACCAAGAATACACTGAAGCCATGCCTCTGCCTCTCAGAATATTAAGCCTTTCAATCACATCTTCAAAACAAACCAAATCTTAAAATTTCTAAAACCCACAAAATACAGATTAATTCATGAGAGTTGAATATGTAGAAGTAAAATCGAGTAGTACCTCTTAAGAAGAGCCCATCAGGGGAAGAGAGGGGGACTTCCATAAAATGTGGAGGCTCCAATTGTCGATTCCTACTTAAATAATACACTACAGGAACTTTTCCAGTATTCTGCTGCCGATTATAGTGGTGATTGTAATTATATTTGGGCGATTTTGCTGTCCATACTTTTGCTCTTTCAGGGCTAACTTGGCTATACTTGTTCATTCTCCCCTCCATTTTTTTACCTCCAAAAGTAAATCCTCTGAACTAATATTGACTTTTCACAAAAATCCAGTAACTGTATTCGTTTTTCTTGTCAAATTGTTTTTTGATTCAATCTGGGTATGAAGTAAAACAGTTAAAAAAATCTTTACAAAAACACAAAATAAGTATAAATAAATAAAAATCAGACACGGCTTGAAAAGGGTATTTCCCAAAAAATGCAAAAGATCAAATGCAAGTAAACCCAGTAATAGATTAACAAAACAAAGCCCAAATTAGAGCCAAAAATGAAGCACATGAGGTTTATGGATGATCTATCTGCGTGTAATTGGAAGAGAAAATCCCAACATAGGAAGGAATCTAAACCAAAATTATGACTCCCGCATTTAATGCATCATTGTCCCCCGACTATGTGTGAAGGATTGTGTGGATGGGGTTGGGGAGAGTGAGGAGACTGTTGATGGAAAGTGACAATAGAGAGAGACATGGACAGGTGAGAGAGATGGAGAAGATGAAAAGGTTGAAAAACTTTTGGCTTTTTTTTCTTTTTTGGTGTTTTTAACTTCTAAGTAATTTTTGTTTTTCTCTGTATACTTTTGAGTTGTGGAACCATAAATTCAGTTCAGAATTAACCTTTTAATTATTCTTTCTAGAAAGTAAAAAGTAATTTAAAAAACTATGTTTCCCATTCAACCGACGGATAAATGGAAAATACATGGAAATGACCTTTTCAAAAGGGTTAGGGGGTGTTCTTTTTGTGTTTCAATTTTGTGTTTTGAGTTTTGAATTCATTTTGAGTATTTGTTTTGAAATTGTTGAAAATGCGTTCTTTTTGTTAGTTTCTCAAAACAAAAAAAAATGAATTTTTTTTTTTTTTTGAAATTTTGAGAATCACCACAATACCACTTAAAAAAAAATTTAATTTTTTATTTTTTAAAAAATTTTGAGAATCACCACACCACCTCCTCCAAAAAAAAAAATGAAAGAAATGTGTGTTTCCTGCATTTTTAATTTTTTCAAATTTTACACTGAAAACGCCCAAATCGACAAAAAAGTCGTTTTGTGTTTTCTTCACAATTTTTTTTTTCGTTTTCGAAAACGGGAAAGAGAACACGTTTTCACTGTTTTGAAAAATTGAAAACAGAAAACGGCCTGAAAACAATAAAGAGAACAGGGCCTTAGTTTTCCAAAATAGCCTTTAAGCAAATTTCATATCAAAAATACCCTCCATTTGAATATTACATA
>NW_019227357.1:239639-241246 GCF_002742605.1 Olea europaea var. sylvestris | reverse complement strand
TGTCCAAGAAGCATGACTTTCCACCGACCGTAACATTTCCCTCCATTTCAGTTTGTCATGCGGGACAAAATCAGAATTGGACTAAACAAGAAAAATATATGAAAAATGGAAATTCATACAAAATTTAATTTTTTGCATATAAAAATGATTTTTTGTGCCATAAAATCAAATTGAGCTATAACACAGGGCAGTCTCCCAAATCCACACCAACTGCCATTATTGGACCTTCAATACGCACTTTGTAACTTCACAAGAAAATTGTCGCTCAAATTCTCTATTTCTTTCTCTCTAAACCTACAAGAACATTTCTAAACAATATTAAAAAAGAAAAAGAAGCTAAAATCATGTTTATTGGACTGTCGAGTTTTGCTTACTAAACATATTGATAATGTTTATAGGCTCGAACTAATAAACTTAAGTAAATCTAGAATTGACACTACAGGAATTAATATAGAGTATAACTTTGGGTTTCAGCTCAAAAGGACATATCTTTTGAATTTTGATCATGTCGTTTCCTTTATCCGCTTTTTTCTCTTGGTATTTTTGGTAAGAAGGATTGAGAAGTATTAACGAGTCACTTTCAATGTAAAGTTTCAAGCATGCACTCTATTTTTACTGCTTTTCAATTCCAAATATAGCATGTTTAGTATGCTTGATTAAATAGATTGGAACATACGACAAACAACTGTAATATTTTTCTTGCACGTCTCTTCTATAACTAGATTGAGTCGTTGAAGAGAATTCTTGTATGATTCAAAATAACGATACACTAAATTTTTGGCCCATTGTGAAGAATATTAACTATCATTCATATATGATTCGTTGATTCACATAGACTTTCTTTTATAAGGATGACACGATCTCTATAGGACATGTTAGAAGGAAGGAGGTCTACTAAACATGTGTTGGTATAAAATTTGAAGTATTTGGTTGATTTATATCTCAGATGTAAATTAACGATAAAAGATTATGATTTTGTCTAATCCATTCGTATTTGATTAAGAATAAAACTTTGGTATTATGTTAAAGACTTCATTTTGATAGGAATTTTGTTATTCATTGTTATAAGTATTCTTGCTATTATATTTGTCGATTCATAAACGATGAATTCGTTAAATGTGTGTCCATGGAATTCTCAAATAAGTTGTCAAGCGATTGTATCAAAATTGTTACAACTTCAAGATTTCGTATTCTCTTGCGCACATGATACAGGAATATGCGAAAAAGGCAAGAAGAAAATTGTATCAAAATGGTTACAATTTCAAGATTTCGTATTCTCTCTAACAAATTTTGTGAGAGAGAGTAAAAAGATTTATTTTCCCTTTGTATTATTAAAAATTAAAATCAAATACAAAATTTTGATTAGATATTTATACTCATTTTAAAGAGCATTATTAGCACTTTTGGTTGAAAATCTTCATTAGAGATCAGATGTACTAATTAATACAAGGTTAAAAATAAGAAGGTAATGGAAGTTAAGGACATAAACTTGACATTTAAAAATGATCAAAAACTTTTAATTCAATTAAAATATGGTGCATCCTACATATGTAAAAGAGGGAAGTAAAGGCTGGACACATGTCACGCATACGCATCGTCTTGTACGG
>NW_019227357.1:227624-235121 GCF_002742605.1 Olea europaea var. sylvestris | reverse complement strand
GCACATTCTTTTAGTTTAACAACATTAGAATGTCATGGGGTTCAAATGACTGCTACAACAATGAGAAGGAAAAAAAGTGATTACGTCCAAGAAGATTTGATTATTGCTCATCCATCATTCTTATAATTTTGAGTTCAAATTTGGTGTTTCGTAGTGTTCCATATGCTTAATGCTCTTAATTAGTTTGCTTTACTTTCCATCCACTTGTTAAAAAAACTAATCATTAATTGTATTTTTTTCATCGACTTTTTGCATTTTAAATGAGATTGTTAGTTAAGCCATTTGAGTTTTATTCTTTAGAATTACATTACTTTACAATGTGATTTTACATTTTTAGACAATGATTAGTATGGAAAAAAAATTTAATTTCCAATTGCTTCTAAGAGTTTAATAAATACCCTTATTGTTGTAGTAGAAATATTATGTTGTGTGAAATCGATCTACCATACCATTTCTTTCGAGTTATTACACCTTCGTTAGGCCATGACATTTGTTTGGTGAGTGTTATAATTATTCAGCACACTAAGAGTATGTTTTAGTAGAAGTTCCAGTTGGATCCATCAATTCACTCTCTTTCTATGGGGAATTCATATTTGAGAGCCATTTTTATATAATCTCCATGGAGAATTTATATTTGAGTGCCCCTTTTTATGTAATTCCAAGGTTAAATTTCTACCTATTTAATTGTATTCTTAATATTTCTATGGCAAGTTTGAAGGAAATTGACTACTGTTAGATTGATTGCTTCTTTAAGAACTGTCATGTATGTCCATTTACAGTTACCATACATTTATATTTAACATTCATCAACTAATGTGCAACGCACATTTTCCTCATTAGTTTAAGAAAAATGTAATGTTATTATAAGTTATAACCACCATTCTATCATTTGATTGATTGAATGTAAAGGGCAAAAAAGCATAATTTGTAAATAAATTTTTTTATCAATAGTTTTATATTAAACAAAAACACAAAATATTGATGGACTGTCAAAAATAATATAAGTCTTATATTATTTATTTATTTGTCTTAATTTTTTGTTCAAGTTTTTCATAATAGAAAGCAATTACATATCATCAAAGCATAATAAGTAGATTATAAATTTTATTGAGCCCTTGTTTGAACCCATTCCTCTCAAAATTCATTTTTTTTTTCAAAACTCATTTTTAATCACATATTCTTTAATAAAATAATATCACACACAAATCCAATTTTTTTCCTAAATTTTTAATCTCACATTCTCCATCAATCACTATTTAAAAATACATTCTTTCTCTTAAAATGAGGCTCAAACAAGGGCTGAATATAACCCTTGACAAGATATGATAATTGGATTTATCGACTTGGGTCGCCCGTGGCTCCATCCGAAAAAAGTCTGAACTGACCCGTGTGACTCACCAACTGGGGCTCAGGAGCCTTTAATAAAAAAGCTTAAAGGCAACACAGTGCTGCCTTGAGNNNNGGAGGGGGGCGGGGGGGGGGGGGGGGGGGGGGGGGGGGGGGGGGGGGGGGGCGAGCAGGGCAAGGCCCAAGCAGAAAGGTTGGGTCGAGCCTAAATTTGTTGACCAAGCAAAAGCTCGTACTATTTTACTTGAGTCGAGCCCGAGCCTTAAGTTTAGTTCGTTGACATCCCAACCTTGACCCACCAAAGAGACTCAAAATCATGTCAATTACCTGATAATATTTTCTCTTATCAGTTGAGGTAGCTTTTGACCTCTATTGACAGGACTATGATGATATATTTAATTTAATTAAATATTATTAAATTAAACTTTAAATTGATTATAAACAACTTCCAAACGTGCCCCAAGTCACACAGTATAATAATTGCTTTCTGTTTCGTAAGTACCCATATCTCACGAAAATGGTAAAAAAAATTTAGATGTGTTACTTTTCTCACCGATTCTCCACAATTTAAGAATATCGAAAATGAGGAGGATCACTTAAAATAAAGACAACAAATAATAGAGATAAAAGAAACAAAGACATGTCTTAAGTGTGATTTAGTTATAGGAGCACGTTGGCTTCCTATTTGGCAGAAATTATCTTTTTATCTCAATGTTAACTTAACGATATTGCACTATCAATCAAACAAAATGCAATATATTATGTATATAAATCTAGTGATATGTAAAGTCTCGACCACTTTCTTGACTAATAGATCTTCTGGAAACACTAGTGTCAATTTCAACTATTGAACAAGTCAGACAGTCGTCTAACGTCTTGTATTTTGAGAAAACCCCATATTTTTGCCCTTTGTTTCTCTTACTAGTAAATAAATCTTCTCAAATGACATAATATTTCAATAAAGATAAATATTATTTAATCTTTTCAAACAAATCTTTAATTATTTTCAATAAGGCCCCCTATGAGTTTTCGCCAAAAGCCTTCAATTTGGCTAAGCCGCCCGCAAGAAACACAGGAATTAGAACGTCTTTGGAGTTTAAAGATGCCTTCAACATCTTCCGAGCCTGAGAAAAAAAATAAATAAAATTTCAAATTCGATTACCATCATAAAAAATGAAGTTTGAATCATTGACATTTTTTTAATATCACCTCATTCAATCCTATGTCTGCCTCCTTTTCTTCAAGGTCATACGATTCTATGACATTATACTCGTTGAAAAAATCGAAGGTAGTTGTTACTGAGGAAATAGGTTTCACTACAAAATCACATGTCATCATGTAAGTTACACGATCAGCATTATTTTTCAATTGTCAATGCTTTTCATATAGGTTGCCTAAACAGCCCGTCGTTTCTTGTTTGCCTTGTAACCAAATATCATAAGCTAATGGCTTAGAAAGAACGTGAATGATGAAATCGAAGAAGTCTTTTCCAGCTATAGTGAATAAAACTTCTTTTTCCTTTTTGTTTCGACTAGAAATTTCATTGTCGTATTGGATTCTGCCATTGTTATTTATGAAAGACTTGACTTGTAAGTTGGTAGCATGATTCAACATCTATTTTTAGACTTTGCGCATGTTTGTTTGATGCGAAGAATATAGCATCAAATACTAATTGTCATTTGATATTATTGCCACAATTTAAGACAAGTCACAAAATGACCATCAAGTGAATATTCATCTTCAAGTTTTTTTTTAAAAAAAATAAAAAATTAGGATGAACCTTTTGGTTTTATTATTTCTATCTTAATTTATATTAAGTGCGCATATTTGGCAAAGCTTATATATATTTATTAAGTTATTTAAACGTATTTTTTATTTACATATTTCGTAGTATCCACTACTCCGATGTATAAAGAACCTCATGCACTTCGTCAGACAAATTTATAGTAAGATATGCACTTCTTCGGAATAGAAAAGAAACATTCTATTTTGATTTGGTATTTTGACCTTAATTCCATTCATTTCACAAGCATATAGTACCAGAACAACCCACAAGAACATTTCATTTTCATCCAAGAAAGAAAAAAAGAAACAAAAACTGTTTGTGAAAAACTAACAAGGTTTCAAGTTCAGATTTAACAGTCTTCTTCATCCTTGAAAGAAATAGGTTGTAGAGGGCATTCCTGTGTTCAGATATCTTCAGGAACACAGTCGTTAGAACCTTGTTGGTGCGAAGAGATGCTTTCAACAGCTTCAAAGCCTGAGAGCAAAAATGAAGGAATTAAAATTGGAAACACCATAAAAAAAGTTATGAATAATCGAGATAAAAACCATTTTATTGCCTAAAACTACCTCCTTCATCCCAAAGTTCACCTCCTTTTCCTTTAGTGCACCCATTTCTTTCACATTAAACTGGTTTAGCAAAGCAATGCTCGAAATTGTGGACACAGGCTTTACCATCAGATCATCCATTACCATGTAAGTCACCACTCCTTTCACCAATCCTCCACCGTCATTCGACTCCTGGATCACGCGGGCAGGAGCAACGTATTTCATCTGCTGCTTCATAGAGTTCCAGCATTTGGGACACTTCACAGTGGGGTCATCAGAAATATTGGAAATAGTATAACAATGAGAGCATCCGTAAAAGCTCTTCTCAGTTGGTTTATTTTTGAGAAGTAAGAGAGGAACTGAAGTAATGGGAGTTTGCACCTTCGGTTTCAAAACTACATCCTTCGTCTGGCCATGCTGAATGTAGGAATCATTCAAATTTTCAATACTATCATAGAGATTTCCCAAGCAGCCCACCATCCCATTTTTTCCAATAAGCCTAATTACAGTAGCTAGTGGCAATAAAAGAATGTGAAAGATGAAATCAACGAAGTCTTTGCCAGCTTCAGCAAATAAAACTCTTTTGCTTTTTGTATCAATCAGAAGCTTCAAACTTACCTTGGATTCAGACATACTTGTTTGTTTTTGTTCACTGAGTCTCTTACGTTGGATGAGAAACTCAGGGTCTATTTATAAGAACACTGGGTGCTTCCTTTACAATTATTATTATCATCTGTTCTCTCTGGCTATTGAAATATCCAAGAATAATTTATGGGTACTCCAACCGTTCTTTCTTCAAGTTCCAAAAGGATAGTTTTTTACCCTATACACCATTACACTGGTTATTGAGAACTTAATCCCTATTTGGAAGTTGAAAATTATACAATAAATGAAGCAGAAATTCCGACATATGTCTTTGTCAGATAAAAAGAAAAAATGCATTGAGTTACTGTCACGTCCAAAGCGATCCACGCTATTAAGTTGTAATTTTGTTAATGACGTGAGTTTGATTATTAGTAAATTTTTCGTCAATTATTCGCTTATTAGTTCTATTATTTATTTCAATTGAAATAAAACTGTATATCTATTCCGTATATTAAGAAGACTGAAATTCTCTAACAGAACTTCAGTCAGCAACAGGGTTTTGTTTCATTTACCACTGCAAAGACCAAGGAATCCTAAACAGAAACTTCTACATATAATCGATTTTTAATAACAAGGCTGGGACGTACAAATCGCCCCCTACATATATATACTATAGATGAGTGACAGATAAAACAGAACCAAAATATAAAGAAAAAGGAAAGTATCCCATAATCTAAATGCAATCATATTACAGGAGACATGCAGCGAGAATTTTCACGGCCTGTTATCCATTTTTAACATCTATGGATCATGGATGCGCTAAAATGTGACTCGAACCATTAAGTTCTCCTCATTTTGATGTTAACAGGTCTTTCTTTGTAGGACTGAACTTTTTCGACTGCTCTTCGCATTGGTCTCGTAATAGAAGTTCTTCGTGATTCCTGAGTTTCAAAATCAGAGTCATGACCACGGTCAAACTCTTCTTTCTTGTTAGATGAAGAAACTTGAGGTGATCCGTCTGCACAAGCGGGACTATTTGCAGGCATGGCAACTGGAAACTTGACATCTTCTATCTCAAACAAATTCTCATTTGGTTCCTGCTGTTGGATTCTAGAACTAGCAGATTGTCTTCTTAGACAGCGTCTGAATTAAAAACACAGAAATGTTAGTAATGACAATATAGATGACGAATAGGGAGAGTAAGGTAATAACAATTTTAATTGTTGGACAGTGTAAAGCATAATCATATTGTATTCTCATGAAGACAAATTTAAACAATGATAATATTTCAGACACCGCCAGTCAAGACAAAAAAATAAGATAAGCAAGATCAACGTCAATCATATAACCACAATGATCCAGATCATGCACTTCTAGATTAACTTGATTCATTTGCAAATTAAGTAAAATACCTTTTACTTTCCCCCGCCTCTTTTTGAACAACTTGTTGACATATTGGTAAAGGGCCCAAAGCTACAAAATACACAAGTTATATTAAGTTTATTACTAAAAACAAGGCCTAATAAATCAGAGGGCATTGCCAATTGGATGTACATTGATTTCTAGCGTTACACCTCCGGTTCGCATTGCAAGTTTTGTAGTCCTCAGGTTCCTTTACTCCAAGAATGTGTAACATATAGTAAGCGAGAGATGCACGAACAATTAAATGGCAGAAAAAAGTTTAAATAAGTATCAGCTATTGCACCTGCAACTGATTGTTTTGAATGTTCACTTCTTCCTGGCCCTACAGAAGTTAGCAGGTAAAAAACAAGAACTCAAAATTATGAACTGTTCAATTCTGAGGTCTCCCATATCATGACGCAAAAATAGGGATTCATTCCAATAACATGGCAGAGGAATACAGTACAAATGTGATTCCGATTTGTCTAATGCATAAACGGGGCTATTAGTGAGAATTCTCCAAAAAATGTTTGATAATGAGCACACATGTAAACATGTAAAGCAGGATATTTTTGAATTGTACATGTGAAAATTCCCCAAAATTACTTCACGAGAAAAAAAAAACTTATATTAAATATCTCTACGAAGCTAGAAATTTACTAAAAGATGTTCATCCGATATTTACTTCTGATTTGTCTAATGCATAAATGGGGTTATTAGTGAGAATTCTCCAATAAATGTTTGATAACGAGCACACATGTAAACATGTAAAGCAGGATATTTTTGAATTGTACGTGTGAAGATTCCCCAAAATTAATTCACGAGAAAAAGAAAACTTATATTAAATATCTCTACAAAGCTAGAAATTTACTAAAAGATGTTCAACCGATATTTACTTCCGATTTGTCTAATGCATAAATGGAGTTATTAGTGAGAATTCTCCAATAAATGTTTGATAAGGAGCACACATGTAAACATGTAAACTAGGGTATTTCTGAATTGTACGTGTGAAGATTCTCCAAAATTACTTCACGAGAAAAAGAAAACTTATATTAAATATCTCTACCAAGCTAGAAATTTACTAAAAGATGTTCAACCGATATTTACTTCCGATTTGTCTAATGCATAAACAGGGCTATTAGTGAGAATTCTCCAATAAATGTTTGATAACGAGCACACATGTAAACATGTAAACCAGGGTATTTCTGAATTATACGTGTGAAGATTCCCCAAAATTACTTCACGAGAAAAAGAAAACGTATATTATATATCTCTACGAAGCTAGAAATTTATTAAAAGATGTTCAACCGATATTTACTTCCGATTTGTCTAATGCATAAACAGGGCTATTAGTGAGAATTCTCCAATAAATGTTTGATAACGAGCACACATATAAACATGTAAAGCAGGGTATTTCTTAATTGTACGTGTAAAGATTCCCCAAAATTACTTCACGAGAAAAAGAAAACTTATATTAAATATCTGTACGAAGCTAGAAATTTATTAAAAGATGTTCAACTGATATTACTTCCGCTAGGCAGGATCAACGTCAACAAAATGAGCTACGAGAAAATATACTTGAATACCAGTGCATTTTCAAGATGAGAACACGTGACCCAGTCACAGATGGGATTAGGGGGAAAATTGAAATTAATAAACATTCAATTCAAAGATCCAACTTAAACAATCCTCAAATATACAAAAAACATCTTATTAGCCCTAAGAGTAGAACAGACTAATATAAATTATGTTTCAATCACAGAATGGAGAAGCATTTCAAATAACATTTCATTGTACTATTGACTGAAAAAATGAACTTACATTGAGTTCAAG
>NW_019227357.1:214518-226850 GCF_002742605.1 Olea europaea var. sylvestris | reverse complement strand
TTACCTTATACAACAAATCACTAACCGCCACATGTATGCTATGTAGGTAAGTGCAAATAACATTATTCTTTTTTATTTGGGATGGGTGAGAATTTCTATGAAGAATTTATTTTGAGATCGTTAGTTGATAATGTCAATCGTCATTAAGAATAATAAGAGGGTCGAGAAGCACCACTCCAGTTTTGACGAAGAAAAATAAAGAGAAGAGTTACAATCTAGATGTATTTCAAATGATTGAAGGTTGCTTATTCGAAGCTTTATCTATTTAATGGAAACTCTCGAATGAAACGGAGAAGATGAGAGATCTATGAACAACTTGAGATACGCAAAAAGGTGAACGAGCATGAATTCTCATTAAAAGTGATATTTGTCTATTCAACGACGTGGCTTACAAAAGTGATGTTAATCGTTAATGCTCCGTTTGGCTAATTTTATAAATTATTTATAAATAATCAGATTTCATTTTAATTAAGCCCTTGTTTGAGCCCCATTTTTTTAACCAAAATACATTCTTCAACAGTGATTTGATATCATTTCAACCACACATTCTTCAATAAAATAATATTATACGCAAATCAATAACTTTTTTTTTTATTTTTTAACCACACATTTCCCATCAATACGCTTTCAAAAATTCATTTTCTTCACAAAAATGGGACTCAAACAAGGGCTAAATATTTCAGTTTTCACAAATAATACTCTTCAAATGACAGCTAAATTGTAAAAATGAGTAAAAAAATATTTTTTATAAACAAAATCTTGCTACATCTACATGAGTACATATTATATCAAACTTTACATAATAGGTTACGTAATGACACGTGTCATACTATCATTTGTCAATTCAAAACACATTCAACTTTTTTATCCAAAATTTCTCTCCACATCATTTTATGTAATATCTTATATATAATTTTTATTTACAAGTAGCATAATCATTTATTTAATACACTAATGTCTACATTGGTCATCCTTCTCGGCTTTGAGGTCATTGTGCTTAGCCTAATATTTTAACTCCTTAATGGGAATCGACAACACTTCAAATTTGAACTTTGCCCTTTGCAAACTACGTAGACGTGTCTCCCTCCATATTAAAGTAATAGAACAACTTTATTACTTATTTTGAAGTATGAAATTTCATACTTTCAGTCACTATTTTATTAATATGTATATGCTTGGTCTCAATTAAATAATGAGTTATAATTATTTAATATATATGTCAATTAAACATTGATAAGAAATATTGGATACTCCATATTCTAAAATACTTGAATTTTTTTAATCGAATTAACATTTCATCCGAAAAGATTAATTCACATGTGGAGTAGATCGATCCATAATAAATTCATCATTTATCCCTTTGCCTAATCAATTTGAGATTTTGTTCACACTTTATCAAAAAACCATCTTCAAATGAAGTACTGACTATCACACTTGTCTTCCTCAAATCAAGAAGGAATACGTGCTATATCAAGACACGATTCTTCTACTGTGTCGTGGCCAATACCTTCCGTGGGCACAACCAACCACCTTTAGAGTCCAACCATAAGTTTTTCTAGCCATCACGATCGAACTTCAAACGCCAATCACCTTTGTTCAATTGCAACTAAGGATCTATTATATGGTTTCACATGATTAAGTTTGGGGCCTAACTCTGATAACACTTATATAAAAAATTGAAGTTCTACCGAAAGGTTAACAAATTAGACAGAATAATAAAATTTCTTATAAAACTCATCATTTATACCATATGACACTTTGTTCACACTTTGTTCAAGAGAATCAATAGGACTTTTCTTAAAATTTATAAGAAATCTATATGTTATGATTCCTTAGCTTGGAAGGAAAAGGAAGTTCCACTATAATCTTAAAATTATACTTATAGTGAGCCTTTTTCATTTGATAGTTAATTCTGGTACGTGTTTAATTGTCATGCCTCTTCCTGCACCATTAAACGTATTACTTTTCCCTTTTTCTTTTCTTTTTTGGATCCTTTATGCCAAGGATAATAAAGATAAGACGTAGAAAAATGAAATTTAGAAATTTCACTTTTTATATATGCATTACTGAATCTTAATATCGTTCTTTACAATTTTTCTGTTTCTTTATGCCAACCAATTGCCTCTGAAAGTGGAGTTCCATGTAGACAAAGCTGGTTATTGCCATTTTCATGTGTAATCAGTAATATATCTATGTAAATTTCATAAGTTAACAACTAATATAAATCATAACTCATTGAATATTTGTATTATATTGTAATAATCGAAAAGATTGATTAAACATTCTAAAGTGATAAATATAAATGATTTATAAAATAATGTTTGACAAGAATAAAGAGGTAGGTACCCAAAGTTAATAAGTTGTTCAAGACAACAAATTCCTTCAATAAAAGTTAGGTCAGGTGTAATTAGAAAAATTGATTACTCTAAAATTATGACGAAAAGAATGACAGCATTAATTCTCTCATCACAATCTAAGTAGATGTTAAGTAAGGCGAATTGCAAATTGCCTTGACTCGCCCTACTAACGAGTCGAGCAACGATTTGACCAGGTGAACCAAATTGAGAAATATGCGATTTCAATGGAAAAAAAAATTATAGTGAATCGACTCGACTTGCACCATTGAGAGGTGAGCTCATAGATGAGACGAGCCGCACTTTTGTTTACCAGGCCGAGTTGACGAGCGCTAATCAACTCACCTCATTTTAACTCCCTTAAACGATTAAACCCCTCTCCAGACCCCCACCCATCATCGTATATGGATAATATATAGACACACACCAACTATACTACAAACACACAAAACAATAAGTACATACATAATTGATTAGCAGATCCAAGTTTCAATTTGTATTCATTGCTTCTTTTTATTTTTCTTTAAGCAAAAACAACATTCCAACAAATAACCAATCTCTCTTCACCTTCTCTTCTTCTTCCTTAATCTGTACTACACCTTCAAACCAAATACAGAAAATCCCATCTCAACCACTTCTCCATTCCTACCTCTTTCGATCTCTTGAGGGTTTTTTAAGAGAAAGAGAGAGGGAGGGATGAACACGAAAGGGTTCTATGTGAGAATGAGGCTTCTGCAAAATAATACAAGACATTACAGAAATGCGGATAAGAGTAATTTTTGCAGCAGATATTTCAAGTGGATTCTCTGGTTCTCTTTATCCTTCTACTTCTTTAGCTCTTTTCTTATTACCAACAATAAACCTACAAATTCAATTTCAAGAAATACTGTTTCTAAAACCAAACACTCTCGAGCTCTTATTGAAGAATTATCCCTTCTCAAAAGCACCCATAATCCCCAAGGTAAGAAGTGTTAACGGTGAAAATCCCCAATCTATTAAGCTCAAACCAGCATTCAGATGAAGCTTGTCTTTTTGCTAACTTCTTTCTTGATATTCTTTCAGATACATTGAAGGGGATGAAGGTTTATGTTTACGATTTACCATCGAAATATAACACTGACTGGCTATCTAACGAGCGATGCAGCAGCCATTTGTTTGCTTCTGAGGTGGCGATACATAAAATCTTGATGAACAACAACGATATTCGGACATTAGACCCATGGGAAGCTGACTTTTTCTTTGTCCCTGTTTATGTATCGTGCAATTTCAGCACTGTTAATGGCTTCCCTGCAATTGGCCATGCCCGTTCTCTCATTTCTTCTGCTATTCAACTCATTTCCTCTGAACTTCCCTTCTGGAATCGAAGCAGTGGTTCTGATCATGTTTTCGTTGCGTCCCATGATTTTGGTTCCTGCTTTCACACCTTGGTATGCAAAAAAAGTTGATTATAAATTTATAACTTATAAGTACCACAACAGGCAAGCTATTTATTAATGGAAGTTTTGATGTTATTTGCAGGAGGATGTGGCCGTGGCAGATGGGGTGCCGGAAGTTTTGAAGAATTCAATCATATTGCAAACATTTGGGGTGAAGTATAAACACCCTTGTCAAGAAGTGGAAAATGTGGTGATTCCGCCGTATGTTTCGCCAGAAAGTGTGCGAACCACCCTGAAAATGTCGCCGTTGAACGGCCGGCGTGACATTTTCGTATTCTTCAGGGGTAAAATGGAACTTCATCCCAAGAATGTCAGTGGTCGTTTTTACAGCAAGTAAGAATATGTTACTCCAGCCATCCATTTCATTGATGTTGGCATCTGAAATGACGAATTTAACCCTCACTTTAATTTTTTCTTAGGCAGGTGCGGACGGAGATATGGCGGAAGTATGGCAATGACAGGAGGTTTTACTTACAAAGGCAGAGATTTGCCGGTTACCAGTCAGAGATTTTACGGTCAACGTTTTGTTTATGCCCATTAGGATGGGCCCCATGGAGTCCAAGAATAGTTGAATCAATTGTTTTAGGATGTGTGCCGGTAATCATAGCGGATGGCATCCGGTTGCCCTTCCCCTCCTCCGTGCCATGGGCGGAGATATCTCTCACGGTGACAGAGAAGGACGTGGCAAGGCTGGGGGATATACTTGGAGACGTGGCAGCCACCAATCTCACTTCCATTCAGAGAAATTTGTGGGACCCAGATGTTAGAAAAGCCCTACTTTTCAATGATCCAATGGTCGAAGGTGATGCGACCTGGCAGATAATGGTAGCCCTATCAGAGAAGCTCGACAGGTCCCACAAAAAGTCAAGTGTTTTTGACCAATGAGAATATGACACGTGTACATGGAAGCCAGCTGGGAGCTAAAAAAGGCCAGTGGGGCCCAGAGTCTGAGATTTGGTTGTTTGCCATGTGGGATAGTACTTCTGAGTTGGCAAGAATCTATTCGATCGGCTTTGCAGTTTGGTGGGACATAGGTTTCCTGTTGTACACGTGAAGACGAGTATTTTTTTGTGAAAAATAAGATAGAGATGAGATTGTGAATATATGAAAATAATTTCTTTTTTAATTTGTAATAATTTGTTGGGTAAGTTAAATTGTTAGTACCGTGATAATAAAGAAGTTAAAGAAATTTCTAAAATTCTATCGATTTTTTATTTTGTTCAATATGATATATAGACTTTGTCACATGTACATAAAATTTTACATAATCGATTTCATAATGGCACATGTCATTATATCATTTGTCAATTTAAAATATAGTTAACTTTTTCATTCAATTTTTTCCCTTCACGTCATTTTATGTAATATCTTATACACCATTTTTATATGCAAAAGTAGCATAATCCATGATACATATACTCAAATGGTTTGATCTTTTAGTCTCTGTTTGGCAAAATTTGATCCTTTTAACTATACATTTCGATGAATCCTCAAATACTACACAATACTTATTTACTATATTCTATCCATTTATAAATTAACCCGTTTAAAAATTCTTCCTAAACAGAGGTTTAAATATGTTCGTGATTTATTGAGTCTTAATTTTCAGATTGGACGATATGGGTTGGCCTTAAAATGACAAAATGAATATGATATTCATATAAATAAATTATGGTCATTAGTTTATACGGTAGTAGGGTCCCTAAAACATTATCAACGCACTACCATATAACTAATTATATACATAAATACTTACAAAATTAATAGTGAATTGTGACGGTATATGTTATCGGAGTACTTCAAGATAGGTCAATCAGAACGTCCGAACTAGCCATAACCTGTTCTACTCGGGATAGTTTCATGTACTCTATTTGATGTTTCGCAAACTTTTGTCTCGTTTGTAACAATGACTTGCTAATTGAATTAGTGATTCATCAAACAATTGATGAAGATTGTAATCTTAATTATTCTCGAATAGATTTTGAACACCTCGAAATACGCTAAAACACAGCGAGTGATGGTTTCAACTTTCAAAGTTAGAATAAAGACTTTCACATTTTTCATCAGTGACTTGAATGCAAAATGGAATTTAAGGGAAGGGAGTCACGAGGCAGAGAATATATATATATGGGGGGACAAGACATAGAGATGCTACAGGCTGGCAGCTCAGAAAAATGTTGGACCCTTTTTAACGTGTAACTGTGAAGGAGCGGTGAGTTCAGAACATGGAGTACAGAGGGTCACGGGTCCCTGAGAACAAAACAAACACTACCTTACAAAAAAAAAAACGGTTTTTTTTTTTTTTAAATAGTTTGGCCTTGTAAATTAATTTTAAACATTGTCCATGGAATTCGAAAAGCTCATTTTTGAATGGTGAGTTATAGGGCGGCTAGCTTTATCTGATAAAGCGTCAAGACAGAACTCAGAAGGATCTTGGTAGTATCTTAGAAGTGTTAAATGAATGAGTCGAATTGACTTTTGAATTGCTCGTGATTCGTCGATTTTATATAAATATCTATTTATTAGTGAAAATTGCTTTTACATCACCTTGTGATGAGCCGGCTTGCAATTGAGTTGACGAGCTCGCGAGTGAGCTAGCTCGCACAAAAAATTATTGTTCGGCTCTTGCCACCGAACACTTCTATTTCTATACTATTCAGGAATTTAGAAATTGATTACACTTAGTGATTAAATGATAAGTAAACATTCGAATTTGAGATTAGGAGATAGATTCGAGGTGGACCCGGGGGAGGGGGTCAGGTTTTTGGAGAAGTATAGAGTAGATCATATGACAATATAAAAGAAAAAAAAAATTGATATACCGTTAAGGATCGTGATCATTTGTCAAATTTCAGTGATTGAAAGAATGGGCTTTCATTATAATTTGTTAATTTTACCGCCTAATTATCTTTGATGTCTAATAATTCGTACCATTTCATGTGGGGTCAAGTATTTTTATTTTTATTTTCTCTATCTTATCAGCCGAGTCAGGAATGAAAAATTTTAAGGGAAGATTTCCTGCCTAAGAGGTTAAGTATAATCCATTTTCAAAACTAAGAAATAAAGTTTAAAACTTCAAAAATCAGATATTAATTAAATTTTGTTTATGAAATAAGGTCACAATATTATACAATTTGGTCACATATTAAAAATTTGATAGGTCATAAATTATTTCTTGATCATAAATAAAAAAATTTATAGGTTGCAAATTATTTCTCAATCACAAATCAAAAATTTTATAAGCAACAGCTTATTTATCGGCACAAATCATAAATCAAAAATTTTATAAGCAACAGCTTATTTATCAGCACAAATCAGAAATTTTATAATTCACAACTTATTTAACGACAACAAATTATCAAATTAATTAATCACAAGTTATTTCTTGATTACAATTTAATAAATTGTGAGTCAAATCATATTTTCAAGTCACATATTATTTATTAGTCACGAATTATATAATTTGTTAGTCACATCAACCAAATAATTGGTCACAAATACCCCACCTGACTCCTTTCCATCTCGACTTCATCCATGACCACACACACCATCACCACGACCATCAGCAATATCTGCATCACCTCACCAAATCGCTCAAAACCACCACAGTAACTGCAACATCCCAACACACCGCACAACCCCCCACACCATCTCGAAATCTGCCACCACTATTGACAACCATTCCTCTATTTACAAACTTTAATACACAAACAAATTTCAAACTTACCATCCTTGCCACCACTATATCTGCCACCATCTCATATCTAAACAACTACCAACCCCAAACCACCCAAAATTGGTTTAGATTGTTGGGACATCAAAAGAAGCAAGTCCATGAAAAACAAGTTGTTGCAATAGCAGTATCAGATTTTCAAGACTCGTATAGAAACACTAGTAGTCGCCATAGTTACGACTAGGCCTGGACACGATTTGATTTCAGTCGGTTTCAATTCCAACCTAAACCAAAACTAAAATAATTATTTTGGATGAATTTCAACTCAAACAAACACATTCTAGCTCTTAAACCAAACCAAACCGAACCACACTAAATCGATTTGATTTGGTTCAGTTCGATTAGTTGATTTGGGTTTTTAGTTCAAATTGATTTTTTTTTTAAAAAATTGTTCGAGTTTTGAGCTCACTTAAATTACAAGAACTAAAATATCCAAATAATTTTAGATTACAAGAACTATTGACAAACAAATAAAATCAGGTTAATAGATTGCTTTTTTATATATTATATAGTTTGAATGTCTAAATTGAGAAAAAATACTAAGTATAACATAATAAACTTGTGAAATGGGATTTTCAATACTATTACTTATTGGAATCATCATAGATTGAAGAGAATCGAAATATAGTTATGAAATTAGGGTTTATCTTTTGATTTTTTCGTAAATTAAAAAAATGTAAAACATGTAAATGGATTGGGTTAGTTTGGTTAGCCAACGGTTTGAAGTCTTTGAGATTTCAAATTATTACTGAACTGGCCCACTATAGTTTTGTTTAAAAGAAAATCAAACCAATTATCTGTATGAAAACGACTGAAGGTTTTATTGGTTCGGTTGATTTTTTCGATTCTTTTGCTTAGGCCTAGCCATGACTTGTCAAAGGATCTCCCCACTACCAAGGTTCTAGTTTCACCTCGTCAAAGAATGCCTTATAGGGCCACTATTGAACTATAGCAGCGACAAGGGCGTGCTTGCTGCACAACTTACATCAAGCAACGAAGCTCGAAGGTGGTCTGTAGCGATGTACGCTACCCCTTGACGACAACAATTTGAGAGAGAAGGTAAAGAGAGACGAGAGGTAAAGAGAGAAAATGAATTAGGGTTTGAGTGTTGGGTGTGTGTATATAAATTAATCTATAAGACTGTTAGTATTATTAAAATATCGATTTATAATATTTGAATTAATAAATAATTTTTTAAGTTGGGGGTGTTTGAGCCACATTATTCCAAAAAAATATATTTTTAAACAGTGATTTGATATCATTTCAACCACACATTCTTCAATAAAATAATATTACACGCAATTCAAAAACTTTTCTTTATTTTTTAATCACACATTTTTCATTAATATACCATTCAAGAATGCATTCTTACCAAAATAATGTGGCTCAAACACCCCCCCTAACTTAAAAAATCTGTTAGGTGTATTTTCCACAAATTTTATCAAATGAATTAGTACATGGGCTTGCTTGTAAATTGTATAACTTTCTAGTCCATTAGACACGTGCTTAGTTTTATTATTATTATTATTATTTAAAGGGCATAGTCACTTCGCTAGAAGAAAACGTTCAGAAGCTTTGCCAGAATGGTACGTGACATGAGGTGATTGAGTGAAAGAGAATTGTGTGACATTATGTAAAATTTTATGTCAAATATGATGTATACGTAACATGATCTTATTTAAAAGCACGTTTTTTTAACAAGAAGTATATTAATTTTTTTATTTATTATTATTATTTTTTAACAATTATGCTATAAGTACAATTTTTTTGACAAAACATTTTGATATACAACACTTGACATGGCACCATTGGATGGTGGGAAAGCATAAAAAAAAAAAGGTCAATCAATTTCTGCCACAGTGTCATTATTAATTTTGTTAAAATTTTTCTACACTTCAAACTTTATCGACAATATATTAAAAGTGGGGATGGCGGAGAAACTTTTAAATATCAACTTTACCCTTACATATTTAACTATATACTCATTATATTCTCATAATTGAAATACGAATTTAATTAGTATTTATCGTTTGGTTTTGGATTAATATAATATAAGGAGTGAAATATTTAATTGATATTTATCAATTAATTTGGATTGGAATCAATATAATGAATGAAACTAACATTTAATTATATCAAGAAAAAAATCAATGACTTACTATTCAATTGACCATTTTGTTCTTACAATTTTTATTTTACACAAACGAATCAATTTTTATATTTCATCAACAAATCCCTTATTAATTTTCATGATTTACATTGTAATTCATGTAATGAGTTTTTATTTTTCATCAACAGGACAATTTTTAATCATCATGCTTTACATTATAATTCATCCATTAAGTTATTATTTAATTGAGGTTACAAATATTTTAAATGTTGCATTAATATATTAATGAGGACATTGAATGAATAAAAAAGAAATTACACACGAAAATTCAATGACTAACATTCAATTTTTTTTTTTACATTTTTTAATTTTCATCAACAAAGCCTTTATTACCAATTTAATTAATATTATCATTTGATTTAAAATTAATACAAGTGGTGAAATATTTAATATATATTTATTATTTGGTTGGAATTAATATAAGGAGTAAAACTGACATTCAATTATTAAAAAATAAATAAATTAAGTCAACAAAAATTTAGTGACTTATCATTCAATTGAATATTTTGCTTTTAAAATTTTTATTTTCTATCAAAAAAGCAATTTTTTCTTTTTCATCAACAAAACCCTTATTGATATTTATGATTTACATTATAATTCATCCATTGAGTTTTTATTTTTCATTAACAAAGTAATTTTTATTTTTCATTAAAAAAGCCCTTATTAATTTTCATGATTTACATTATAATTCATGCATTAGGTTATCATTCAATTGAGGTTACAAAATTGAAAAGTTGCATTAATGTATTAATGAGGTAACAAATATGCTAAATGCTACATTAATATATTAATTGGGATATTCGATCACTAAAAAAATAAAAAATACATGTGAAAATTCAATGACTTATTTTTCAATTGATTAATTTTTATTTACATTTTTTTTTATTTTTCATCAACAAAATCCTCATTAATCTTCATAATTTACATTATAAGTTATGCATTAAGTTATTATTTTATTGAGGTCGCAAAATTGAAAGGTTGCATTAATATATTAATGAGGTTACAAATATGTTAAAGTAAATAACTTCTAATAATTATTAGGGTTTTTTAAGATTGGCAATAATCTTTTTTACTTCCAGTCACTTTTACCCTACATATGAATGATTGGGAAACATTCATTTGATTATTTTATTCTGAAATTTTTTATTTTTAATCGACAAAGTCCTTATTAATCTTCAAAATTTAAATTACAATTCATGCATTAAGTTATTATTTAATTAATTACATCATTTGGTTTGGAATTAATATAAGGAGTTAACTGACATTCAATTACTAAAAAAAATATTAAATGAAATTTCAGTGACTTAACATTCAACTGATTATTTTGTTCTTAAAATTTTTATGGGAAGGCCCTTGTGATGTGTGAATCCAACTTTACATTAATGGCAAACATAGGTTCGACTATTTTGTTTAACAAAGTAATATTATTTATCAACTTTGGTAATTAGATAACATAATTATATTTTAATTAAATATTTAAAAAAATTGGCGAAATAAGGATTTAATATGAAAGTAATTATGATCATTATAGCTAACAAAACCAACCAACCTTTCTCATTCTACCCCCATGCCATTCTAGTTATAAAACCAACCTTGCTCATTCTATTCTATGCTCAAAATTTATAAGTAAAAATCTCCACAAAAGGGTAAGAACTATTATTAATAAAAGCAATTTTTCTTACGCTCGAGTTTCTCAAAATCTATTTCTAAGTTGATGATCACTGTGAAGTTTTTTCTTTCTTTATTATTATTATTTTTTAATCATTTATCTTGATTTGCATTTCAAATTGATTTCTAATATCATGGACTTAATTTATCACTAATTTTATACTTTTGAATGATGGCAACATCACAGATGAATACATCATTGTTGAAATCACTAACAAAAATGAGGGTTGATTTATCAATAGATCAACAAAATAAGTCAGGTCATCAATTTAATTAGAAAAATATTAACTTTTTCCATTTTGTTATTTGTTAATATATATCTTTGTTGGCATATCTTAGATTTGTTTTCATATTTATAGGATGATGTCACCTAACAAAAGTTGCGATCATATTTTTATAAAACAACTAACTGTCTTTGAAGAAGAGTGGATTATAAAAGTATCCATGCTCCAAAAAGCTTCCATTGAGATCTACAGCAACAAAAATGGCCCTGTTGAAGTTCTAAAACTAATTTTGTGTGATGATGAGGTATTGTATTACGTTAGAATAATGTTTCTTATAGAATTTTCACTTTAGACTAATATTTTTTCATTAATAATATTTTCAAGTTAGTAAGATTTAGACTACGTTGTTTAAGGACACAATCGAAAAATTCTTTCCTATACTTAAGGAAGAAAAAAACATACCGACTTCGAAATGCAAAAATAAGAGCAATTAACCCTCAATACTCAAATGTGAACGATCAAATTGAACTCACCTTCACAATGAAGACTGAGATAGAGGATATTGAAGACTTCATTCCTTATAACACGTTAGCTTTATGTTACGTGGAATTTTCAAAAATTTCATATTTTGTACACGAAGGGAAATTGCTAGGTACCATATCCTTATTCACTATTATTGTGCATTCTACATTTAAATTTTAAAACTAATTAATTCATTTTTCTCAGACATTATAGGTGCGATAATTA
>NW_019227357.1:89528-208364 GCF_002742605.1 Olea europaea var. sylvestris | reverse complement strand
CCTGGGTATAAAAAAAAAAAAAAAAACAACAATAATAATAAAACACAATAAGCTTTTAGTAATTAATTTATAAAGAATAATATAAAAGTTAAGCAATTGGGTATGTAAAGTGTCATATAATTTGATATACAAGGTGTGATTTGTTATTTTTAATCAATGATATTACGATATGTGTAGTTATCTATAATGATAAATTTGTCGGTATTTCTATTTTTCCTTGCAAGATATGTTTTTGTTACCAATAAACAAAATACAGTGCAAAATATAAATTTGCAAAAATATGGTATGTTGATTGTAAAAACACCCTAACATGTGGTGTATTTTGTAAAATTTGTGAACTTTTAAAATCATATCATAGTTTCAATAAAGTAATGTTATTTAGCCCCACCAGGATTGTAATCCCAATCTAGATGGTACTAGATAAAAAGTTAAATAAAATGTGAAATTAAATGAATTATTTAATTTTACATATCAATTAATATCACATTAGTGTTATCTAGACTGTTGTAATTTTAGTGAGGCTAAATAGCATTACTCTTTTCAATATTGCATTTGGAAATACGCGAGCCTTTAGTCATAAAATTTTGGGTATGAGCAGAGCCAACGAGTTTTTGACGTGTTAGCTCTTTTTTGCGTTATCCGAGGAGTCCCCCCTAATGTTTCATTTCTTGTAAAAGGGTCCAACAACGTTGTCAATAGGACTTTTACTGTAATGTCACAAAATTTCATAGATTATAATTTAATTTATGTATGCTATATTTTAATATTTTGAAAGTTTGGGGACTAAAGTATATATAAAGTAAATTTCGATTTCATTTGGCTTAAAATGTAGATACTAATGGAGCGATAATAAATATATGAATATTGGGCTCGTTGGATAGGTCGTAATTAATCATGCATATTAGGCTCGAGAAAAAGTTAATTTAGATTAGCGGAGCCCAAATTATCGAGGTCGAAAGATAGAGCTTTACAATTATATTTTAATTGATTATTTAATGAATTTAAATTTTCTCTCAAGTCACGTGAAAAGAATGAAGAATCTTTGTTAAGTTAGGGTTGAATATTTTAATAATAATAAATATATATAAGAGGGGAGAGAGAGAGAGAGACTTTATTGATTCCAATTTGTTGGCCACGTGTGGGGGAGGTATTGCTTGTTGAGTGATAAAGTTGGTTGACAAGATTTGGTCAATTATTTTATTTCAAAAAGTTTGTTTCCCAAATTTATCCATTCTCCTATCCTACTACTACACGTATCCTCAACTACACAACCACTTTGTTAGATTAGATCATGTGGGATATATTTATAGATGTATATCAAAAGAAGACATATGTATAAGCACACGGTTGTAGAGAAAGAAGAGTGTTGAAATCAGGTAAATTACAGACTCCATATTTATGCGGTGTAAAAGGAATATTACGTTATACCTTAAAAAAAAAGGGTTTATAGATACTTATACCTGTGGTATTGGAATTTAAACTAGGAAGTCAATTTCAAACAATATAAATTCTTGAAGCAGCGAGAAGGATTTTTGGAGCGTGATTTCTTGGATTTTGTCATCCAAAAATTTTAACGATCTAATAAGGTAGGATATGAGGTGCAGTGTTTTTATGTCCCATGTAAATATTTTTTTTATGCTGATGAATTTTATACTCATGAAAGTTAAAGTTATAATATGATATGTTATGATGTGAATGATATGGCCATTTCGGTACAACAACATGAGCTCCTACCGGATTTTAAAGATATGAGACGGTATGATTTTTCTGATGCATGTTTTAAAATTTTTATATGGGATCGCACCATTAATTTTTATATCCTGCTGAGTATTTCCATGTACTCACCATTTTCCCTACTCCTCACAGATCAGAACGGGTCGTTGGTTGGCGGGCGATGCGGTGGAGTTGTAATGCTAGAAATTATGAAATTCAAGATAAATAAATTCTGAGCAACATGATTAGGAAGTTTTATTTATTTATTTCTCTTTGCGTTATTTCAATTTTATCTTCATGTTAAATTTGAAGTTTAATATTTGGAACATGGTTCAATTAATTATGTTTTCCACAGACTTTATTTATTTTATAGATGGAACTAGAAAAATTTTCATGTAGAATGTTTGACATAATTTATTTAATTATGAAATAAATGTTTTAGTAACGATTCCAAATCTTTAAATTTTGGGTCGTTACATTTACTTAACTCGATTAAAAATTATTAGTGTTAATCACATTTTCATTTTTGAAGTTTTAGTCGCTGTGTGTTCTTTAGGGAGAAGTGTAGGGGAAGTATCAATTCTTGAACCATTAACGTCAGTTGTGAAACCAACAACGATATAAAGACAATTACACTTAATTTTATATAAATTACTTAGCATTAATTCTAACAATAATTGATGTTCTACACATGTTACTTAAAATAACTTGAATGGGATAGTGGATTGTATTTATCGATATCTTAAACATTCGCCTTGGACATTGACATGGAAATAAAGGAAGGAAATTACGTAGAAAAAGTAAAAGATCAAGATTGAATCGAAGAAAAAGAAAAAATAAAAACAAATGTATGGGATGAACCGGCAACTTCGAGGTTACCTTAACATGTTCTAAATTTTTTATTTTTATAATTGGACGAATTTTAATCTAGATTCCAATTTTTATAGTAGAACTAATCATTTCAATTCAATCCTTATAAAAATTGGTACTCACAATATTGAGATAATATAGACATCTCCTCAATTTTATGACAATATTGAAGTACCCTCGCGTTTAAAAATATAAAACTAACTTCTATTTCTAGTTTTCAGTATCACATGCACTCCATGGCCACTTTTTGAGCCATATATCATCTAAAAGGAGTTTGATATATGTAAAATACACTTAAAAAAGAAAACGATGAAACTTTCTACATTTAGTTTTTCACATATAAACTTTTTATCACGTCATCGTATTTTATTTATTTACTTTCTAAATTAATAAATATTATCATAAATTAATAGATAACAGGGAAAGTTTTCTAAGTGGTACTAGACTTGGCCTTAAAATTCCATGGTATATACCCATAGTGCGAGCAGTGTTACTGGCCAGGGATAAATCAACAAGTTGTGGATGCTTTATATATTTAATGCACATATGTTGTATGTATTGAAATTTGTGTACAATGAAAATTCAACAATGGCTTGTTAAATTATAATTTAAGTAGTAGGTCCTATCGAATGTGTAGATAAGAAGTGAATAATATATTGTGGGTCTAGTGAGTGTGTATATACAAAAAAATGTTCGACCAACTTAAAGTTTTTTCTGTAATAAAAAACAAGATTATGAACTTTATTTTCTAATTACAAAGAATTTTTCATATTTTGTGTAATCTAGTAAGAAATTATATCAATTTATCCTAATAGTAAAAAAATGAACAAAATCCAATAAAATCAATGGAAAAAGAAATTTAAAATCTTATATCAATTTATCCTAATAGTAAAAAATTCATCAAAATCCTACCATTCCACTAAAATGAATAATAAAGAAATTTAAAATCTTATGAATTCTGTTAAATTCTATTCAAATACATGAAATCCATGAGAATCTATGAATTTTAAGATATCTGTTAAATTCACCGTCCTAAGTTTCATCTTCAGAATTATTCTTACAACAATGGAAATGGCAATTCTTCGAAAAAGTCGCATCAATGTATTTGTATAGTATCGTATCGTATCCGAATTACAAATCCGTATCTGTGCTTCTTAGCCATAAAGCACGTTAAAAAAAGGTGCGCGAAATCATTAAATTCATGTAAATTGTTATTAATACCCTTTGAATCAGTCAAAAAAGTAGCTGAATCATTTGTTACCTTTAAATATAATAGAAGGATAAAATAGGCATTGAGCGTAAAATCCACGAAGTGATTTGTTTGAAATTGCATTAAAAAATTAAAATGGGACCCACATGGCAATGCATAAAATTGATTTTTTTTGGGGTGAAATAGCGCTCCGAGACAAGAGCGTACAATAATGGCCGCCCGATATTAAAAAAGAGAAAGAAAATAAAGTCTTTTTCCATGTGTACCAAACATGGACTAAAAGACTTATTTAGACGAGAGACTGGATTTGAAACCAGCGGAGTGTATTCTGTCCATAGTGGTTATAATTTATAAAAGACTGGTGGCAGCACATATCAGGGTGGAAAGTGCCAGCAAGAACCATCTTTTCAGCCGATGGAAAGGAGTGTGGAAACTCAACATGCCAGCTAAATTCCTGATTTTTATTGGCGAGCTTTCTATGATTCATTAACAAGGTAAATCTTTGGCGGTGCAAAATTGGGGTGGATAATTCATGTTGATGATGTTCAGTGATTCAGACATTACAGCATACTAGTTTCTTCGTGAGAGGGTGAAGGCTGTACTTTCCAAATTGTTGGCGGGGTGTCATTCAGTGGAATACGCTGAAGCTGTTTCACTAGGAGCAAGGCTTTTGTTTGCTAATGTCATGGTTTTGAAGTGTGCTGAGAGTAGTGATTCATTCGAGTTATTCAGAGCCTGAATTCAGTCTGACTTTTTTTTTTTTATGCCCTCAAGAGGCTGTTTTGGATGATATTTGCTCTTTTTTTGCTATGGGACATTATTAATTTCATTTTCATCGATAGCATCAGTGACAACGAGTTAGTACAATGTATGCCTCTTTATATCTCATCCACATTTTTTGGTGACAGTGGTTGATGCAATTTGAAACTTCCATTTCAAAAAAACATAGAAGAAAGTAGACAAGATCTAACATACTAAATACTCCATATCTATTTCCCTATTATATCGCTCTGGATGTTATATAACTATCATCAGTATCTCATGTCAACTAGGATTTTGAAATTATTCTCTTCAACATTTTAAAATGAAGTAATCTTTATCTTGTTCTTTTCTAGGTACACGATGAATTTCTCAATCTTTACATTATTAGCTTCTAAGTTTCTTAACTAGTTTGACTTTGATTACAAATTATAATGAGATTAAATTAGCTAAGTCTAGATAATTTGACTGGTACCATTAGAGGACACCGTTCACTAATAATTTTAATGTCTCAGTTCTTACACAAAACTATGGAGCTATATTCTTGCAATAAGGCAATATGCAACAAGACAGTCAAGACTTGCCTGAAAAGTTCGACATGATCACAAACAAAATTCGATACAAAATTAAGGTGTTCGACATAAGATGAAAAATGGTGCCAAGCTTGGAAATGATGCTAATGCACCTATCAATAATTCAAGAACTTGCAAAAATATATCTTAAATGTAATAAATTATAATAGCTAAAGGTAACTAGCACAAAATATCCTTACATTTTAATGTTATCATGCAAAACGTCCCTATATTTCATTTTTAGCATTTTCACCTATTCTTTCATCTTTCATTGCGGAAATCACCTTTTTCATCAAAATTCTCAATAAAAAATATAAATTGAAAAATATATCCTTCTATTTAAACAAAAATAAAAATAAAAAATAAAATTGAAGAATAAATTGCAATCAAACTCCTAAATTTTAAAAATAAAATGAATCCAAATAAATTATTAAATGGGTAGTTAGTATAGAACGTCCTTACCTTTTAATATTATTGTGCAAAACGTCCACATCTTTTATTTTTGACATTTTCATGTTTCATTGCAAAATTCTTAACTTCCTATATTTTCTCAATTAAAAACTGTAAAATGACAGATATACCACCATCTTTAAATAAAACAAAAGTAAAGAAAAGAAAAATAAAGAATAAATTGCAAAATTATTTATTTGTGTACTTTTTTGAAAAATTTGGGAGTGGGAGTATATTTGCAATTTATTCTTTATTTCTATTTTATTCAAATATGAGGGTATATTCGTCATTTTATATGCAAAGGAAGATTTTCGCAATGAAATGTGAAAATAAGCATAAATAGACAAAAATTGAAATGCACGGATGTTTTGTGCAATAACATTGAAAGATAATAACGTTTTGTGCTAATTACCTTTTTAATAATTTATTTGGACTCATTCGTACTTTTAAAACTTTTTTGAGAGTGATTGCAATTTTTTCTTTAATTTGTTCTTTTTTTTTGTTTTATTTATAAATGAGGCTATGCGTGTTATTTTACATTTTTTTATTGAAAAATTAGATGAAAATGATGACTTCTGCAATGAAAGGTGAAAATAAGGGTAGAGTTCCAAAAGATGAAAGGTGAAAATAAGGGTAAAGTTCCAAAAGATGAAAGGTAGTGACATTTTGCATAATAACATTGAAAGGTAGGGACGTTTTATGCTAATTATCCAATTTAAGAAATGTATAAGTAACAATATGTACAGAGGCATCGGTCTTCGCTCTTAATTGAACCTCTCGATCATTTCATTTGGGGTATGATCTACAGACTTTTGAAATAATAATAATGTTGTACCTATAGTGGTGCCTAGCACCGATGTATGTAAAAGTGGTGCTAGCAATAAATAGCATTACTCATTTTGAAATGGTAAATTACTTTCTCAAAAATCAATAAATTACAACATCAATGCCTATTTTTTGACATTACACATTTAGTTTATTAAAAAATGAAGAAAAATGGAAATGAGCATGTGGCCTATAGCCAAATAGACAAATGTCGTCCAACAAAATGCCAACATATGGTGGATCAGTTGTGGTACAAGTATATTCTTGTGGAGAGGCTCGGCAATGTGGCTATTGCAAGGGAAATTTTTGAGAGGTGGATTTCAAAACGTCCTGATAAAAAAGGCTGGCTTTCGTATATAAAGTTTGAATTGAGGTACAATTAGGTCGAGAGGGTGAGAGGGATTTCTGAACGTCATCCGAATTTGTGCCTAGACTAGGTATGTGAAGTTTGAGATGAAAAATGGAGAAATAGCGACAAATTTTCATTGTTTAAGATTTGGTTGATGGCTGCATAGTTTTCAATAAGTAAGTTAGATCTTTGATCAAGCATGCCTAATTCTTGGATTGGCAAAGCTCCCAAAGATATGATATTTAAGAAATACATTGGGATAAAACTGCAACTTGATAACATGATTATTATTAATCATTTTTTTTTTGGTAGAAGGTTTTCCTTTAAAAGTTATTCTAGCAAGGAAAAGTACTATTAAAAAATTATTCAAACATATCCAAAAGCAGTTTCTTAATTTCAGAAAAACACTTGAAGTTGTTATGCCAAATTTGAGACATCTTCTATGGAACAGGGTGATTATGAACTCATGAGAAACTACTTTCGACATGCTAAAGCGGTGTTTGAAAGAGCCATTTGCTAATTCAGAACTAGTGAACCTGACGATCATTTCCTAAAAGAAACATAGACAAGAACTCTAAAAATTTAGGAACCAGAATACAAGGAAGATCCTGGTTCACATATGTACGGATTTATATAAGTTATTCGTTGTATGTATATAAACTTGTGTGTATAATGCAAAAATAACAATGGCTTGTTTTGAGATGTTTAAATTATAATTTAGAATAATGTTATGCAACCCCCATTGGGGTTACAATCCCAGTCCAGGTGGCTCTAGATGATAGGGTGAATGAATGGTAAAATTAAATGACTTATTTAATTCTACATATTATTTAATGCCACATTAACATCACCTATGTTACGCCCCTATCTGAACCACTTCGAAAAGTCTACCACCGTGTTATACGAGGTGTTCAACACCCATCCGAAGTGGTTCCGAAGTGATGCCACCACAATGTTGTCGATCTGCTAACGCACTGCGAGGCACAGACAATCTACTGAACTGACCAAAGCGTTCTCGGCCCCTGAAGTCAAGGCGGAGTACATTCCGAGGTTTTCTGTTAGAGGATCCGCCGCCAATTTCAAAAAGAGATCTGTGTCAAGATCCTTTTTGCTCCCAAAGTTTAATTGATTTGACGTCTCCATGAGCCTAGTTGATATGACGTATCAACTTTAGGTCAACTCAACTCAATTCAAGAGAAGTAATTACTCGCTTACTCTATAGACGCGGCTGATTGACGCCTATGAGAGACACCTCACACCGTCAGATGCATCCACGTGTCCCACATCCAACGGTTCTCTTCACCTATAAATACCCAAGGTTTGGCAAGAGGCAAAAAAGAGAGGAAACCTTACAACTTAGCTCTCGATAACAAGTAAATATATATTCTCCTCCCCACCCTTTTGCACAACCTTAGTACTGTTCCGATAACCTGGGGCTAACTTGATCGTTGGAGTGTATGTGGCCGTTACCACCCCGCTGGTCCCGACTGTGTGCATCTGATCGTTCGTTGATTGTGCACAGGGAGGAATACGTAGAATAGCTATCGGTTGGCCACGTGGACTGTTCAATTTGTGAGGTCAATAGATTGGTACCGTCTGTGGGAAACTTCCCGTCCAAAGTTCTGCATTCTCTATCGAAGAAACCACCGGAAAACTAGTGACTTACCCTGAAAAGGATACGTTCTTGAAAAAGAGCAAAGTTGAGTTATAATCCCAGTTCTTATCACCCTTGAAAAAGGAGATAAGATGAGTTCCAGCCATGAAGACGAGAACCCTATGGGAGAAGCTTCTGAAGAAGAGGTGTTCCGTAACAATGTCACTCACCAGAGACCCCATCACCGACGTCGCCGAGGTGAAAGTACAGTCATGCTCATTGAATGAATGGCTCAAATAGCTGCGGGCATGAGAGACATCGCAGCCCATAATATGGCAATGCATGAACTTCTCATGCAAGCTCGAGGTCACCAGGGCTCTCAAATGCCCCAAGGATTTTACCCAATTCAGGAAGCCCCTGCATCTCGTTCCCCAGGCCATGTGAGCCAGCAAAAAGAACGCCCCCTCGAAAGAGAAGTAGATGCATAATCCACATCCTATGTGCAAGGGAGCTAGCCAGTAGAACCACAATTGGGGGACAATTTTCCTCAAGAATATGAAGCACAAAGGTCAGTCAGCGTTTTCGACCGAATAGGGCAGGACCTTAGTAATAGGGTCCGTTTAGTGCGAAAATCAGTTCGGCAAGAGCAGGAGCAAGAACAAGCAACTCCTCCTCCCAGAAATAGGAAGGAGAGAAAGGACTTAGTTGATTGGGGCAGTCGAGGAGAAGCACCTCCACCTCCCCAGAACATTCAAGATGATGAAGGGTCAGATGGGCCTTGTCAATCTTATGAAATTGACAATGATGATGTTAACCTCCATTTCTCAAGGAAAATCCAAAGCTTCTCAATGCCTGCGAATTTCATGTCCCTTAAAATCCCCAAGTATGAAGGAAAGGGGGATCCGGAGAAGCACCTCACCAAATACATGACACAGATGAGCCTCAGGGGAGCTTCGCCTACTTTGAAATGCAGAGCCTTCCACCTAACCTTGGGCGGAGCTGCTGAAGTGTGGTACAACAGACTAGAGAAGGAGAGGCCTCAGCGCAACGCCTGCAAGATATGAGACAGGCCCCTAGAGAGACGCTGAAAAGCTATCTCGTCAGGTTTATAGACGAAATCACGTACTGTGAGTAGGTCACTAACAGAGAAGCCTTTTTAGCTCTGAAAGGCGGCCTCAACATGGAAACTTTGTTCTGGAGGGATGTGCGCAGCAAAAATCCCTCCACTTATGACGAGTTGGTAGAAATTATGAGAGTTGAGATCGTCAGAGAAGAGATGATTGATTATCGAAACTGTATCGCGCGAGGACTCCTTCCGCCTCAAAGGCAAGTAGGTCGAGGACTCGCAGCGCATCTTGTCACTCAGCAATGGACTCAAGCAGGTCATACAATAGCTCTCACCTCCGAACAGGCACTGGCTTCTGCCATGCTAAATGTAGTGTCGATGTTGGCATACAAGAATTTCCCTGGTGAAGCAGGGCTATCTGGAGGAACTGAAAGTAATAAAAAGAAGAAGAAGAAGAAGAAGAAGAAGAAGAAGAAGAAGAAGAAGCAGTCAAATAGGCCCTTGGAAGGGGCAAGGTTTTGCACTTTCCACCAACTCTGTGGGCATGACACCAATGAGTGCAGAGAAGCTCCTCAACGCTCGAATAAGAGTGACCCACATCCTTCCAGGAGGAACGAATATCCTCGCAGATCCGCCTTCCCGAACATGGGAGAGAGAAGGCATAGAGAGTAGTCACCCTGGAGAAGAGAATCAAGGGATCGAGGAGAGTCCAAACAGGGAGATCAGGCCCCCATTTTCTGGAGGCCAAATCATTAGGGAGATCTACACGATCATTGGGGGACCTCACATCAGTGGCAACACTAGGAACGCCCAAAGGAATTACACAAGGGAAGCAAAGGCCCGCCAATGCTACTACATTGTCAACGAGTCCCAAGAGGCCAACAGGATGATCTCAATTACCTTCTTCCAGAAAGATGCACAAGGAGTTCACCACCCCATTGTGACGCATTGGTTCTGAGAGCCTTAGTGGCAAGAAATGGACTCAAACGCATGCTCATCGACAATGGCAGTTCTGTAAATATACTGTTCGGCTCCACCTTCGACAAAATGTAAATTGAACATGGGATGGTCCCCATGACCGACCCACTATTTGGATTTACTGGAGACAGCATCGTCCCACGAGGGCGGATCACTGTGCCCATCGAGATGGGTTCGGCTCCCCTAGTGGCTCAACACTTCATGGAATTCTTGGTGGTAGACCACAGATCGGCCTACCATGGAGTATTGGGCAGGCTTGCCTTCAAAGATCTTTGGGCTGTCACCTCCATCCACTACTTGTGTATGAAATTCCCAACTGAACATGAGATTGCTACGGTCCGAGATGACCAGATGGGCTCTAGGGCATGTTACTTAATCTCTCTGCGAAAATTGGAGCCCCAAACTGTTAACGTGATTAGGGGTGGGCGCGGGTCGGTTCTGTTCGGAACCAAAATTTTTGGGTATTTAGTAAATGGAACCGTCGGGTCTAAATATAATTATGGAACTGTTCGGGTTCAGTTTTGTTCGGTTCGGTTCGATTCGGTTCCGTTCGGTTCTATACTATAATTAAATTTTTTAACATTTATAACAACATTATATAAATACAACTAATGACACGTTCAATGGTTTTGAAATGTCAGAGACTAGTAGACTACCTTGTTCAAATGATCGCTACGATCAAAATTTCGGTTAGTGGAGGTCACAACTTCAATCGGAGGTCACAGCGTCGGTCGACGATTGTATAGGTTTTGGAATGTCAGCAAGGCTGCGAGAGTCGAGATAGCGTTATGCACTTTAGTGTAGGTGTTTAGGATTATTTAGTGGGTTGGATCTTGTTGGGCTAAGAAATGAGACAATAAAATGGGTAATTGGGCCAAAAATTAAAAAATTAGAAATGAAACAAATTATTGGGTCAAAAATTTGAATTTAGAAATTGTTAATTTGTTTAGAAAAAATTAAAAATAAAATAATTTGATTTATTCAATGTAAAAAAAATTAGAAAGATTCAGTTCTTGATCTAGAACCGAGAATCGAATCGTACCCGTCGGTTCTCAATTCAGATACCTGTTCGGGTATTTAATTTGACAAGAACTGTCGGGTTCGATTCGGTCGGTTCGGTTCGGGAGATTTGCCCAGCCCTAAACGTGATCATAACTGAAGTTGCCAGTGAGGCCAATTTGGATGTAGAAATGCTCGACGCCCCTAAACAAGGGCATACCTCCGAACATGAGGAAGACGTCAACATGGAAGAGGCCCCTGAAGAAGGGTACCCTCTTGTTGAGTTAGATCCCCGGATAATTGACTCTGAGCCAAATGCAACTCCAATGGAAGAACTTGAAATTTTCTCCACCAAACCCAGAGGATCCCAGTCAGGTCTTGCGACTAGGGAAGGCACTGTCCCTCGAAGCAAAAGAAGAAATGGTGAGCTTCCTGAAAAGGAACTTGAATGTCTTCGCTTGAAAACATGAAGACATGGTGGGAATAGATCCAAGGATCAATTGCCATCATCTTAACATCAATTCCTCCTGTGTCCCACAACGACAGAAAAGACATGCTCTCAACCCGGAGCGGTATGAGGCACTCAAAGACGAAGTAGACAAGCTTAGCCGCAGCGATTTCATCAGAGAAGCCATCTATCCCAAGTGGATATCCAACCCAATCCTGATGAAGAAGCCCATCGAAAAGTGGAGGGTATGTGTAGACTTCACAAACTTAAATAAGGCATGCCCTAAAAATAGCTTCCCACTTCCAAGGATAGACCAATTTATGGATTCCACCGCAGGACATGAACTCTTGAGCTTCATGGATGCATACTCAGGGTACAACCAGATACCCATGTTTCGACCTGATGAGGAGGCTACATCATTCATCACAGACAGAGGACTATACTGCTACAAAGTCATGTCCTTCAGATTGAAAAATGTCGGAGCTATATATCAGAGGCTGGTCAACATGATATTCGCCGAACTCATTAGTAAAACCATGGAGGTCTACATGGACGACATGCTAGTAAAAAGCCTCCAGGCAAACGAATACGTAAGTCACCTCGACCAAACCTTTCAGATACTTAGAAAATATAAAATGAAGTTGAATCTCCTCAAGTGCACCTTTAGAGTGGCTTCGGGTCAGTTTTTAGGATATATTGTAAACCAAAGGAGAATCGAAGCGAACCCAGTGAAGATAATGGCCTTACTTGAAATGAGGTCACCCAGAAACCAAAGGAGGTCTAAAGCCTTAATGGTCAGATAGCCACACTCAGTCGCTTCATCTCTAGGGCTATAGATAAGAGCTTACCCTTCTTCAATGTGCTGAAGCAAGGAAAGAAGTTCCAATGGACTTCTGAGTGCGAAGAAGCCTTCCAAGCATTGAAGAAGCACTTAGGAAAGGCGTCCCTGTTGTCCAGACCTCAACCAGAAGAATCACTACTCCTGTACTTGGCGGTCTTAGACGAGGCGATCAGTGCAGTCCTAGTCAGAGAAGAGAATGAGCACCAGTTGCCTGTATACTATGTCAGTAAAGCACTCTTCCCAGCTGAAACACGCTACCCAGACATGGAGAAACTGGCACTTGCCCTCATCACAACCTCAAGGAAACTGAGGCCATACTTCCAGGTCCACTCAATTGAAGTTCTCACCAACTTCCCATTGAAGCAAGTGCTGCAGAGAACAAACGCATCAGGACGCCTGCTAAAATGGGTGATCAAGCTCAGTGAGTTTGACCTACTGTTCCGACCTCGACATGCCATCAAGGGCCAAGCCCTTGTAGATTTTGTGGCTGAGTTTGCCAAAGTCCCAGAAATGGAGGCGACAATGGAACCAGCCGAGCCCCCAACGTGAAAGCTGTTCGTAGATGGATCCTCAGGAGAGGCTGGCTCCGGGGCAAGGATCGTCTTGGAAAGCCCCGAAGGCCACAAGCTAAATTGCACAGTAAGGTTCGGCTTCAAATCCTCGAACAATGCTGCTGAATATGAGGCCTTTTTAGCAGGCCTTAGAATTGTAAAGGAAACACAGGTCAGATGGCTCCAGGCAAGCAGTGATTCTCAGCTTGTAGTGAGTCAGGTCAACGGAAACTTTGCGCCAAGGACAGTAGCATGGTTGCATACTTAAAATTGGTTCTGGACCTAGTTCCTCATTTTGAAAGGTTCGAGCTGATTCAAGTCCCACGCCTAGAGAATACTCATGCAGATGCCCTGTCAAAACTGGCCAGCAGTAAGGATTCAGAGCTACTAAAGGTTGTCCCTATTGAACACTTGTCGAAGCCCTCCATATCCGGAGGTTACGAGGTGCTATGGATAGAAGACACCCCATTATGGATGCAATCCATCATCGCCTATCTAAAAGATCATTCACTACCAGCTTCTAGAAGCGAGGTAAGGAAGTTAAGAAGAAGGGCTGTACACTTCATCCTACAAGAAGATGTCATCTACAAAGAAGGCTTCGTCTTGCCACTTCTCCGATGTGTAGGAGGCGAAGAGGTCATGTATATACTCAGAGAAATCCATGAGAAAATCTGCGGGAATCACTCTGGAGGAACAGCTCTGGCATACAAAGTACTCCGACAAGGCTTCTTCTGGCCGACCCTGAAAAGGGATGCTTGCCAGTTTGTTCAGAAATGTGACAAGTGTCAGCGCTTCTCAAATATTCAAAGGTAGCCTTCTCAGAGCCTCTTCGTAGTAACCAGCCCTTGGCCATTCACCAAATGGGATATCGATTTCATTGGTCCACTCCTAAAAGGAAGAGGAAGCGCGACTTTTGCCATTGTCGCCATTGACTACTTCACCAAGTGGGTCGAAGCTGAACCTATTGCCAAGATCACCAAGGCAAATACTACAAAATTTGTCTGGAAGACCATCATTTGTAGGTTTGACATTCTCTACTCCTTAGTGTCTGACAACGGGAGACATTTAGACAACAAGAAAATGCGAAACTTATACTACGAACTGGGCATAAAGAAAGATTTCTCAACGCCTCATCACCCACAAGCAAACGGACAAGTTGAGGTAGTAAACAAGACTATCAAGCATATCCTGAAAAGGAAGCTTGACACCTCGAAGGGGGCTTGGGTTGATGAGCTTCTCCACATCCTCTGGGCCATCAGAACAGCTAGCCGAACTACAACAGGGGAGACACCCTTCTCAATGACCTACGGAGCCGAGGCCATGAGCTTGGTTGAGGTAGCAGTCCCATCGCACCGTCGAATGCACTTCAATGAGATTAGTAATGACGAGGCTTGAATGAGCGAACACCACCTCCTTGAAGAAAGGAGGATACCTTCTAGGTGAACTGGGCAAAGTATCATAGAAAGATGACCCGCTATTATAACTCCAAGGTAAAAAATCGGACTCTTCGTCTGGGGGACCTTGTCCTTAGAAGGGTCTTCCAATCATCAAAGCCAACCGGGTTTGGAGTGTTGGGACCGAATTGGGAGGGTCCTTACCGCATCCGCAGGGAATCCCGACCTGGCACTTTTGAAATTGAAGACATGGTAGAGAAAGCACTGCCTCATCAATGAAACATCAAATATTTGAGGAAGTACTATCAATGATGAGCTTGTGTTTCGATCCGATCTCAATGTTGTCTAGTAAACGTGTGTTATGATCCGATCTCATTTGTAACTTCCCTATCTTACCAAGTGCTGAAAATACCTTAGTGAAGAGTGATGTAACTCCTCCAAGGAATGATACTTTAGTTGTTTGTCACATCGGTTAGTAAATTGTTACCTCAGTTCTTCAATGTGTTAATTGATCTGATCTTCTGTTATTAACTTGTTATTAGTAAGAGGCTCTTAATGTTTACTTAAGTGGTTGTCATTCATATAGTTAAGTATAAACAACTCAACACAATAGAAAAGCAGAAGCAACAATACTTGACAAAAAATTTTCATTTCATTTATTTGGAATTGGATTACAAAAAAGGCCGAAGCCATTACAAAGATTGATTAACTCTATTCTACTAGGACATCTTCTATCCCAACCTTCGCTTCGCATGCCCCAGGGGCCTCTGGAGCATCCTCTGCGAACCTATCAGGCCGACCTCCAGTAGGCCAACCGAACTCTGCCTCTAATGAGGATATGTCCAGAGTGGGGTGGACCTCTTTTAGCTAACCCAATAGTCCTTGGACACTCTAATAGGCCCAAAAGTTTACAAAATCATCATACAGGGGATGCTCTTCGAAGTGGTCGATGAAGTTCTGCACAACCACCTCCCCTGCTGACTTAAGCTTCTTCCTCAGGGAGGCGATCTCCTCAGCTTGGGCATCCGCCCTCTGCCTCAACTCCGCCTTTTCTTTATTTGAGAACTCCAGAGCCTCTGTGGCAAGCTGATGGTACTCGTTTGCATGATCCACTCTTCTGGTGATAGCAGCCACTTGGCACTCCACTTCATAGAGCTCCTTCTTCAGCCGCTCTATTTCTCTCCTGGCGGTGGCCAGTTGGACCTTGGATTCCTTTATCGCCTTCTTCTCTTCTGAGGCCTTGGCCTGGGCCTCCCTCACTGCGTCTCCATACTGCATCGCCTCCTCGAAGCACTTGGCGAGATCTTCCCTTTTAGCATTCAGGTCTTTCACCAAACTTTCGAGTTGGATGCTCGTGCTGAAAGCCCGGGACACGCAGTCATTGTTCACTGCGACCAAGTCTTTGACGGTGCATGAGGCGGTGTGGTCTCTCCACTCTTCAGTCCAATATTTATTATAGACCACCGCCACTGCAGTCATCTACGGAGGAAGAGCCTCCAGCACTTCTTTCACTGGCTCTTCCCAATTGGTGCCCAAAAAGTCCACCTCCTTCGAGGGACAGACTCTTTTCCTCTTTGGCTACCCGGCACTTGGGCAATTAGCACAGTGGCTACTGGCGATGTGGTCGGGGTAGGGAAAGCCTCTGATGGTACAGGCGTCCTCTTCGAGATGGCTACCCCAATAGGAATGGTAGTCTACCTCAGAACCAGAGACAGCCTCGCCACAATTGGGCGCTTCAATGGGGTAGCAGGCTTCTTACCCTTTCGTAGCAGGCTTGCATCTTGGTCCTCTGCCACCTCCTCCTCGGTCGAAGGCTGAAGCCTTTTGTTAGCATCCACCAGATCTTCCATCTGCTTCTTGTACACCGAGGAGGAGGTATTCAGGGCTCTCGCCTCTACCATTATCTTCTGGATGGTTTTATAGTCTGGCCTCAGAGGCAGCTTCTTGTTAAAGTTATCTGCAAGGGAACAAGAAAATTAGTACAAGTGTAAAGAGTTTGAAAGTACTGAAACGCATTCACTTCGGGACATTTACCTTGAGGGGCCATCAAGTCGCGCGTCACGAAGTGGATGTTTTTCCTGATCAACTGGTGGCCCCTCTATAGACATATCAACTTTATAGATGTTTTTCAACACAAGTTTTACACTTATGTTTGGAATCATTATTGAACTTAGGTATGCGGTTAGAGTTAACTAGTCTTCGTAAAGTATCATAGTTAACGTGTCCTAGTCTACCATGCCACAAATTGGAAGACTCAAGCAAATAAGCAGAAGAACTTGCTTTATTCATTTTTGGTTTCACAACCTTTACATTGAGTTTAAACATACCGTCGGAAACATAACCTTTTCCGACAAACATTCCACTTTTTGATAGAATAACTTTGTCTGACTAAAAAAGAATGCGAAAACCATGCTTATTCAAAAGCGACCCGAACACTAAATTCTTGCGAATTTTTGGCACATAAAGCACGTTGTTGAGAGTCAGCTCCTGCATGAATTAAATAGTAATACGAAAATAATCTGCAGAAATAAATGGAAAATGATGCGAAAATAATTTGCAGAAATAAATGGAAACTGAAACTGCAACGATAAACTGTATCTGCAAAGAAACTACACTCGGGCACATCGGCCTCGGATAAGTTCTTTCCTTATGCAGTAATGAAGCTTTTGCACGTCTGCCTAAGGTCAATGCTTCGGTGAACATAGAAAATCGACCCCCAAGTTCTCACAAATCACGATCCCTATCCTGAGGCAGACATACCCGATCGGGAAAACAAGTCCACCCATAATATAATATTCATGCTTGAACTTGGGGGGACCACTGTTACGCTCCTATTTGAACCACTTCGAAAAGTCTACCACCGCATTATACGAGGTGTTCAACACCCATCCGAAGTGGTTCCGAAGTGACGCCACCACCAATGTTGTCGATTTGCTAAAGCATTGAGAGGTACAGAAGTTTGTACACACGTTCATAATGCGTGGTTGTATACAAACTTTTCTTGTTAATTTTCCTTTATGGGACTAACTATACAAATTTCCATGCAACACAGCAATCTTTCAATTGTACATTTTGAACTTCAATTTCTCATTTATTTGAGCATACTTTTGGCATATAGATACATAATTTCAATGCTCTCACGGAAGAGAACATAAATCTACTCCAACCATTGTTGTATGGGTAAAAATACATGATATAGATACGATACAATAAAAAATCTTCAAGAGACTATTTAAATATGAAATGCTCTCTATTTTAAAGAGTTAACCCTTAAAATCATGCCACAAGAGATTACTTAAATTGACATTTTAATTTAGAAAGTGAATTTGTAGTAGTAAAATTAAATGTTAAATATAAAAAAACTTGTTGGAGTATTTCAAAATTTGAATTCTCTAAAGTTATAGATGCTTCTAAATAATAGAATATGCTTTTAAAAATAGAGAGTCTCTTGGAGATACTCTAAAATATACTAATTTTCAATTATGATAACGAAAGGTACGTATAAAATGGCAAGAAATTAAAGAATTTCCTCCACTACTAAATAAAGCGCCGAAGTAGCATGTATAAACACAGGTACGGAGATCTATGGATTTTCAATTATGATAATTAAAGGTGTGACAAAATGCTATCAAATTAAAGAACTTTCTCCATTATTAAATAAAGTTCCCAAGAAGCATGAATACCGATATAATATGAATATGGAGATATATTTAATTTTCAATCATGATAATAAAAGGTATAGATAAGAGTACAAAAATAGATATAATTTCAAAGTATCAATGCCAATTTTTTCCCTAATAATCTATATCATTAATCAATTCTTTGAGATTTGCATCTATACACGGAATTAGATCTATGTATAAGATTACTCGTAACTCAAAATATAAGAAATGGTCTAAATGGCATATCAAGCATTTTAGAAATTTCAATAATGTTGCAACTCGGGCACATCGGTCTCGGATAAGTTCTTTCCTTACGCAGTAATGAAGCTTTAGCACGTCTGCCTAAGGTCAATGCTTCGGTGAACACAGAAAATCGACCCCCAAGTTCTCACAAATCACGATCCCTATCTCGAGGCAGACATACCCGATCGGGAAAACAAGTCCACCCATGATATAAATATTCATGCTTGAACTTGGGGGGACCACTGTTACGCTCCTATTTGAACCACTTCGGAAAGTCTACCACTGCATTATACAAGGTGTTCAACACCCATCCGAAGTGGTTCCGAAGTGACGCCACCACCAATGTTGTCGATCTGCTAAAGCACTGAGAGGCACTGACAATCTATTGAATCGACCGAAGCGTCCTCGCCTCTGAAGCCGAGGCACAGTACATTCCCAGGTTCTCTGTCAGAGGATCCCCGCCAATTTCAGAAAGAGATCTATGTCAAGATCCTTTCTGCCCCCAAAGTTTAATTGATTTGACGTCTTCATGAGCCTAATTAATGTGACGTATCAACTTTATGTCAACTCAAAACCGAAGAAGTAATTACCCGCCCACTCTATAGACGTGGTTGATTGACGCCTATGAGTAGACGCCTCACACCGTCAGATGCATGCACGTGTCCCACATCCAACGGTTTTCCTCACCTATAAATATCCAAAGTTTGGCAAGAGGCAAAAAAGAGATGAAATTCTTACAACTTAGCTCTCCATAACAAGTAAATATATATTCTCCTCCCCACCATTTTGCACAACCTTGGTACTGTTCTGATCACTTGGGGCTAACTTGATCGTTGGAGTGTATGCGGCCGCCGCTACCCCGCTGGTCCCGGTCGTGTGCACCTGACCATGCGTTGATTGTGCGTAGGGAGGAATACGTGGAATAGCTATCGATTGGCCACGTGGAGGGTCCAATTTGCGAGGTCAACAACCTAGATTGGAGTTGTAACCCCCGAATCTGTAGAGAAGAGTGAATAATAAATTGTGGGTAGAGAGAATGTGTAAATGAAATAAATATTTGACCAACTTAAATTATAGTTTAAGTTTATTTATTTATTTTGTAATAAGAAACCAGATTACGATTTTTTTTTTCTAATTACAGAGTAAGAATTTTTCATATGGTGTGAAATGTGTTAAGAAGTTATATAATTTTATCCTAATAGTAAAAAATCCATTAAAATTCAAAGAATCCATCATAATCAATGTGTAGAATTCTTAAAATCTTATGTGAACTGTTGAATTCTATTAAATACATGAAATCTATAAGAATCTACAAATTCTGAATTGAAGTTGCCATCCTTAGTTTCATTTTCAAAATCATTCTTACAACAATGGAATTGGCAATTTTTCGTTTCGTTTTCCCTCTATTTTCCCTTCTCTCTTTGCTTTGCACATTTTCATTTTCAGAAACTATGGAATTCCCAAAAACACCAGTAGAAAAGATGATCAGAGGATTGAATTTGTTTCTTGAGTTTGATGTGAACATTGTTGAAGAAGATCCTGCTTTTAAAGCACCAAAAATTGTCGAGAAAAGTTTACAATTTCCATATTTAAGTGATCCCAGAACCAGTGTTCAAGACTTGGGACACAAGGCTGAATATTATAGACTTCCTCACACCAACACGTATTTGGTCTTCAGGTTTTGGTATCTTTTCTTGCAGTTTACCTGATTAGGTGAACAATTGCATGTCCAATACAGAATTCTTTACATTATTATAGCAAAAAAACAACACAGAATACTTTTGGCATGCACCGGCAAGTGAATCCTATTAGTCCTGAAAGCTCCATGAAGAGCAACAAAAGTCGACTTCTAAACTAAAAATACAATTTCGTCATCCCTAATTACATCTTGTCATGATTTCTTGAATAAATTTATGATTTTCCATCCAAGTCTTATTCGTATTTGCTTTACGAGAGAACTCTCTGTCGAACTGCTTAAAATATTGTTGCAGGATGTTCTATTTTTTCTTTCAATCAGGAAACAAACTGAGTACCAACCCTATGGTTGTATATATAACTGGAGGACCCGGATGCAGCACATCTTTGGCCCTGTTTTATGAAAACGGCCCTTTCCAAATAACAAAAAACTTATCTCTTGTATGAATGATTTTGGTTGGGATAAGGTACTCTCATTTTCCTTAATTCTCATTAAAAGTTTTTCGTCTAGACTCCAAATGATGCTGTTTTTTAAGAGGAAACACACCTGTTTTTGCAATTCTTTACTCATTTTTTTTCCTAGCTGTTCCTATTTCTATCTGGGAAGAAAGGATTCATTTGGGCATTTAAGATATTTTCATGAATGATATGCTACGACAGGTCTCAAACATTATATACGTCGACCAACCAACTGGAATTGGATTCAGTTATACTCTGACAGAGCTGAAATACGAATGGATTCTCAGGGTGCTGTCGTTGATTTCTATGACTTCATGCAGGTAAGTTTCTTAGTCAGGTAGCTATAGGAAACTAGACTTAGATTTTAGCTTATTTTCATATAGTATGGACAGTCGTCCAAAACCATAAACTAGCTTAGACTGAACTATAAGACTCATAAAATGTTGGGCATTTTTCCAAGTGCACCCTCAGTATGCAAGGAATGATTTTTATATCATCGGAGAATCATATGACGGGCACTATATTCCAGCTTTGGCTGATCGTGTACAACGGGGAAACAATAATAAAGAAGGGATTCATATAAACATGAAAGTAAGCCTTGAATTTCATCTCTATTGTTAACTAGTGTTGTAGTTTTCCTTGTTTAGTTATGCAACTTTGTAGGAAAACAAGTTGCTAGTGGATGAAACTAATTGTATAAGTTTTATTCAATTGCAATAGCCGACTATTGAAATTAATAACCACAAGGCAAATGATTTCAATTTATCAAAAAAATTCCGTTTCAGAATTTTCCAACGACTAAAAAAAAATGTTCAGCAGTACAAAATCAGAAATATAAGTTAACTGCAGGCTAAAACTGTAAACGATGAATCTGGAGGCTGCACACTATGGAACTACAAACTGCATGAATTAAATAGTAATGTGAAAATAATATGTAGAAATAAAACACAAACTACAGTAGATTTCAAACCGAGGCCTGTGCGTGCACAGTTTCCTTAAGACAGTTTCGCCCCCTCACCGTAGGTGCTGGAGGTTCAGTTCGAGCGGTTGTCTCTCAGGATACAACAGTAATAAGTAGAATCTGAGCATCGTGGTCCTACTCCGATGAACTGATCTAGTATTGGAACGATATAACCACAAGAACAAGACCTTATTGGACAAGGAATGCAGAAAAGAAGAAACTGTGTATGTAGGAATGTAGGTGAGATTTTCGAGTGTATTAGATTGCTGGAGAATGAGCCTTTTTATAGGCATATTGCCTATTAATATTGTGACCATTGGGAGTCCATTGGAGTTACTGCCCATTAACACTGTGACCATTGGGAGTTTCTGCAGTTTAGAAACTCAAAAGTCATTAGAGAAAGTCAAAAAAAATTGGCAAAATGTGGGCTCTCCGATGGGGTCATTTTTGCCTTGTTCGGTCCGACATTCGTGTGCGCAGATCGTGCCCGCACCCAAGTTCAAGGTTCAAAGGCCATTTCGGTTCGTGATTTGCATCCCCCCGTGCGCGCACGTGGAGAGAGCCTCTATGCTACACATGATTACACATCTCCAAAGCATTGCCATATATAAAGTGGTTTAAGTTTCCTTGATTTTCCTATGTGGGATAAATGCATTTTTTCCCACAAAACCAACTTCCAATGACCAACATTGAGCTCCAATTTCTCATTCACCCGAGCTTCATTTTTGGCAAATAAATACATGAAATCGATGTCCTCGCGGAGGAGAACACATATCAACTTTGATATTCCACATTGGACCAACGGGTCCCATTGAAAATTGTGCTAAAAGTGAGCCGCCCACTCAATTTTTTCCAACAATCCCCCACATGAATGAAATTTGGGAGAGACACGAAACGTGAGACACAAGACTTGGTGATAAAGTTCAGTGATTGAATCCTGCATAGGATAGGTATGTGTTACCCTTTGAACCTTTCCTTGTGGAAGCATATTTACTTTACTGGCTGACCAGTAGACGCGATGTCTTTGAACTGTTCTGCCGTTTGTGTAAACGATGATATATCTCACATAGGATTCTTCCTAACACAATTCAGTTATCATTGTTATGTTCGTTTTGGCCATGACCATATGCCTGGTTCTGTGAGAATTCTTAAGAATTGAGTCCTGCACAATTCTCTTAGAAGCGGCCCCACTTCTCTCTCACATAGGTGATTTCTTATTACAAGTAACCCGCATTACTTGGCTCGATTTACGACGCATAAGAATCATTAAAAGCCTATTGCTTAACCTTCAACCTTACGAGTATCACTGTTACATAATAGGAATGGACAGGAGGTAATACCCCCACAGTGATTTTATCAAGTCTTTACAGTTAGGTTTTCCCATTGAACCTAGATCTTGGGATCCCAGTCAACTAGGTTGGGTTTTCCTTTGTAATAACTTATTCTTTCAAGGGCTTAAGTCCCATTCCTTTCGATGATTTCATAACTAACTCTCTATTTATTCATTTGGTTAGCGGATCCGCAATGTTATCTTTTGACCTTATATAGTTAATAGTGATAACTCCAGTTGAGAGTAGTTGTCTTATGGTATTGTGTCTACGACGTATATGTCTAGACTTACCATTATATATGTTACTTTGTGCTCTTCCTATTGCCGATTAACTGTCACAATATATGCAAATTGCTGGCACAGGTTTTGATCATCTTGGAATATCTTCTAAGAAGTTGTGCAACCATTCAGGCTCTTCACCACATTTATCTAGAGTTATAAACTCAGATTTCATCGTAGATCTGGCTATAACCGTTAGCTTAGAGGATTTTCACGATATGATAGCACCACCCAATGTGAACACATATCCACTGGTGGATTTTGAGTCTTTTATATTAGATATCTAATTAGTATCACTGCATCCTTCAATGATTGCTGGATATCTAGTATAATGTAGTCCATAGTCACGAATATATCTTAAGTACCTTAGTACTCTTACAATTCCTTTCCAGTGATCAGCTCCTGGATTACTCGTGTATCTACTCAGTTTACTAATTGTATAGGCTATGTCTGGTCTAGTACAACTCATTAAATACATTAGACTTTCGATAACTCTCGAGTATTCTACTTAAGAGATACTTTCTCCTCTATTTTTTAGACAGATGTTGACTCGTATCTATTGGTGTTCTAGCTAAGCCAGTATCATCCTTATGTAATTTTCCTAAAATTTTGTCCACATAATGTGACTGACTTAGAACAAGCCCATTTGATGTTCTTGAGATTTTCACTCCAAGTATAACATCAGCTAAATCCATATCTTTCATGTCAAATCTCGAGTTTAACATATTTTTAGTGGATTCAATCATCTTATTGTCACTACCAACAATAAGCATGTCGTCAACGTAAAGACATAAGGTGACATATCCATCTTTAGTGTCTTTGACGTAAACACATTTGTCACATTCATTGATTTTAAATTCACTCTCAATCATGACATTGTCAAAATTTTCATGCCATTGTTTTGGTGCTTGTTTCAAGCCATATAGTGACTTCCCTAGGTTACAGACTTTCTTTTCCTATCCTGATGACGAAAACCCCTCAAGTTGTTTCATGTAAATTTCTTCTTCTAAATCTCCATTTAGAAAGGCAGTTTTAACATCCATTTGATGTACTTCAAGATTTCCCAAAGCGGCAATCGCAAGTATCATCCTAATAGATGTTATTCTCGTCACTGGAGAATACGTATCAAAGTAATCAAGGCCTTCCCTTTGTTTGTAGCCTTTAATTACTAATCTGGCCTTATACTTCTCGATAGTTCCATCTGCCTTCATTTTCCTTTTGAAAATCCATTTGTAGCCTAGTGGTTTGCTTCCTGAAGGAAGATCCATTAGCTCCCATGTATGATTTTGCAGTATGGAATCTATTTCACTTTCAATGACTTCTTTCCATTGAGGTTCTTCCGAGGAATTCATTGCTTCATGATAATTTTGAGGTTCACTTTCTAGCATATAGGTCAGAAAATCAGGACCATAAGATTTTTCTGTCCTTTCCCGTTTGCTGCGTCTAACCTCAGTCCCCTCTTCTAATTCTTCGTTCTGACTATTTTCAGTCATTGTCTTATATGTTCGTTTAGAGGAGCTTGCTTCCTCTTTGGATCTGTATGGAAATACTTCTTCAAAGAATGTAGCATTCCTTGATTCCATTATCGTGTTTTTGTGTATGCTGAAATTTTTGAATCATACACAAGAAAGCAATACGCACTGCTATTATGTGCATAGCTAACGAAGACACAGTCTATAGTTTTCGGGTCTATCCTTACCTTCTTTGGTGGTGGAACATCCACTTTAGCAAGACACCACCACACTCGCAAGTGTTTATAGGTAGACATTCTTCCTTTCCATAACTCATAAGGGGTCTTTTTCGATTTCTTTCGGGGCACCTTATTTGAAAGGTAATTTGCTGATAACACAGCTTATCCCCACATGTTCTGAGGTAACCCAGAACTTACGAGCATTGCATTCATAATCTCTTTTAAGGTACGATTTTTCCGTTCAGCAACACCATTTTGTTGCGATGAATAAGGGACGGTTGGTTCATGTATGATTCCGTGTTGTGTACAAAATTCAGTAAATGGTGCTTCATACTCACCAACTCGATCATTTCGCAGCACCTTAATTTTCTTATTAAGTTGATTCTCAACTTCATTCTTATAGAGAATAAATTTCTCTATAACTTCATCCTTGCTTTTAAGCAGATATACATAACAGTATTTTGTGCTATCGTCGACAACAGTAATAAAATACTTGTTGCCACCTCTTGTTTGTACAAGTTTTAGATCACACACGTCACTGTGAACTAAATCTAGTGGTTCTGTGTTCCGTTCAATTGATTTAAATGATGACCTTGTCAATTTTGTTTCAACACAAGTTTTACACTTATGTTTGGAATCGTTATTGAACTTAGGTATGCGGTTAGAGTTAACTAGTTTTCGTAAAGTATCATAGTTAACGTGTCCTAGTCTACCATGCCACAAATTGGAAGACTCAAGCAAATAAGCAGAAGAACTTGCTTTATTCATTTTTGGTTTCACAACCTTTACATTGAGTTTAAACATACCGTCGGAAACATAACCTTTTCCGACAAACATTCCACTTTTTGACAGAATAACTTTGTCTGACTAAAAAAGAATGCGAAAACCATGCTTATTCAAAAGTGACCCGAACACTAAATTCTTGCGAATTTTTGGCACATAAAGCACGTTGTTGAGAGTCAGCTCCTGCATGAATTAAATAGTAATACGAAAATAATCTGCAGAAATAAATGGAAAATGATGCGAAAATAATATGCAGAAATAAATGGAAACTGAAACTGCAAGGATAAACTGTATCTGCAAAGAAACTACACGAACTGCAACGAAATAAATCTGCAGAATAGAAAACACAAATTGCAGCAGATTTCAAACCCAGGCCTGTGCGTGCACAGTTTCCTTAAGACAGTTTCGCCCCCTCACCGTAGGTACTGGAGGTTCAGTTCGAGCGGCTGTCTCCCAGGATACAACGGTAATAAGCAGAATCCGAGCACCACGGTCCTACTCCGGCGAACTGATCTAGTATCTGAACAATATCACCACAAGAACAAGACCTTACTGGATAATGAATGCAGAAAAGAAGAAACTGTGTATGCAGAAATGTAGGTGAGCTTGGCAAAACGTGGGCTCTCCGATTGGGCCATTTTTGCCTTGTTCGGTCCGACATTTGTGTGCGCAGGTCGCGCCCGCACTCAAGCTCTGAAGGCCATTTCGGTTTGTGATTTGCACCCTCCCTGTGCGCGCACGTGGAGAGAGCCTCTATGCTACACATGATTATGCATCTCCAAAGCATTGCCATATATAAAGTGGTTTAAGTTTCCTTGGTTTTTCTATGTGGGATAAATGCATTTTTTCCACAAAACCAACTTCCAATGACCAACTTTGAGCTCCAATTTCTCATTCACCCGAGCTTCATTTTTGGTAAATAAATACATGAAATCGATGTTCTCGCGGAGCAGAACACATATCAACTTTGATATTCCACATTGGATCAACGGGTCCCATCGAAAATTGTGCCAAAAGTGAGCCCCTCACTCAATTTTTTCCAACAAACTCACCAACGTTTAAACAGGGATTAGCTATTGGTAGTCGATTGACAGAACCAGAGATCCAGTACAAAGCATATGCTGATTATACTTTAAGCATGAAATTGATCACCCAATCTGATTATAACAGCCTGAGTCAGTTAGTTCCCCAATGTGTACGGGGAATAAAACTTTGGTATTTCTCAGTCCTAAATCCATCCCTTCTAACATTTACTTCTGAATCTACGTCTTCGTGGGAAGTCTGCCTGATTTATATGCACATAACATTGGAGACTCTTCCAGTGGCATCCTTCCTCGTGGGACTACGTGACAGAAAGGACAACCTCGGGAAGGATACTTATAATGTGCTTATAAAACCACAGGCAAACCTTTCACAAGCACTTCTCACTTGGATTCTGATAAAAAGTTCCTAGGCAGGCAATAGTAGTGGTCAGTCATCAGCTTGTACCAAGGCTTTCTATGATTGCACCTGAATTTTCAATAGGATAGTTAAAATAACTGGTCGTACAAATGTAAGAAAAACAGATAAATCAGTCATCTATTCTGACAGAAAATTATAAACTTATTAACCGTATGGTTTTGTCGTTTATTGTAGTTTTTTGATATTCGAAAAAAGTGTGCGGGTCGGTGCTATGACTTCTTGAAATTGGAAAATTTCTTAAATCAGAAGTCAGTTAGACAAGCACTTGATGTTTGAGACATACAATTTGTTACATGTAAACGTTCTGTGTATGATCCAATGAAACCGGACTGGATGGAGAATTACGAAGTTGTTATTCCTGCACTACTAGAGAATGGAGTCAAGTTACTAGTATACGCTGAGGAGTATGATCTTGAATGCAACTGGCTTGGTAAGATTTTATTTCTTCAACCGAGCTTTAGTGAATCTTTTTCTTAACTGAATTCCGGTTATGAAAAACGTAGGCAAAGTTTGTAATGTAATTGCTATAACTAAGTTTTATTATTGTCAGGAAACGCGAGATGGGTCGATGCTATGGTATGGTCGGGACAGAAAGACTTTGTATCAGCACTTCTGTTCCATTTAAGGGGGATGGAGAGGAGGCGGGGTTAACGAAAAGCAGTGGCCTTCTCACTTTCCTCAAGGTCTATAATGCCGGTCACTGGATTCCTGCGGATCAACCAAAAGCATCACTAGAAATGATAAAGAGATGGATGCAAGGCATTCCTCTGTGAAGAACAGCTGCACAAACCCCATTATTGTAATGATTTCTTAATAAAAGTTTCCTCAATTCATGTTCATTTACCTATTGAGGGATTGGTCCAGAAAGATCTCTTGTTGATCGCTATTGGGCTAGAAAGTTTTGATTAATCACATGATGAAAAGAAAGTTTTGATTAATCACATGATGAAAAGAAAGTTTTGATTAATCACATGATGAAGTCTTCTATTATTTATTCTTAACCTTAAAACCTTACAAAACATTGCTTAATCTCTTTTAGTTTTGTATAAAATGTACCAAATCCAGGTGCAACAACACAGAAGCATACCACAGAAAGGAAACAGGCTAAAAGTTCACTTAGCAGCCTTGAGCGCCTTAATGTTTTCCCAAGTAAAATCTGGATTGTCTCGTCCAAAACGACAGTAACGAGCATTCTTCTGATACTGAAGTTGCCGTCCCTTTTCAGGTCCAGATATATAGCAACCATTCCTGGCCTGAAGTCAAATTCCTCAATATGCTCCAGTACAACCATAACCCACAATTTCCTTGTTCCATATGTGTAGACGAATAATAACAACGTTTCTTGAATACCAATTGCACATGATTACTGCATGATACATCAATGTGCAATCCCAGAGGTTTGAGAATTATATTGTTTCCAAGAGGTTCGGCATTAGCACATTATATTAAACAACGTGTACTATTAAAAAGATAGAGATATTTTTATGCTCAGTGCAATCTTAATTGAAATTCTAGATTTGTATTGCTTTTTTATGTATTTGCATAATCTTAGAGATATACTTAGGTCATAGATACAAAATGGATTAATTTACCTCTAGAGAGAAGATTAGTACTTAATAAAATATCGATTGTTAGCATAATTCAAGAGTTGATTATAAACGGATTATTAATGATGAAAGAATATTAGCAATCCTGGATTTGGGATCCTAGTGCCTTTCATTGTTTGTATGAACTCCAAGATTTGTCTCCTTTTTAATTTCTTATTTTAGTTGATAATAAGACCAATACAAAATCTTATTTGTGCTTGTTTTCAATTAGAACTAGTTTTAACTACTGTAACATAAGTAGAGTTATTGTGAGCTCAATACTCTATTCATCACTATAATACTTGTTTACTATCTGTCCAGTTGAAGGGATAAAATCAACAATCAGGATTTCAAGAAATGTTTTGATAATAAGTGAATAGTAGTTGTTGTTGTGTGGTTGAACTTAATAATGTGTGGTTGAACTTTATTTATAAAATATAATAAGAATACAATTCTTTTTACACACAAGCACTAAGGAGTATAAGCTAGATCTAGATAATTGGACCGGTACCACTAGAGGTCACCATTCATTAGTGATTGTAATGTCTCAGTTCTTACATGAAACTATGGCAGTATTTGCTTGCAACAAAGCAATATGCAACAAGACAGCCAAGATTTGCATGAAGAGCTCGAGACGATCACAAGCAAGATCACAAACAAAAGCCAACATGAAATTAAGGTGTTCGACTTGAGAAGAAGATGGTACCGAGCTTGGAAATGATGCACTTTATAATGCGTCTATTAGTATTTGAACTTGCAAAAATAGATTATAGATGTAATAAACTACAAGGAATTCAAGAAAGTTATAGGTAACAATCGGTAAAGAGGCATCAGTCTGGATCACTTCGTTTGAGGTAAGAAATAAATTCCTCGTAACTTTTTGAAATAGTAACGTTATGTAAGATTAGTGATGCTTAGCATTGATATATGTAAAAGTGGTGCAAGCGCTATATAGCATTACCTTTATGAAAAATCAATAGATTAAAACATCAACATTGTTGTTTTAATTTATTAAAAAGGAAAAAGAAAAATGGAAATCAGCATGTGACCAGTTCGAAAAGTCAAAAGCAATTTTTGAGATTAAGTTTTTGGACCCATTTGAATAATTTTTTAAAGGTGATTAGTCTACTTAGAATAACTTCTAGCCTTTTAGAAGAAGTTACCCTAGCGTGACTTTCTCAAGGAATTCTTTCAAAAACAATAGCGAAAGCCACGTTGGCTGGGGGCAACAAGCCATGTGCTTCTCCATGCCCTCAGCCCGCCTGGAACATTTTGAACTATGATCTTTGCTCTAGGAAGTACCGTATCTTCCCTTAAGATATTCGCATCTTCAAGTGGCGAGTTCAAGTCCCACCTTGCCTCTCCCGAACAACCCTTGTTGAGACGAAGATGCATAGCGCCTGTTGAAGCTGATGAATCAAGGTCTTTCAACGAGGCCCGATGCCTTGTCAATATCAAAGAATCCACATATTATGAAGCTAACTATCATATGGAGGGACCAAATTCTATAAGAACTGTATTTTTAGCTCCTAAAAATCAAGGGGAAATTTTTAGATGATTAAGGAAGATCTAAAAGGATCAAATCCCACAGAGAAACCAAATCATAGAAGAAATCGATTTGTATAAGGGAACATTGCCAAGAAGATTTCTACCAACTGATAAAGCTAGTGATGGCCGCGGGGCGAGTTCAGGATGGGGCACCTCCACCCCTCCTTAGCTGGGGCAAGGCGGTGGCTTGCCCCATTTATTTTTTTACTTTTTCTCTTCGAGGGGCAGGTTTGGGGCTTGGCCCGCCAACCTGTCGGGATGGGAATTTTTGCCATCCCTAGATAAGGCAACAACACATGGAATCAGGGTTGCAATGTCACCAAATTCCACATGGATTCCTTCCCTATAAATACATATAGACAGGAAAAGGTAAAGGGACTATCATCTTGACACTCTAGCAAAAAAATTCTGCATGCTTGTCGCTTCCACGCCCATTTCTCGTATATTTTTCTTGTACCGACATTTGACATGATGGTCAGGATGCTAACTATTGCTAACTCTTTTCATATTGTCTTTGCTTTTATCGTTGCTCCTGTAGGCCATTTTACATTTTATTTATTTATTATGTATTTTTTTTTCTATTTTACAACAATTTACACAAATTAACTAGCAAAATTAAAGACATATTTGGGATGACATGAAATTGATAATAATTTTATTACGAATTTTTGAATCCATTCAATCATTAAACATTGATAAATATAAACATTGCACAAGGTTTAAAAACACATAGTGAAAGTTGCTAAATGTGTAAAACATGTGAATTTCAACAACGATCATTACCCGTTATCAAAACTCACATTTAGCATGCAGCAACCATTGCTAAAAAAAAGAAAGGGATTTTGACAATGGTTAGAGAACGTTGCAAAATGATACAATAATAACATTCATTAAAATAGTATTGCAAAATCTCAATTTTATTGGTCAACGGTAGCATACACTTGTTGAATGTTGCAATAGACCCCTTCTAACAATAATCAATTAATGAATGTTGCCTTTACAAAATGCCATTTTTGTTGATGTGAATGAATATATCTTCAAAAGTGCATCTCTAATCCAAGATGTTTAGGACTATGTCTAGCTATCCGGTAAGAAAAATAGACATTGTGAACAGATGTTTATAGATGTCGATACTCTTCTAGATGAAATGACTTAATGAAATTTAATATATCTCTCTTCCTCTCTCTTTCTCTCCCTTGTTTCTTAATTTTTCTTTCTCATCTTTATTTTTTCTCTTAATATTAGAGGTGAATTTGAATTATAGAAAGAATGCAATAAGATTAAGCCCTTGTATGGGCTCCATTTTAATGAGCTTTTAAAGAAAAATGTATTTTGAAATAGTGATTTTTTTAGAGAATGTGTGGTTAAAAAAGAAAGAGAAATTTTGGATTTATGTGTAATATTATTTTATTGAAAAATGCGGGGTTAAAAAAAAGAAAAAAGAAAAAATACATTAAATTCTTAATGGAGCCCGAACAGGGGCCTAATTCAAATTTCATCACCTATTGATTAGGTAGCAAGGCCACATAGATAGAAAGTATTCCTATTTTAGCAACATTATTTAGCACGGAATCTATGTGATTCTAATGAGAAATTTAATTAAATGAGTTACTCAATTCTAACTTTAGTGATTGGATCCCGTATTATCACCTGAATTGATGTTATATAACCAGTATCGCCAAATAAAATTATTATTTCTATTCACGTGTCACTTAGATAGCAATCTTAATTGATCTTCTAGATTTGTATTGCCTTTATTTTTATTTCTATTGTATTTACATTTTCTTAGAGACATAGTTAGGTCGTAGATAAAAATGGGATTAATTTATCTCGAGAGACAATATTAGTACTTAAGAAATATCAATTGCCAGCATAATCAATAATTGATTATAAACTTTAATTAATGATTAAAGAATATTACCAATCCTTGATTTGGGATCCTACTGCCTTTCGTTGTTTGATAGAACTCCAAAATTTGTTTCCTTTTTAATTGCTTATTTTAGTTTATAATAAGAATAATTCAAATCATATTTGAGCGTTTTCATTTCGGGTTATTTAGAGCTTGAAGTCTAACTTTTTTTTTTGCCCCTGAACAGGCTGTTTTGTATGATATCTGCTCTTTTTTGCTATGGGACACTAATTGTAAATCATGTAATTTCATTTCCATCGATAGTGTCACCGACTGTATCGCATGTGTCAATGAGTTAGTACATCGTACGCCTCTTTATATCTCGTCCACATTTCGTGATGACAGTGATTGATGCAATTTGAAATTTTTATTTAAAAAAAAAAAAAAAGACATAGAAGAAAGTAGACAAGATCTAATGTACTAAATATTCCATATCTATTTCCCTATTATATCACTCTGGATTACATCAGTATCTCATCTCGATTAGAATTTTGAAATTATTCTCTTCAATATTTTAAACGAAGTAATTTTTATCTTGTTCTTTTCTAGGTAAACGATGAATTTCTCAATCTTTACATTATTAGCTTCTTAATTTCTTAACCAAAAACCAATTATGAAGATTAGATATTATTATTTGACTTTGATTACAAGTTATAATGAGATTAAATTAGCTAAATCTAGATAGTTTGACTGGTACCATTAGAGGTCACCATTCACCAATGATTATATGTCTCAGTTCTTACATGAAACCGTGGAGCTATGTTCTTGCAATAAGGCAATATGCAACAAGTCAGTCAAGATTTGCTTGAAGAGCTCGACACGATCACAAACAAAATTCGATACAAAATTAAGGTGTTTATCTTAAGACAAAAAGTGGTGCCAAGCTTGGAAATGATGCACTTTATAATGCATCCCTCAATAATTTGAGAACTTGCAAAACTAGACCTTAAACGTAATAAACTATAATAGCGACAAGGAATTTATGAAAGGTAATTAGCATAAAACATCGATACCTTTCAATATTATTGTGCAAAATATCCCTATCTTTTATTTTTTAGCATTTTACTCATACTTTTGCCTTTCGTTGCGAAAATCATCATTTTCATCAAATTTCTCAATAGAAAAAATGTGAAATGACAAAATACCCTCCTATTTAAGTAGAACAAAAAAAGAAAAAAAAATTAAAGAACAAATTGCAATTAAACTCCCAAACTTTCTAAAAAATGCAAACGAATCTAAATAAATTATTAAATGGGTAATTAGTAGAAAACGCTGCTATTTTTCAATATTATAGTGCAAAATCTCCATGCCTTTTATTTTTTGGCATTTTCACCCTTATTTTCACATTTCATTAAAAAATCATCATTTTTATACATCTTCTCAATTAAAAGTCGTAAAATGACAAATATACCATCATCTTTAAATAAAACAAAAATAAATAAAAGAAAAATAAAGAACAAATTGCAACTATAATCCCAAATATTTCAAAAAAGTGCAAATAAATAGTTGCAATTTGTTCTTTATTTTTGTTTTATTCAAATAAAAGGGTATATTCATCATCTTATAGTTTTTAATTGAGAAAATGAATGAAAATGTTGATTTTCATAATGAAATGTGAAAATAAGGGTGAAATTGCCAGAAAATAAAATGTATGGATGTTTTGAGCAATAGTATTGAAATGTAAGGATGTTTTGTGCTAATTACTCTTTTAATAATTTATTTGGACTCATCTGTACTTTTTTTGATGTTTGGGAGTGTGGCTGCAATTTTTCTTTAATTTGTTCCTTTTTTTTGTTTTATTTAAACAAGAGGCTATATGGGTCATTTTATATTTTTTATTATGAAATTGGATGAAAATGATGATTTTCGCAAAAAAATGTGAAAATAAGAGTGAAAATGCCTAAAGATGAAAGATACAAACGTTTTATACAATAACTTTGAAAGGTAAGGATATTTTATGTTAATTACCCAATTTAAGAAAGGTATAAGTAACAATATGTACCGAGGATTGAACCTCTCGATCATTTAATTTAAGGTAAGATCTATAGCTTCTTGAAATAATAATTCTATACCAATAGTGATGCTTAGCACCAAAGTATGTAAAAGTGGTTCTAGTACTATATAGTATTACTCGTTCTGAAATGGTAAATTACTTTTGTATAAAGCGATAAATTAAAAAATCATCCCCTATTTTTTGACATTATACATTTAGTTTATTAAAAAATGAAAAGAAAAATGGAAATGAGCATGTGGCCCATAGCCAAACAGACCAATGGCATCCAACAAAACGCAGACATATTGTGGATCAGTTGTGGTACAAGTATATTCAAATTGAGGAGAGAGAGGCAATATGGCTATTGCAAGGGAAATTTTTGAGAGGTAAATGTCAAAGCACCTGACCAGAAAGGTTGGCTATTGTATGTGAAGCTTGGGTACAATTAGGTCGAGAGGATGAGAGGGATTTCTGACTGTCATCCGAAGTTTACACCTGGATTAGGTATGTGAAGTTTGAGATGAAAAATGGAGAAATAGTGACAAATTTTCATTTGCTAGGGTTTGGTTGATGGTTGCATAGTTTGTAATAAGTTAGTTAGATCTTTGATCAAGCATGCCAAATTCTTGGATTGGCAAAGCTCCCAAAGATATTATATTTAAGAAATACATTGAGAGAAGGCTGCAACTTGTTAACGTCCTTTTTTTTTATAGAGATTTTTCGTTTAAAAGTTATTCTAGCCTGATAAAGTACTTCCAAAATTCAAAAGTAGTTTCTTAGTCTCACGAAATGGGCCCTAAATATGAAAGAACAAGATCTATTTATGAGAGGCTTTCAAAAAGCACAAAACGCTTGAAGATTTTATGCCAAGTTTGAGACATTTTCTCTGGAAGAGGGTGATTATGAACACACGAGAAAATGCTTTCGACATCCTAAAGCAGTCTTTGAAAAGACCTTTGCTATTTCAGAACTAGTGGACCTGACTATCATTTCTCAGAAGAAACATAGACAAGAATTCTAAAAATAGGAGGCAGAATACAACAAGAATCCTGGTTCACATAGGTACGGATTTTTATAAGTTTTAATGCACATATGTTGTATGTATTTAAGCTTGCGTGTATAAAGCAAAAAATAAAAATGGCTTGTTTTGAGATGTTTAAATTATAATTTAGAATGATGCTATGTAGCCCCACTGAGATTACATCCCCAGCATAGGTGGCGCTAGATAATACGGTGAAAGAAAGGTGAAATTAAATAATTTATTTAATTCCATATATCATTTAATGCCGCATTAACGTCACCTAGACTGGGTTGTAGCTCCCGAATCTGTTGAAAAGAATGAATAATAAATTGTGGGTATAGAGAATGAGTATATGAAATAATTGTTTGAACCACTTAAATTATAATTTAAGTTTATTTATTTATTTATTTTGTAATAAGAAATTAGATTATGAATTTATTTCTAATTACAGAGTAAGGATTTTTTATATTTTGTGAAATCTATTAAGATGTTATATTATTTTATCCTAATATAAAAAAATCCATTAAAATCCAAAGAATCCATTATGATCAACGAATAGAATTCTTAAAATCTTACGAGTTCTATCGAATTCTATTAAATATATGAAATCCACGATAATCTATAAATTCGGAGTCAAAGTCCCCATCCTTAGTTTCATTTTCAAAATCATTCTTTCAACAATGGAACTGACAGCTTTTCATTTCTTTTTCCCTCTATTTTTCCTTCTCCCTTTCCATTGCAGAAACTATGGAATTCCCAAAAACACAAGCAGCAAAGATGATCAGAGGATTGAACTTGATTCCTGAGATTGATGTGAACATTGTTGAAGAAGATCCTGCATTTACAGCACCAAAAATAGTCGAAAAAAGTTTACAATTTCCCTGTTTAACCGATCCCAAAACCTGTGTTCAAGACTTGGGACACACAGCTGGATTATAGACTTCCTCACACCAAAAGTGAAAGGTATAACACATATTTTTTCTTTAGGTTTCGGTATCTTTTCTTGAGGTTTACCCTGTTAGGTGAACAATTGCATGTCCAATACAGAATTTTGCATTATTACAGAAAAGAAAAACAACATAGAATACTTTTGGCATGCATCGACAAGTGAATACTACAATGCCAAAAAGCGCCATGAAGAGCAACAAAAGTCGACTTATAAACTAAAAATACAATTTTGTCATCCCTAATTATATCTTGTGATTCTCAATGATTTCATGAATAAATTCATGAATTTCATCCAAGTCTTATTCATTTTTGCTTTATGAGAGAAATCTCTGTCAAACTGCTTGAAATATAGTTGCAGGCAATAGTAGCGATCTGTTATTATCTTGTTCCAAGACTTTCAATGACTGCACAAACATTTTCTATTGGATAGTTAAAATAACCGGTCATACAAATGTAAGAAAACACATTATTCGGTCATCTAATTTTACAGAAAATTAAACTTATTAAACTTATTAACCGTATGGTTTTGTCATGTATTGTAGTACTCTGATATCCAAAAACAGTGTGCAGGTTCTTGGTGCTACAACTTCTCGAATGTAGAAAATTTCTTGAACCAGAAGTCAGTTAGACAAGCACTTGGTGTCGGAGACATACAGCATGTTTTATGCAGTCTTGTTGTGTATGATTCAATGACATCGGACTGGTGTAGAATTACGAAGTTGTTATTCCTGCACTACTAGGGAATGGAGTCAAGTTACTTGTATATAGATCTTTGATTTTTCGCAAGTGGAAGGGATCGGGAACAAGTAATAAAGTGGTTGTAGAGTGTCGAATTCATGAGGACTATGTGTTTGATCAAGTTAAGGCTAACACTGTCCTTAATCGAATAGCAAGATTGAGTTGTAACTCAACACTATTAAATCTATCAACTAACTTAAAAGCAATGTAAAGAAAATTTATCAAATTCGCAAGAAATATTGTTAAGATGTAGAATCCCTCTTGCTAATCTATTTTTAGTTTAACAATTTAAATTAAAAATTTGAAATCATGCTTGTTGGTTAATATTCATATTTTAATTGAAAAGTTATGAAATCTATTCTCCTCATGTGACCTTCCTGTCTCTCGATGATGAAAGATGGGAACATGATAAATGCATTAAACGAGTTAGAACATCTTGTAGAAACCATATGAAGCATAGATGTATATCTCTATCCTCTATCGAACATCACAGTATTTATTATTAAGTGTTAATGATCTTACATTCAAACAATTAAACAAAGTAATCACAGTATAATTATTCAAACAAAAAATTTCATAGTAAGGGTTCATCAGATCCGAGCAATATAAAAATCTAGCCACGCATATTGTCGAAATTAAACAAATAAAGGATAAAAGATATCACCAGAAATTGACGAAAATTTTTGTATGCGTTCGCCGTCTCGTGTCTGCTTTCTCAGTGTGTGCGTCTTTTTTCTTTTCTTATTATTATTATTTTTTTCAATTCTACACTGCCAACTTTCTGTGCATGCGTGTTGGGTGTTTATATATACTTTGATTTTCTCCACCAGCTGCCAAATTTCCGTGCGTGTATATATATCAACAGTAGCAATCTTTTATTTTCCAGCAGACAGCTCGTTCAATTTCCAGCAAGCAGCTCGTTGTTCAATAGTCTGCTCCTACTGTGCGTGTATGTATATAATCTTTTCAGCCCAATTTTTACTCCAACAGGGATTCTAATGCACACCAATAGCCGCCGTTTCCTTTTTTTATATAATTCCAGCAGGCAGCTCGTTCAATTTCCAGCTAACAGCTCGTTCTTCCTTTTTTTTTTACTCGTCGCTTCTTCCTCTATCTTGCAGCCCCCAATTGTGTCGTTAATTCACAGTTTTCCCCAGCCGCACTTCGTTTTTTTTTCCTCCACGTGTTCCCCAAAACTTAATGTTTTCTCTAGACGAATTGACTTAACGAAATTTAATATCTCTCTTCCTCTCTCTTTCTCTCGGTTGTTTCTTAATATTTCTTTCTCATCTTTATTTTTTCTCTTTATATTAAAGATGAAATTTGAATTATAGAAAGAACACAATGAAGATTAAGCCCTTATTTGGGTTCCATTTCAATAACCTTTTAAAGAAAATGTATTTTGAAATAGTGAATTTTTTGAGAATGTGAGGTTAAAAAAGAAAGAAAAATTTTAGATTTGCATGTAATATTATTTTATTGAAGAATTTGTGGTTAAAAAAAGAAAGAAAAAAAGTACATTTAAATTTTAATGGAGCCCAAACATGGGCTAAATTTGAATTTAGCCACCGATTGATTAGATAGCAATGCCGCATGGATATAGAGTATTTCTATTTTAGCAGCATTATTTAGCACACAATCTAGATGTACGATTGAGAAATCTAATCAAATGAGTTACTTAATTCTAACTTCATGATTGGATTACGTATTATCACCTAAATTAATGTTATATAACCAGTGACGCCGGGTAGGATAGTGATTATCCTATTGACTTGTTGTAGCAGATGATTCGCAAGAGAAGAACGACAGAAAACGCCCAAATAGACCATAGAAAATACTCTGAATTCAACTCAATATTATTAATAACGCAGAATGATGAAAACTAACTCACAAACCGGGTTAAATAGCTGCGAAATACGAAATTATGGGAAAATTACCAAAAATGGCAAAATCCCAAAATTATACCAAAATAAAATATTAAGTAAAAGAAGTAAGTTGCCAAAAATTTGGCTCAATTCGAGTTTTCTAACATATGGAAAAAAGGAAACGAAATATTACCATAAATAGTAAAAAATAACTTAAAATTGAATTTTGGAAAGGAAAACAGTGGATTTTGGACTCGAAATTGATGTCCACCGAGCATAGTTGGGTGGCCACGACGTGCGTCGAAGAGAGCTTTCCGAATTGGGGTTATAATAGCGATTCCGATAACTGTAGCCAAAGTTATGGCCAAATTACCAAAGACGTGTCAAATTCCCCAAATTATGGAAATAATGGTGATTCACTTTCCATCTTTGCGCCGATCCGCCATCTCATGGTATCTCAGTGCCATCATTGTGCTATCTGACAAATCAACATCACTTGACTCGGATCCTCCTGCATCAGTCGCCCCGGGTTGGAAAGAACTCGCACTCGAGTTCACAGTAACGTCATCGGACTCCATAAAACGAGGGCTTAGGTGTTTTACATTGAAAACGTCAGAGGTCTTCAAATGGCTCGGGAGGCGCAATCTGTAAGCATTATCATTGATCTTCTGCAGCACTTCACAAGGTCCAATCTTCCGCTCCTTTAGCTTATTGTATTCCCCAGCTAGAAAACGATCACGAGTTAATACTGCCCAAACAAAATCACCAACATCAAACAACACCTGACGTCGATGACTATCTGCCTGAACTTTGTACTTAGTATTACTTTCCTGTATGGACAGCTTCACCTGCTCATGGATACCTCGAAGATGTTCAGCCATCTCATCAGCTTTGTTATTGAAGCGACTCACGCGTGGAATTGGAGCCAAATCAAGTACTCCAGATGGGTTTCGACCATAGACAATTTCAAAAGGACTCAGTCCGGTGGTTCTATTCCACGACCGGTTATAAGCAAACTCTGCTTGAGGTAATGCCAAATCCCACTGCTTCGGTTTAGTCCCGGCTAAGCTTCTCAAAAGATTTCCCAAACTCCGATTCACCACCTCAGTCTGACCATCTATTTGGGGATGGTATGCGCTGCTAAAATTCAATTTCGTTCCAAGTTTCTCCCACAAACTCCTCCAAAAATGACTTATAAACTTAGTGTCACGATCAGAAGTAATTGATTGTGGAACACCATGTAAATGCACAATCTCTCTGAAATAAAGATGAGCAATCCGAGTAGCATCCATTGTCTTCCGGCAAGCCACAAAATGAGCCATCTTTGAAAATCTGTCAACTACTACAAGAATGGAATCCATCGCCAGCTGTGTACGAGGTAAGCCCAAGACAAAATCCATACTGACATCAAACCAAGGAGCTTCAGGTACGGGTAATGGTGTGTACAATCCAGCATTAGTAAGAGCCCCTTTAGACCGCTGACATACATAACACCGCTCCACATAATGCGCCACATCACTGCTCAACTTGGGCCAGTAATAATCAGAAGAGACCAATGCCAATGTCTTGTCTCGCCCAAAATATCCTTCGTTATGAAATTCACTAATAATTTGCTGCCTTAGTGAACAATCCGGAATGCATAACTGCAATCCACGAAACAGGTAACTATTATATAAAACAAAATCATGTCGGTGATTATCAGTTACCTCCCGAATTATCTTCCCAAATGAAGGATCTGCAGCATACATATCAGGAAATGCCTCAAATCCGACAATCTTGCTGCTCATAGTGGTGAGGAGTAATGTGCGACGGCTCAATGCATCTGCTACTCGATTCAAACTCCCTGCTTGATGCTTGAGTGTGAAAGTAAACTCCTACAAGTACGCCACCCACTTTGCATGTCGCCTACTCAGATTGTGCTGACCATTGATGTACTTCAAAGCCTCATGATCAGTAACAAGGATGAATTCCCTCTGTACTAGGTAATGGCGCCAATGCTTCAAAGTCTGAACTATGGCATAGAATTCCAGGTCAGAAGTGGAATAATTTTTCTTCGATCCGGATAGCTTCTCACTAAAAAAGGCTACTGGACGTCCTTCCTGACTCAGAACACCACCAATGCCAACTCCAGACGCATCACAGTTTACCTCGAACACCTTTTCAAAATTCAGAAGTGCCAAGACTGGGGCCTCCGTCATCTTCTGCTTAACCAACTGAAAGCTAGCCTCTGCCTCCTCAGTCCACTGAAAATCACGCCCTTTAAGGCACTCTGTGATAGGAGCAATCAAGGTACTAAAGTTTCTGATGAATCGACGATAGAAGGATGCCAATCCATGGAAACTCCTGATATCGTGCCAAGTTTTTGGTTTCGGCCAATTCAAAACTGCCTCAATTTTGGATAGATCTGCATGAACACCATCAGCAGACACAACAAAACCCAAAAAAGTTACAGAAGTTGTGAAGAAAGAACACTTATTCTGATTGATGAATAAGCGCTCCGTCCTCATTACATCAAAGACAGCACGAAGATGATTAAAATGTGACTCCTATGTCAGATTATAAATAAGTATGTCATCAAAATAAACTACTACAAACTTCCCCATGAAAGGCCGTAAAACCTGATGCATAAACCTCATAAAAGTGCTGGGTGCGTTGGATAGTCCAAAGGGCATGACCATCCACTCATACAACCCATGCTGTGTCTTGAACGCGGTCTTCCACTCATCTCCAGGTCTGATTCTAATCTGGTGGTATCCACTTTTAAGGTCAATTTTTGAGAAGACCTTAGAACCGGACAATTGATCCAACATGTCGTCCAGACGGGGAATTAGAAACCTGTACTTCACTGTAATCCTGTTAATGGCCCTGCTATCAACACACATACGCCATGACCCATCTTTCTTCGGCACTAGGAGAGCAGGAACTGCACAAGGACTCATACTCTCACGAATGTAGCCCCTTTCCAATAATTCTACCACCTGTCGCTGCAACTCTTCAGCTTCCTTGGGGCTGAGGCGATATGCTGGTCGGTTTGGTAGACTCGACCTCGGAATGAGGTCGATCTGATGTTGAATGTCCCTCATAGGTGGTAGTCCTGGAGGAAGATCCTCCGGCATCAAGTCAGAAAACTCCATCAGTAGTTGCTATACTTCTGCTGGAAATTCTGAATCCACATTCGCTATACTATTTTCACGAGGCATTAAAGCATAAACTATTTTTTCACGCCCAACCTCAACTAAGAACCTGGACATCGAAAGTAGATTGAGGTTTTTAACTACCGGGGCAGGGGTGTTTCCTTCCCTGCGAGGCACCAAAACAATTCTCTTTCCTTTGATGCTAAGAGAATAAGTATTCTTCCGCCCATCATGGATAACATTGCGATCATACTGCCAAGGTCGTCTCAACAAAACATGACACGCGTCCATTGATACCACATCACACAAAGTATTATCAAAATATTTTTTTCCAATCGAGAAAGACACTAAGCATCGTTTTTGTACCGTTACCTCACTGCCTTTATTTAGCCAAGACAACTTGTATGGTTTGGGATGACGATCCATCTTCAGTTGCAGTTTCTCGATAGCCTCCTCAGACACTACATTCTCACAACTGCCACTATCAATTATCAGCTTACAGACTTTATCAGCAACTGTGCAGGTTGTGTGGAAAACGTTGGTCCTCAACCAATCATCCCCTGAGTCACCTTTGGGAGTCAGCAGGCTCTTTCGAACAACCAGGGTCTCCTGACCATCTCCATATAGCACATCCTCATCTTCACCCTCATCATACACGGGTTCCTCAACTTCCTCAAACTCCTCTATCATATCCTCCTCAATCAGAAGATTTTTATTCTTCTAACCAGCAGGCTTCCTACAATCAGTCGCCCTATGCCCCTGTTCACCACACCTAAAGCACTTAATACTTGAGCTGGAACTATCCCGCTGTGGCTGATAAGCAGGACAAGATTCTTGAGGGCGAACTTGCTGACTTCCTTTACCTCTGACCACTGGCCTCCTACTTTGCTGTTTCTCTACTACAAGTGCTCACTGATATGCCTCAGAAACTGTCCACAATGAATGAAGGTTGAGAACATCCTGCAGGGGTTGCCTTAATCTCCCTAAATACCGTGCTACCATCTGCTCCTCCGTCTTAGATAAATCATTTCGAGCCACCAACTGATAGAATTCTTCAGTATAATCATTGACTGATCTTGCACCTTGCCTTAGTGAATGAATCCTCTGGAACAAGGTTTGAGTATAGCCGAAAGGGAGGAAGTGCCCTTTCATCTTCTTCTTCATCTTCTCCCAGTTAGTAATTTTGGATTTCCCCTGTCGCTCCCGTGAACGCTTCAACTGTTCCCACCATGCAGATGCCCTACCTTTGAGTTTGATGGCGACCAGTTTCACTTTGACACGATCTGGAACCTCCTTATATTCAAAAATCCGCTCCACTTCATTCAACCAATCAATAAATCCTTCAGCCTGCAACGTACCAGAAAACTTGGGCAGATCCACTCTGAAATCGAGAACCACATGACGATCCTCCCATCCACGATGCTCCCAAACTCGAGCACGATGGTGATACGGGTTTTCGAAACTGGTATCGGAATCATGACCTTCTACATCATGATTACCGAACTCCTGCTCCGCCAAACGTTGGGTTAACTCCGCAACTTGTCTCTGCAAATCTTCAATCGTCACATCCTGAATATTACGATCACGGTGTTGGACTTCCTCAATCGGAACCTGTCCTCGACGACCACGACCACGTCCACCAATCATTATAACTGATGGAATTTATCTCCCAAGAAGATGCTGACGCTCTGATACCAACTGACGCCGGGTAGGATAGTGATTATCCTATTGGCTTGTTGTAGCAGATGATTCGCAAGAAAAGAACGACAGAAAACGCCCAAAAAAATAGAGAAAATACTCTGAATTCAACTCAATATTATTAATAACGCAGAATGATGAAAACTAACCCACAAGTCGGGTTAAATAGTTGCGAAATACGAAATTATGGGAAAATTACCAAAAATGGCAAAATCCCAAAATTATACCAAAATAAAATATTAAGTAAAAGAAGTAAGTTGCCAAAAATTTGGCTCAATTCGAGTTTTCTAACATATGGAAAAAAGGAAACGAAATATTACCATAAATAGTAAAAAATAACTTAAAATTGAATTTTGGAAAGGAAAACAGTGGATTTTGGGCTCGAAATTGATGTCCACCCAGCATAGCTGGGTGGCCACGACGTGCGCGCCAAAGAGAGCTTTCCGAATTGGGGTTATAATAGCGATTCCGATAACCGTAGCCAAAGTTATGGCCAAATTACCAAAGACGCGCCAAATTCCCCAAATTATGGAAATAATGGTGATTCACTTTCCATCTTTGCGCCGATCCGCCATCTCATGGTATCTCAGCGCCATCATCGTGCTATCTGACAAATCAGCATCACTTGACTCGGATCCTCCTGCATTTGGTTATGATCTAGATGATACTAACAAGAAATCTAATTAATTGAGTTACTTAGTTCTAACTTCATGAATAGATCACATATTATCACCTAAATTAATGTTATATAACTAGTAGTGCTAAATAACATTATTATTTCTATCCACGTGTCACCTAGATAGCATTTTATAAAATATATTATGATGCTTTTAATAGCTTTTACTTTGTATTGGGCGTCCTTTTTTCCCCTTCAAGTTTCCACCTTGATCAGCTCTCATATTCATCATCTTTAACATAGAAAAAGACAGGCTATTAAAATAATTTATATTTTACGAAAATCTCTTCTCCACATCAGAGAAATGCAGGATTTGATTTTCTGCGCTTTTTACTGTATATATACATAATAGAGTAAAATAAAAAATATTTTGGTATGTATTAAACAAATATTTTACATGCATTGATCCACGTGGTGCTAAATTAATTGGCAAGACGAAATCTAGACAAAATCTCACTATGTATTATTACATAAACATTTAACAGTTCAAAGATGAAGCATAGATAGAACAAAATTTCGTGCTTTCTTTCGTTTTTAATGGAAAATTGTCCACATATTTGTAAGCTTTTCAATATTTTTCATGTATCACTTTCTCAATAATTTCCCATACATTTGACCTTTATACTTCACTAGAAAAGGCATTTTTTGAAAAAGCAAAACTCGGAAGTAACAATTTTGAGCTCATTCTTAATTAAATTTTTTTTTTTCAGTTTATTTTCAATCACAAATTCCGCCAACAAAATAATTTTGTACGTAAATTCAAAAATTTCTCCTACTTTTTAATCACACATTCTCCAATATAATAATAATAATAATAATAATAATAATAATAATAATAATAATAATAATAATAATAATAATAATAATAATAATTTTCACAAAATCTAACATAAAAAAAAGTGGGGCTCAAACATGGGCCAAAGCATGTTTTTAAAGTTTTTATAAATGATTTAAATTATAAATATATAAAAATGAATAACAAAATAAGCGGATATTACTTATAAATCCATTGAAATATGTTAATGAAAAGTGAATTTAATATTTATAAATAATTTATAAACGAAAGCCAAATATAGGCATCTTATTTATTTTTCTTTTCTTTTCTTTTCTTTTTTTTTTGTTTTATTTAAATGGGAGGTTATATGTGTCATTTTACATTTTTTAATTAAAAAATTGGATGAAAATGATGATTTCCACAATGAAAGATGAAAATAAGGATGAAAATACCAAAAGATGAAAGGTAGGGACGCTTTACACATAACATTAAAAGGTATGGACGTTTTGTACTAATTACCCAATTTAAAAAAGGTATAAGTAACAATATATACAAAGGCATAGGTCTTTGCTCTTAATTGAACATCTTGATCATTTCATTTGAGGTAAGATCTGTAGCTTTTTGAAATAATAATGTTGTACCAATAGTGGTGCTTAGCACCGATGTATGTAAAAGTGGTGCTAGCACTATATATCATTACTCGTTTTGAAATGGTGAATTACTTTCTTATAAAATGATAAATTACAAGGAGGATCCTGGTTCACATCTGTAAGGATTTTTATAAGTTTTAATGCATACACATTGTATGTATTTTTATTTTGCATTATACACACAAGTTCAAATACATACAATGTGTATGCATTAAAATGACTTGTTTTGAGATTTTTAAATTATAATTTAGAATAATGCTATGCAATCCCACTGGGGTTACATCCCCTGTACAGGTGGCGCTAAATGATATGATGGAAGAAAGGTGAAATTAAATAACTTATTTAATTCCACCTATTATTTAATGTCACATTAATGTCACTTAAACTAGGGTCATAACTCCCGAATCTGTAGAGAAGAATGAATAATAAATTTTGGGTTTAGATAATGTGTGTATGAAATAATTGTTTGACCAACTTAAATTATAGTTTAAGTTAATTAATTTATTTATTTTGTAATAAGAAATCAGATTATGAATTTTATTTCTAATTACAAAGTAAGGATTTTTCATATTATGTGAAATCTATTGAGATGTCGTTTAATTTTATCCTAATAGTAAAAAATCCATTGAAATCCAAAGAATCCATTATAATCAATGTGTAGAATTCTTAAAATCTTACGAATTCTGTTGAATTTAAAACCCATGAGAATCTATAAATTCTGAATCAAAGACGCCATATCCATAGTTTCATTTTCAAAATCATTCTTTCGACAATGGAACTAGCAACTTTTCATTTATTTTTCCCTCTATTTTTCCTTCTCCCATTCCTTTGCACACTTTCATTTGCAGAAACTATGGAATTCCCAAAAACACATGCAGAAAAGATTATCAGAGGATTGAACTTGTTTCCTGAGCTTGATGTGAACATTGCTGAAGAAGATCCTGCATTTACAGAATCAAAAATAGTCGAGAAAGGTTTACTATTTCCTTGTTTAGGTGATCCAACCTGTGTTCAATACTTGGGACGCACAGCTGGATATTATAGACTTCCTCACACCAAAAGTGCAAGGTATAACTTGTATTTGTTCTTTAGGTTTTGGGAACTTTCCTTGTAGTTTACCTGATTATGTGAACAATTGCATGTCCAATACAGAATTCTTTACATTATTACAGCAAAAAAACAACATAGAATACTTTTGGCATGCACCGACAAGTGAATCCTATTAGTCCAAAAAGCTCCACGAAGAGCAACAAAAGTCGACTTTTAAAATAAAAATACAATTTCGTCATCCCTAATTACATCTTGTCATTCTCAATGATTTCATGAATAATTCCATCCAATTCCTATTCATATTTGCTTTATGAGGGAAATCTCTGTCAAACTGCTTGAAATATTGCTGCAGGATGTTCTATTTTTTCTTTCAATCAAGAAACAATCCGAGTACAGACCCTGTTGTTGTATATATAACTGGAGGACCCGGATGCAGCACATCTTTGGCCCTATTCTATGAAAACGGTCCCTTCCAAATAACAGACAACTTATCTCTTGTATGGAATGATTTTGGTTGGGATAAGGTACTCTCATTTTCCTTAATTCTCATTAAAACTTTTTCATCTAGACTCCAAATGATGTTGTTTTTCAAGAGGAAACATACATCTGCTCTTGCAGTTCTGTACTCCTTTTTTTTTTCCTCCCAGCCTGTTCCTTTTTCTATTTGGGAAGAAAGGATTCATTTGGGCATTTCAGATATTTTCATGAATGATATGCTACGACAGGTCTCAAACATTATATATGTCGACCAACCAACTGGAACAGGATTCAGTTATACTTCTGACGAAGCTGACATACGAACGGATTCTCAGGGTGCTGCCGTAGATTTCTATGACTTCATGCAGGTAAGTTTCTTAGTCTAGTCAGCTACAGGAAACTAGACTTAGATTTTAACTTATTTTCATATAATATGGCCTGTCGTCCAACACCATAAACTAGCTTAGACGGAACTATAATATTCATAAAATGTTAGGCATTTTTCGAAGCGCACCCTCAATATGCAAGGAATGATTTTTACATCATCGGAGAATCATATGCCGGGCACTATATTCCAGCTTTTGCTGATCGTGTACAACGGGGAAACAATAATAAAGAAGGGATTCCTATAAACATGAAAGTAAGCCTTGAATTTCATCTCTATTGTTAACTAGTGTCGTAGTTTTCCTTGTTTAGTTGTGCAACTCACCAATGCTTAAACAGGGATTAGCTATTGGTAGTGGATTGACAGAACCGGAGATCCAGTACAAAGCATATGCTGATTATGCTTTAAGCATGAAATTGATCAACCAATCTGATTATAACAGCCTGGGTCAGTTAGTTCCCCAATGTGTACAGGGAATAAAACTCTGTGGTAATTCTTAGTCCTAAATCCATCCCGTCTAACATTTACTTCTGAATCTACGTCTTCGTGGAAAGTCTGCCTGATTTATATGCACATTGGAGACCCTAACAGTGGCATCCTTCCTTGTGGGACCACGTGACAGACAGGCCGACCTCGGGAAGGCTACTTATAATGTGCTTATAAACCCACACGGCAAACCTTTCACAAGCAGTTCTCACTTGGATTCTGATAAAAAGTTCATTGGCAGGCAATAGTAGTGGTCCGTCATCAGCTTGTACCAAGGCTTTCTATGACTGCACCGACATTTTCAATAGGATAGTTAATATAACTGGCAATACAAATGTAAGAAAAACATATAAATCAGTCTTCTATTTTGACAGAAAATTAAACTTATTGACCGTATGGTTTTGTCGTTTATTGTAGTACTTTGATATTCGAAAAAAGTGTGCGGGTAAGTGCTATGACTTCTCGAAATTGAATAATTTCTTAAATCAAGAGTCAGTTAGACAAGCACTTGGTGTTGGAGACATACAATTTGTTACATGTAAACGTTCTGTGTATGATCCAATGAAACCGGACTGGATGAAGAATTACGAAGTTGTTATTCCTGCACTACTAGAGAATGGAGTCAAGTTACTAGTATACGCTGGGGAATATGATCTTGAATGCAACTGGCTTGGTAAGATTTTCTTTCTTCAACCGAACTTTAGTGAATCTTTTTCTTAACTGAATTCTGACTATGAAAAACGTAGGCAAGGTTTGTAATGTAATTGCTATAACTAAGTTTTAATATTATCAGGAAACGCGAGGTGGGTTGATGCTATGGTATGGTCGGGACAGAAAAACTTTGTATCAGCACCTTCTGTTCCATTTAAGGTGGATGGAGAGGAGGCGGGGTTAACGAAAAGCAGTGGACTTCTCACTTTCCTCAAGGTCTATAATGCCGGTCACTGGATTCCTGCGGATCAACCAAAAGCATCACTAGAAATGATAAAGAGATGGATGCAAGGAATTCCTCTGTGAAGAACAGCTGCACAAACCCCATTATTGTAATGATTTCTTAATAAAAGTTCCCTCAATTCATGTTCATTTACCTATTGAGGGATTGGTCCAGAAAGATCTATTGTTCTTGTTATAGAGCTGACAATGTCCGCTATTGGGCTAGAAAGTTTTGATTAATCACATGATGAAGTCTTCTATTATTTATTCTTAACCTTAAAAACTTTCAAAAAATTGCTTAATCCCTTTTAGTTTGGTATAAAATGTACCAAATCCAAGTGCAACAGCACATAAGCATACCGCAGAAAAAAAAAAAAAAAAAAAACAGGCTAAAAGTTCACTTAGCAGCCTTGAGCGCCTTAATGTTTTCCCAGGTAAAATCTGGATTGTCTCGTCCAAAACGACCGTAACGAGCAGTCTTCTGATACTGATGTTGTCGTCCCTTTTCAGGTCCAGATATATAGCAACCATTCCTGGCCTGAAGTCGAATTTCTCCTTAACATGCTCCTGTACAACCTTAACCCACAATTTCCTTGTTCCATATGTGTAGACGAATACTAACAACGTTTCTGGAAGACCGATTGCACATGATTACTGCATGGCACAACAACGTGCAATCCGAGAGGTTTGAGAATTATATTGTTTCCAAGAGGTTCGGCATTAGCACATTATATTAAACAACAACGTGTACTATTAAAAAGATAGAGATATTTTTATGCTCAGTGCAATCTTAATTGATATTCTAGATTTGTATTGCTTTCTTTTTTTTTTTTTTTTTTTTTAAATGTATTTTTTTTTTTTTTTTTTTTTTTTTTTTTTTTTTTAAATGTATTTTCATAATCTTAGAGATATACCTTGGTTGTAGATACGAATTGGATTAATTTACCTCGAGAGAGAAGATTAGTACTTAATAAATATTGATTGTTAGCATAATTCAAGAATTGATTATAAACGGATTATTAATGATGAAAGAATATTAGCAATCCTGGATTTGGGATCCTAGTGCCTTTCATTGTTTGTATGAACTCCAAGATTTGTTTCCTTTTGAATTTCTTATTTTAGTTGATAATAAGACCAATACAAAATCTCATTTGTGCGTGTTTTCAATTAGAACTAGTTTTAACTACAGTAAAATAAGCAGAGTTATTGTGAGCTCAATACTCTATTCATCACTATAATACTTGTTTACTATCTGTTCACTTGTAGGGATAAAACCAACAATCAGGATTTCAAGAAATGTTTTCATAATGAGTGAATAGTAGTTGTTGTTGTGTGGTTGAACTTAATAATGTGAGGTTGAACTTTATTTATAAATTATAATAAGATTACAATTCTTTTTACAAACAAGCACTAAGGAGGTACCATTAGATCTAGATAATTGGACCAGTACCATTAGAGGTCACCATTCACTAATGATTGTAATGTCTCAATTCTTACATGAAACTATGGCTGTATATGCTTGCAACAAAGCAATATGCAACAAGACAGCCAAGATTTGCGTGAAGAGCTTGAGACGGTCACAAACTAGATCACAAACAAAAGCCAACATGAAATTAAGGTGTTCGACTTGAGATGAAAATGGTGCTGAGCTTGGAAATGATGTACTTTATAATGCGTCTATCTGTAACTAAGCTTGCAAAAATAGATTATAGATGTAATAAACTACAAGAAATTCTAGAAAGTTATAGGTAACAATCGGTAAAGAGGCATCAGTCTGGATCACTTCGTTTGAGGTAAGAAATAAATTCCTTGTAGCTTTTTGAAATAGTAAAGTTATGTAAGATTAGCTATGCTTAGCATTGATATATGTAAAAGTGGTGCAAGCGCTATATATCATTACTTTTATGATAAAGCAATAGATTAAAACATCAACGCTGTTGTTTGATATACATTTAATTTATTAAAAAAGAAAAAAAAGAAGAAGAAGAAGGAAATGAGCATGTGGCCCAGTTTGACCCTCCCACGCAAAAGGCCCATGGCCCATTTAGTAGAATTTTGAAAAGTCGAAAGCAATTTTTGAGATTAAGTTTCTGGACCCATTTGAATAAGTTTTTGAAGGTCTACTTAGAATAACTTCTAGCTTTTTAGAAGAAGTTTCCCTAATGTGACTTTCTCAAAGAATTCTTCTACACAAAACAATAGCGAAAGCCACGTAGGCCGGTGGCAACAACCCATGTGCTTCTCCATGCCCTCAGCCCAACTGGAACATTTTGAACTATGATCTTTGCTCTAGGAAGTACCATATCATCCCTTAAGATATTTGCATCTTCAAGTGGCGAGTTCAAGTCCCAACTCGCCTCTCCCGAACAACCCTTGTTGAGATGAAGATGCATAGCGCCCGTTGAAGCTGATGAACCAAGGTCTTTCAACGAGGCCCAATGCCTTGTCAATATCAAAGAATCCACATATTATGAAGCCAACTATCATATGGAGGGAACAAATTCTATAAGAATTGTCTTATTAGCTCCTAAAAATCAAGGGAAAGTTTTTAGATGATTAAGAAAATCAAAAGGATCAAATCCCACAGAGAAACCAAATCATAGAAGAAATCAATTTGTAGAAGGAAACTTTGCCAAGAAGATTTCTACCAACTAATAAAGCTAGTGATGGCCGCGGGGCGAGTTCAGGACGGGGCACCTCCGCCCCTCCTTAGATGGGGCAGGGCGGTGGCTTGCCCTGTTTATTTATTTTATTTTTTCTCTTCGAAGGGCGGGTTTGGGGCTTGGCTCGCCAACCTGTCGGGATGGGGATTTTTGCCATCCCTAGATAAGGCAACAACACATGGAATCAGGGTTGCAATGTCACCAAATTCCACATGGATTCCTTCCCTATAAATACATATTGACAGGAAAAGGTAAAGGGACTATCATCTTGACACTCTAGCAAAAAAATTCTGCATGCTTGTCTCTTCCACACACATTTCTCGTATATTTTTCTTGTATCGACATTTGACATGACGGTCAAGATGCTAACTATTGATAACTCTTTTCATGTTGTCTTTGCTTTTATCGCTGCTACTGTAGGCCAATTTACATTTTTTTAATTTACTATGTATTTTTTTTTCTATTTTACAATAATTTATGCAAATTAAATAGCAAAATTAAAGACATATTTGGGATTACATGAAATTGATAATAATTTTATTACGAATTTTTGAATCCATTCAATCATTAAAGTTGAAAAATATAAACATTGCACAAGGTTTAACAACACATAGTGAAAGTTACTAAATGTGTAAAACTTGTTAATTTTAGCAACGATCATTACCCGTTATCAAAACTCACATTTAGCATGCAGCAACCATTGCTAAAAAAAGAAAAAAAAGAAAAGGGATTTTAACAATGGTTAGAGAACGTTGCAAAATGATACAATAATAACATTCATTAAAATAGTATTGCAAAATCTCAATTTTATTGGTCAACGGTAGCATACACTTGTTGAATGTTGCAATAGACCCCTTCTAACAATAATCAATTAATGAATGTTGCCTTTACAAAATGCCATTTTTGTTGATGTGAATGAATATATCTTCAAAAGTGCATCTCTAATCCAAGATGTTTAGGACTATGTCTAGCTATCCGGTAAGAAAAATAGACATTGTGAACAGATGTTTATAGATGTCGATACTCTTCTAGATGAAATGACTTAATGAAATTTAATATATCTCTCTTCCTCTCTCTTTCTCTCCCTTGTTTCTTAATTTTTCTTTCTCATCTTTATTTTTTCTCTTAATATTAGAGGTGAATTTGAATTATAGAAAGAATGCAATAAGATTAAGCCCTTGTATGGGCTCCATTTTAATGAGCTTTTAAAGAAAAATGTATTTTGAAATAGTGATTTTTTTAGAGAATGTGTGGTTAAAAAAGAAAGAGAAATTTTGAATTTATGTGTAATATTATTTTATTGAAAAATGCGGGGTTAAAAAAAAGAAAAAAGAAAAAATACATTAAATTTTTAATGGAGCCCAAACAGGGGCCTAATTCAAATTTAATCACCTATTGATTAGGTAGCAAGGCCACATAGATAGAAAGTATTCCTATTTTAGCAACATTATTTAGCACGGAATCTAGGTGATTCTAATGAGAAATTTAATTAAATGAGTTACTCAATTCTAACTTTAGTGATTGGATCCCGTATTATCACTTGAATTGATGTTATATAACCAGTATCGCCAAATAAAATTATTATTTCTATTCACGTGTCACTTAGATAGCAATCTTAATTGATCTTCTAGATTTGTATTGCCTTTATTTTTATTTCTATTGTATTTACATTTTCTTAGAGACATAGTTAGGTCGTAGATAAAAATGGGATTAATTTATCTCGAGAGACAATATTAGTACTTAAGAAATATCGATTGCCAGCATAATCAATAATTGATTATGAACTTTAATTAATGATTAAATAATATTACCAATCCTTGATTTGGGATCCTAGCGCCTTTCGTTGTTTGATAGAACTCCAAAATCTGTTTCCTTTTTAATTGCTTATTTTAGTTTATAATAAGAATAATTCAAATCATATTTGAGCGTTTTCATTTCGGGTTATTTAGAGCTTGAAGTCTAACTTTTTTTTTTGCCCCTCAAGAGGCTGTTTTGTATGATATCTGCTCTTTTTTGCTATGGGACACTAATTGTAAATCATGTAATTTCATTTCCATCGATTGTGTCACCGACTGTATCGCATGTGTCAGTGAGTTAGTACATTGTACGCCTCTTTATATCTCGTCCACGTTTCGTGATGACAGTGGTTGATGCAATTTGAAATTTTTATTTTTAAAAAAAAAAGGACATAGAAGAAAGTAGACAAGATCTAATGTACTAAATATTCCATATCTATTTCCATATTATATCACTCTGGATTACATCAGTATCTCATCTCAATTAGAATTTTGAAATTATTCTCTTCAATATTTTAAACGAAGTAATTTTTATCTTGTTCTTTTCTAGGTAAACGATGAATTTCTCAATCTTTACATTATTAGCTTCTTAATTTCTTAACCAAAAACCAATTATGAAGATTAGATATTAATATTTGACTTTGATTACAAGTTATAATGAGATTAAATTGGCTAAATCTAGATAATTTGACTGGTACCATTAGAGGTCACCATTCACCAATGATTATAATGTCTCAGTTCTTACATGAAACCGTGGAGCTATGTTCTTGCAGTAGGGCAATATGCAACAAGTCAGTCAAGATTTGCTTGAAGAGCTCGACACGATCACAAACAAAATTCGATACAAAATTAAGGTGTTTATCTTAAGACAAAAAATGGTGCCAAGCTTGGAAATGATGCACTTTATAATGCATCCCTCAATAATTTGAGAACTTGCAAAACTAGACCTTAAACGTAATAAACTATAATAGCTACAAGGAATTTATGAAAGGTAATTAGCATAAAACATCCATACTTTTCAATATTATTGTGCAAAATATCTCTATCTTTCATTTTTTTAGCATTTTACTCATACTTTTGCCTTTCGTTGCGGAAATCATCATTTTCATCAAATTTCTCAACAGAAAAAATGTGAAATGACAAAATACCCTCCTATTTAAGCAAAACAAAAAAAGAAAAAAAATTAAAGAACAAATTGCAATTAAACTCCCAAACTTTCTAAAAAATGCAAACGAATCTAAATAAATTATTAAATGGGTAATTAGTAGAAAACGTTGCTATCTTTCAATATTATTGTGCAAAATCTCCATGCCTTTTATTTTTTGACATTTTCACCCTTATTTTCACATTTCATTGAAAAATCATCATTTTTATACATCTTCTCAATTAAAAGTCGTAAAATGACAAATATACCATCATCTTTAAATAAAACAAAAATAAATAAAAGAAAAATAAAGAACAAATTGCAACTATAATCCCAAATATTTCAAAAAAGTGCAAATAAATAGTTGCAATTTGTTCTTTATTTTTGTTTTATTCAAATAAAATGGTCTATTCATCATCTTATAGTTTTTAATTGAGAAAATGAATGAAAATGATGATTTTCATAATGAAACGTGAAAATAAGGGTGAAAGTCCCAAAAAATAAAATGTATGGATGTTTTGAGCAATAGTATTGAAATGTAAGGATGTTTTGTGCTAATTACTCTTTTAATAATTTATTTGGACTCATCTGTATTTTTTTAGAAGTTTGGGAGTGTGACTGCAAATTTTCTTTAATTTGTTCCTTTTTTTGTTTTATTTAAACAAGAGGCTATATGTGTCATTTTATATTTTTTATTATGAAATTGGAAGAAAATGATGATTTTCGTAGTAAAATGTGAAAATAAGAGTGAAAATGCCAAAAGATGAAAGATACAAACGTTTTACACAATAATATTGAAAGGTAGGGACATTTTATGTTAATTACCCAATTTAAGAAAGGTATTAGTAACAATATGTACCAAGGATTGAACCTTTCGATCATTTCTTTTGAGGTAAGATCTACAGCTTTTTGAAATAATAATGTTCTACCAAAAGTGGTGCTTAGCACCGATGTATGTAAAAGTGGTGCTAGCACCATATAGCATTACTCGCTCTGAAATGGTAAATTACTTTCTTATAAAGCTATAAATTACAACATCAACGCCTATTTTTTGACAATATACATTTAGTTTATTAAAAAGTGAAAAGAAAAATGGAAATAAGCACGTGGCCGATAGCCAATTAGAAAAATGGCATCCAACGAAACACCAACTTATGGTTTATCAATTGTGGCACAAATATTGTTCACGCGGAGGAGAGGAGAGGCAATGTGGCTATTGCAAGGGAAATTTTTGAGAGGTAAATGTCAAAGCACCTGACCAGAAAGGTTGGCTTTTGTATGTGAAGCTTGGGTACAATTAGGTCGAGAGGATGAGAGGGATTTCTGAACAATTTGTGGACTATCATCCAAAGTTTGCGCCTTGATTATGTATGTGAAGTTTCAAATGAAAAATGGAGAAATAGCGACAAATTTTCCTTTGCTAAGATTTGGTTGATCAAAGTTTGCGCCTAGATTATGTATGTGAAGTTTCAAAGTTTGCGCCTAGATTAAGTTCGTTCTCTACCACTTGGCCTATCAGAAATGCTCTTTTCTACTCTCAAAACTGATTCCACTAATTTGCCAAATTCATTCCAACCTGCAGCTATTACTATTGACCGGATCTCTTCACTTAACCCATTTTCAAATCGTCTGCATTTATCAATTTCGTTGCTTACCAGAACTTGGGCATGCTTTGAAAGTTCAATAAATTTCACCTGATATTCTGCAAAAGTCATTTGCCCTTGTATTAGCTTCAAAAACTCCTCCTGGTTTGCATCTTTATAGAACTGAGGGTAATAGACATCATAAAAGATACGTGGAAAATTTGTCCAAGTGACGACAAAAGGGTCTAGATAAGTGCTCCATACTGACTGTTATCAATCATATGCTCCCTCGTCTAAGAAGAAAGTGGCAAGACATGACTTTCGATCATCTGAGCAACCTATAATATCAAACACTCTCTCTATCTTGGTCATCCATGCTTGAGCAACTGGAGGATCGACTGTGCTAGTAAAAATTTTAGCCCCTAATTTTGTAGCCCTCTCAATACTGAAATCTCAGTCAGTATTGTGCATAGCAGATGCAGCAACAATAACAATTCTTTCAATAGCCATAGGATCAGTTCCAATCACATTTTCCCACCCCGTTGTTCAGGAGGTTGGTGAACTGATTCTTCTATCCTCTCGGGCTCTCTCAGTTCATCTCTATCAGGAGCAATGTGAGATTGGGGCAACATATCAAGGAGCCTTCGAGTTCTACCACCACGAGGCATGACTCACCTATAGTTATGCATGATATGCTGAACATCATAATGTATGTATACACAATGAAACCTATGGACTCTAATATAGGCTCATCTACTCATGACACACCCCGCCCTGTGTAACATTACTGGACTTGAACATGGTATCCACCGATGATAGATACCAACTACAAGTCAGACCCAACATCAAGGCTACTACAAGTACAATATACCATTTTTATACATCATTTTTTTTTACAGAATTTCAGCATTATCTCTCCTTCAAACATGACTAACCAACCTATGATCAATTACACACAAATCCCAAACTATAATACAACACAATAGAGATAAGCCGAAATCTCAATTTTTACCAAGAAGTAACATAAAATATACACATAGATACAAAATACATAGTGAGCTCCCTAACCATTTACAAGTGATGCAAAATCACATCTAGACATGAACATGCGTCCCAAAATACTGTCTACATGCTCTATGAAGTGAATTATACTAACAAACTCTGTCCTGTGGCTCTGACTCCAAAATCAAGGCTCAAATCCAAAAGATGCCCTGAAACTCAATTGTTGCCTGATAAGAAAAATGTGAAAAAATATATGAGTTGATAGCTCAGTGAGTGAAGAAGTTCGAAAATAAATATACTTTTTCATTTTACATTTTTATCAAAAATCGAATTCATATCATTGAATAATTCACAAGATAACATCATATAATTATGACCAAAACGTGAGACAACCACATAACGTCATAAAATATCATCTCAAATCATGACATAAACATAAGCCGATAATTATACTATAATCTCATTACATCAAATGTACTGGAAAAATCCACAAAAAATATACTTTCTGACTGAAATTTGTAATCCGTCCCTCAGGCTAAGAACTTTCGCCACGGGCCTTTGGCCCCCTCCATGAATGAAAGTTGATCTTAAAGACTTCTCATAATTAATTCTAGAACATGACCAAAGTCCCTCTGTGAACTATATGTACACAGTCAAGACCAATATCCGGTCAAGACTCCTCTGTGTAGGATAGAACACGGTCAAGGTCCTTTTATGAACTAGAAGAAGTATATAATCATGAGTACTTTTCTGGCCGATCTCAATATCACATGTCTTACGTACCAAGTCACAAATGTGCCATAAATAATTTTTGAGACTCCACATGTATCATAATAAAATAGATTTCCATAATAATCATATAATCGAACACATAATTGCACATGCCTTGATAATATACTTAATTTATAAATACTTTAAAAATATTTATATTTTTCCACTCGCAAAACTATATACGCCAAAATCATCTCGGTTGGTAAGCTATTTCGATATTCGTATCGTTGCTTGAAATATGATATAATTTTTAAATCAACAATTAACTATTTTAAGTAATTTCAATAATTAAATAGGCGTTACCCAAACTTAATCATTTAACATTTAGGCGATTTCTAAAGTCTCTTTAATTACTAAAACTAATTTTTCTTTCATTTAACTCAATTTCATAGCTTATTATACTTAACTCCTTCAATAAAATTGAATTTAATCTAACAATCTAGCAACTATAAAACTAAACATAACCTTTCAATAAGTAACTTTTTACTTACCTTTAACTTTGAAGAATTCAAGCTTAATAGTAGATGAACTTGTTTTCTAACACGTTGGCGAAATTTTCCTTTTTTTTTTCTCTTTCTTCTTCCTCTATTTTTTTTTTTTGGGGTGTGTGTTGTTATGTGATGATAGATCTGGATTGTATAAATATATATTTATAAACACACACAAATGGAAAAGGATTTGTTTTGGGCATAGGTGGATTGATATACTGCCTACCTTTTTCTTTATCTGTCCTTCTTTATTTATTTATTTTAACATGTTTGACTTTTATTTTATTAAATTAATGTATTACAACTCACCAGGGGATTTTCTTCAAACCAGCTAATGATGTTGTTTTTCAAGAGGAAACACACATCTGTTCTTGCAATTCTGTACTCTTTTTTTTAACTGTTTTTATGTCTATCTGGGAAGAAAGAATTCAATTGTGCATTTTCGATATTTTCATGAATGATATGCTATGATCGGTCTCAAACACTATATATGTTGGCCAACCAACTAGAACTGGTTTCTGTTATATCTCTGATAGAGTTGACGTACGAGCGGATTCTCAGGGAGCTGCCACAAATTTTTATGACTTCCTACAGGTAAGTTTCTTAGTCCAGTCAGCTGCAGGAAACTAGACAAGATTTTAGCTTATTTTCATGAAATGTTAGGCATTTTTCAAAGCACATCCTCAATGTGCAAGGAATGACTTACAACACTGGAGAATCATACGTTGGGCATTATATTCCAGCTTTTGCCGCTTGTGTAAATGGGGAAACAATAATAAAGAAGGGATCCATATAAACACAATGAAGATATTTTAATTTAACCGCCTATTGATTAGGTAGCAATGTCACATAGATAGAAAGTATTTTTATTTCAACAACGTTATGTAGCATACAATCTAGATGATACTAATGAGAAATCTAATTAAATAGGTTACTTAATTTTAACCTAAAGATTGCATCACATAATACCACTTAAATTGATGTTATATAATCAATATCGCTAAATTACATTATTATTTATATTCATGTGTCACCTAGATAGCAATTTATAAAATATATTAAAGATGCTTTTAATAGCTTCCACTTTGTGCTGGGTGTCCCTTTTTCTCCCCTTCAAGTTTCCACCTTGATCATCTCTCATATTCATCATCTTGAACATAGAAAAAGACGTGCTATTAAAATAATTTATGTTTTATGAAAATCTCTTCTCCACGTCAAAGAAATGCAGGATTTGAGGTGAAAATAATTTTATTTCCACTTTATGCACTTTTTACTGTATATATACATAATAAAGTAAATAAAAAATATTTTTGTGTGTTAATCAAATATTTTACATCCATTGATACAGGTGGTGCAAAATTAATTGGCATGATGAAATCTAGACAAAATCTCGCTATTTATTATTATATAAACATTGAACAGTTCAAAGATGAAGCAAAGATAGAACAAAATTTCATGCTTCTTTCTTTTTGAAGGGAAAATTGTCCACAGATTTGTAAGCTTTTCAATCTTTTTCATGTATCTGATTCTCAATAATTTCCCATACATTTGACCTTTATACTTCACTAGAATAGTCATTTTTCGAAAAAGCAAAGCTCGGAAGTGAAAATTTTGAGCTCATTCTTTAAAACATATCTTTTTAGTTTACTTTCAATCACAAATTCTGTCAACAAAATAATTTTGCACGTAAATTTAAAAATTTCTCCTACTTTTTAATCATACATTCTTACAAAAAAAATAATTTTCACAAAATCTAACATAAAAAAGTGGGGCTCAAACATGGGCAATAGCATGTTTTGAATTTTTTTATAAATGATTTAAATTATAAAAAGATAAAAATGGGTAAAAAAATAGGTGGATATTATTTATAAATTCATTGAAATATGTTAATAAAAAGTGAATTTAATATTTATATATAACTTGTAAACAAAAGCCAAATATAGGCATCTTATTTAATTTTCTTTTCTTTTTTTGCTATATGTGTCATTTTACATTTTTTATTGAAAAATTTGATGAAAATGATGATTTCCGCAATGAAAGTTGAAGATAAGGGTGAAAATGTCAAAAGACAAAAGGTAGGGACATTTTGCACGATAACATAAAAAAGTATGGACGTTTTCTGCTAATTACCCAATTTAAGAAAGGTATAGGTAACAATATGTACAGAGGCATCGGCCTTTGCTCATAAGTGCACCTCTCGATCATTTCATTTAAGGTAAGATCTATAGCTTTTTGAAATAATAATTCTATACCAATAGTGATGCTTAGCACCAATGTATGTAAAAGTGGTTCTAGCACTATATAACATTACTCGTTCTGGTAAATTACTTTTGTATAAAGCGATAAATTAAAAAAATCAACACCTATTTTTTGACATTATACATTTAGTTTATTAAAAAATGAAAAGAAAAAAGGAAATGAGCATGTGGCCCATAGCCAAATAGACCAATGGCATCCAACAAAACGCCGACATATTGTGGATCAGTTGTGGTGCAAGTATATTCACATTAAGGAGAGAGGGGTGGGCACGGGTCGGTTTGGTTCGGTTCTAAAGAGAACCGAACCGAACCAAAATTTTCGGGTATTTAGTAAATGAAACCGTCAGGTCCAAATATAATTATGGAACCGTTCGGGTTCGGTTCCGTTCGGTTCGGTTCGATTCGGTTCGGTTCGGTTCTGTACTATAATTAAATTTTTTAACATTTATAACAGCATTATATAAATACAACTAATGACACATTTAATGGTTTTGAAATGTCAGAGACTCGTAGACTATCTTGTTCAAATGATCGCTACGATCAAAATTTCGGTTGGCGGAGGTCACAGCATCGGTCGACGATTGTATATGTTTTGGAATGTCAGCGAGGCTGCAAGAGTCGAGACAGCGTTATACACTTTAGTATATATATTTAGGGTTATTTAGTGAGTTGGATCTTGTTAGGCTAAGAAATGAGGCAATAGAAGGGGTAATTGAGTCAAAAATTAAAAAATTAAAAATGAAACAAATTATTTGGCCAAAAATTTGAATTTAGAAATTGTTAATTTGTTAATTTCTTTAGAAAAAATTAAAATTAAAATAATTTGATTTATTTAATATAAAAAAAATTAGAAAGATTCGGTTCTTATTCGGTTCTTGGTCTAGAACCCAGAACCGAACCGTACCCGCCGGTTCTCAATTCAAATACCCGTTCGGGTATTTAATTTGACAAGAACCGTCGGGTTCGGTTCAGTTCGGTTCGGGAGATTTGCCCAGCCCTAAAGAGGCAATATGGCTATTGCAAGGGAAATTTTTGAGAGGTGGATGTCAAAGCCTCCTAATAAGAAAGACCGGCTTTCGTATATGAAGTTTAAATTGAGGTACAATTAGGCCAAGAGGGTGAGAGAGATTTCTGACTGTCATCTGAAGTTTACACCTGGATTAGGTATGTGAAGTTCGAGATGAAAAATGGAGAAATAGTGACAAATTTTCATTTGCTAGGGTTTGGTTGATGGTTGCATAGTTTGTAATAAGTTAGTTAGATCTTTGATCAAGCATGCCAAATTCTTGGATTGGCAAAGCTCCCAGAGATATTATATTTAAGAAATACATTGAGAGAAGGCTGCAACTTGTTAACGTCCTTTTTTTTATAGAGATTTTTCGCTTAAAAGTTATTCTAGCCTGATAAAGTATTTCCAAAATTCAAAAGTAGTTTCTTAGTCTCACGAAATGGGCCCTAAATATGAAAGAACAAGATCTATTTATGAGAGGCTTTCAAAAAGCACAAAACGCTTGAAGATTTTATGCCAAGTTTGAGACATTTTCTCTGGAAGAGGGTGATTATGAACACACGAGAAAATGCTTTCGACATCCTAAAGCAGTCTTTGAAAAGACCTTTGCTATTTCAGAACTAGTGGACCTGACTATCATTTCTTAGAAGAAACATAGACAAGAATTCTAAAAATAGGAGGCAGAATACAACGAGAATCCTGGTTCACATAGGTACGGATTTTTATAAGTTTTAATGCACATATGTTGTATGTATTTAAGCTTGCGTGTATAAAGCAAAAAATAAAAATGGCTTGTTTTGAGATGTTTAAATTATAATATAGAATCATGCTATGTAGCCCCACTGAGATTACATCCCCAGCATAGGTGGCGCTAGATAATACGGTGAAAGAAAGGTGAAATTAAATAATTTATTTAATTCCATATATCATTTAATGCCGCATTAACGTCACCTAGACTGGGTTGTAGCTCCCGAATCTGTTGAAAAGAATGAATAATAAATTGTGGGTATAGAGAATGAGTATATGAAATAATTGTTTGAACCACTTAAATTATAATTTAAGTTTATTTATTTTGTAATAAGAAATTAGATTATGAATTTATTTCTAATTACAGAGTAAGGATTTTTTATATTTTGTGAAATCTATTAAGATGTTAAATTATTTTATCCTAATATAAAAAAATCCATTAAAATCCAAAGAATCCATTATGATCAACGAATAGAATTCTTAAAATCTTACGAGTTCTATCGAATTCTATTAAATATATGAAATCCACGATAATCTATAAATTCGGAGTCAAAGTCCCCATCCTTAGTTTCATTTTCAAAATCATTCTTTCAACAATGGAACTGACAGCTTTTCATTTCTTTTTCCCTCTATTTTTCCTTCTCCCTTTCCATTGCAGAAACTATGGAATTCCCAAAAACACAAGCAGCAAAGATGATCAGAGGATTGAACTAGATTCCTGAGATTGATGTGAACATTGTTGAAGAAGATCCTGCATTTACAGCACCAAAAATAGTCGAAAAAAGTTTACAATTTCCCTGTTTAACCGATCCCAAAACCTGTGTTCAAGACTTGGGACACTCAACTGGATTATAGACTTCCTCACACCAAAAGTGAAAGGTATAACACATATTTTTTCTTTAGGTTTCGGTATCTTTTCTTGCGGTTTACCCTGTTAGGTGAACAATTGCATGTCCAATACAGAATTTTACATTATTACAGAAAAAAAAACAACATAGAATACTTTTGGCATGCATCGACAAGTGAATACTACAAAGCCAAAAAGCGCCATGAAGAGCAACAAAAGTCGACTTATAAACTAAAAATACAATTTCGTCATCCCTAATTATATCTTGTGATTCTCAATGATTTCATGAATAAAATCATGAATTTCATCCAAGTCTTATTCATTTTTGCTTTATGAGAGAAATCTCTGTCAAACTGCTTGAAATATAGCTGCAGGCAATAGTAGCGATCTGTTATTATCTTGTTCCAAGGCTTTCAATGACTGCACGGACATTTTCTATTGGATAGTTAAAATAACCGGTCATACAAATGTAAGAAAACACATTATTCGGTCATCTAATTTTACAGAAAATTAAACTTATTAAACTGATTTACCGTATGGTTTTGTCATGTATTGTAGTACTCTGATATCCAAAAAGAGTGTGCAGGTTCTTGGTGCTACAACTTCTCGAATGTAGAAAATTTCTTGAACTAGAAGTCAGTTAGACAAGCACTTGGTGTCGGAGACATACAATATGTTTTATGCAGTCTTCTTGTGTATGATTCAATGATATCGGACTGGTGTAGAATTACGAAGTTGTTATTCCTGCACTACTAGGGAATGCAGAGCCGGCCCTGATATTTTGGAGGCCTTATGCCAATTTCAAATATGGGCCCCCTATATATATATATATATATATATATATATATGTGTGTGTGTGTGTGTGTGTGTGTGTGTGTGTGTGTGTGTGCAAAAACACTAATTTAAAACTTCCAAATGTCTAAATTAAATTTACTCTTCTAGAATTTTTGATAGAAAGTCAGCAATTATACTATTACAATCAATTTATTTTAGAACTTCTTTTTCAATAGATACCATGGCCAAGCCATTCAATCTTTCTTGTGACATTGTTGATCAAAGATAGGATTTTATCAACTTCAACTTTGAGAAGCTCCTTTCCACAGATGCAACCGTAACTGGTATAGTCAATAATATTCTGTAAGCAATCCATACGTTTGGGAAACAATCCATCATTTTTATGTAGTCCAACACTTCAATCGCCTTTTTTGTCTCTTCTGGCAAACTATTTCTCACAATTTGTAGCTCAGAAAATAACTCTGATCCATCAATGTCAGAATCCATGTCGTGTTTCAAAAATTCTTCAAGCTTATAACACCAACACTTCAAACAACTATCATCTGCATTCTGCAATTTTTTTAAATCAAACAAAAACCCAAAAGTATTTTCATATTTTTGAAATTGTTCAAATCTTAACTTAAGCGAAGAAAGAGCTTGATCAACTATGTACAAGAAATAATCAACTCTAAATGATTCTTCAGGTGAATGTGTTATCTCATCATTAACATTTTCATCGAAGTGCTTCTTTCTATGAATAATACGTTTTTCATGAAATGTAGGTTCAACTTCCATTTGATCAGCAATTTCTTTAGCAGTAATTTTGTCGGATTCAAATCCAGTTTCTCTATATGCTTCAAAAAATGAAATAAGTGCTTTCATGTGACTAATCGCAGCATCAATAGACATGTCTTCACTTTGCAATATTTTGCTTACTCTATTAATAGCAGACAATGTATTGTACCATGTAACCATGCCAAACAAGAATTCAAAATTCATAATGTCAAAAAGTAAGCTTTGAGCATCTCTGTATGTCTTAGGATCATCACACGTTTCCACCAAGTGTTTTAAAGCAGCCTTTATTTCTAGTGTTTGAAATCTTATTGCTTTAACACTTTCGACTTGACTTTCCCAACGTGTTTGTGATAGTGGCTTAAGCGTCAGACCCTTCACATTGTCTTGAAAAATTTTCCATCGCTTCGTAGAAGATGAAAACAATATATATATGCATTGTACAATTCCAAAAAAGGATTTAGCTTTTATACAAGAATTTACCATATCACAAAGTGCAAGATTAAGGCTATGACAACCACATGGTGTGTAAAATGCCCTTGGATTTATTTCTAGTACTCTTTTCTGTAAACCTTTATGCTTCCCTTTCATGTTAGAACCATTATCATAACCCTGTCCTCTTAGATCCCCAATATTCAGTTCAAGTTTTTTCAAAATATCTAATAATTCAACAAATAGTCCTTGCCCCGAAGTATCATCCACCTTAAGGAATCCCAAAAAATACTCTTGTACTTTCACTGGAGTTGCTATGACATCTACATACCGTATTATGAGAGACATTTGTTCTTCATGACTTATATCTGGTGTACAATCAATTATAATTAAATATTTTGCTTCTCTAACGTTTTTAATAATTGTAGTTTTGATTTCTCCAGCCAACATGAATATGAATTCATTTGAATTTTGTGACTAAGGTAATGATAATGAATTTCTTTTTCTTGAATACGACGAATGTGTTCTCTCAAAATTGGATCGAACTCTGCAATCATTTCAATTAAACCTAAAAAATTCCCATTATCTTTTTCGTAAATTTTCTCATTAGTCCCCCGAAATGCTAGATTGTTCTTACATAAAAAGCTAACAATAGAAACTATCCTCACAAAAACTTCTCTCCAATGTTCTCTATCTTAGTTGATTAGATCTTGCATAGCTTTATCAATTGTTAGATTCTGTTGTAATCTCCATTCCAATTCAATCCATCTTCTCATGTTATGCATGTGTCCATTACTAGTTTCATGACTTTTAAGCCTAAAACTAAGATTTTTCCAATCATTGATCCCTTCATTGGTTAATTGAATATTGTTTCCTTCTTGCTTAAACAACTTACAACAAGAGCAAAATACTTTATCCAATGAAATTGAGTAGACCAACTATTTTCTATCACTCTTCTCACCATTTGCTAAATGTCGAATATAATATGTAGAAGAGAAATGTCTATTTTCTGAATCTTTTGGAAAAGTAAAACTATCCTCCCTAAGTGGACCTCTTTTCACTAACAAATCTATCAAGTTTTGATCAACATTTTTCCAATTCCCTGGATCACTAATGTTGTAATGCAACGGTACACATTTTTCAAATTCCTCCATATTTTCTTGCTCATGATCCACTAAAATTTCCTGCTCTTTGGTCATATTATCTTCACTTTGAACCTTTTCATTTTCAAATTCCTCAACAACCAAATCTTTCATCGGACTTTCTCTTTTATTATTAATATTACTACCAAAAAACTTGTCCATAGCTCCTACTTGAGATCGAATAAATTCTTCAGTTTTTTTTTCTTTTTTCATGTCCAGACAAATACTTTCTAGTAGACATATTAAAGCAATACAAAACACAAAATCAATACAAGATTAAATTTTAAATTAGTAGAGGAACAATAAAACCTGGTGAGAGGTTTTCACTTAGAGGAAGTATAAGAACTCCATTTATTTCAAGTTTTCGGTTTTCCACGCCATTTTTGCTAAGTGCTTGACTGCTTGTACGAGCATCAAAGTATTGCTGACTGCAAAATAATGTTGAGTTGAAGAATGTTAATATGATTATAAACCAATAATAATTATGACTTATGAGAAGCTAAATTAAATATGGGGGACTACAAGTCTACAAACGGTAATTAAATATGTTGAAATCGAGAACGGGGTACTGAGGCTATTGCTGCACAAACAACCTATAAACCACTAATCCACTATGTCAGTTTTTTGGTTTCGGTCCTCCTTCCTTTGGTTTGTAAACAATAAAACAAATAGCAGTGAAAGATTTTTTTTATTATTTTTTCTTTTTTTGTCTTTTTATGCATCATTGGCCAAATAGCAGTGAAATATTTGACCGGCAAAAGAGGCAAAAAAATAGATGCAAACTTGCAAACTTCCCGCTCGTGGCTTGTCCCCGGTCATAATTTTTCAAACCCACTTTCCGGTCATATCGTTCTTAGTCGGGTTCACTCGGCTGGGATGGTCAAGCTCAAGCAATTGTCTGACAGACTCAACAAATCTAACAAAAAAAAAAAAAAATAAAACTAAATATAATAGCCTACCTTTGGATTGTCATGTGATCTATCAAAGGACCCGATTCTTTGAAGATAATGGAATTGGAGAAGAAAACATGTCAAGCAATGCCATGGCAGACTGACAGTGAGTCCAGCGACTGAGTGTGAGAAAACTGAAAAGTCAAGAGACTTGTTTGTCAATTGTTATTTTCATTCGTCCAAAAGTTTACTTCAAAGAAAGAGAAAATTTATTTTGTGTTGGGTTTAACAAAAAAATAATGGTAGGTGACAGTTGAAGTGGAATTTGAAGAGACAAAAAAAATCCAAGATTTTTTGTTTGATTAACAAAAAGAAAAATGATGTTTGAAAGATGAATAAGTATAAATTTTATGTCATTTGTAAATTTTTTTTATGATTTTTGTATTCTTAATTTTTATTAATATCTTTTATTTGCATATGACAATTCTCTTTTAAATAATTTCATTAATATAATTTTCATTTTTTTTCAATTAGCTAATTAATTTTATAGAATTCGGGGCCCTCGTCAAAATGGGGCCTTAGGCGATCGCCTACCTCGCCTATAGTCAGGGCCACCTCTAAGGGAATGTAGTCAAGTTACTTGTATATAGATCTTTCATTTTTCGCAAGTGGACGGGATCGTGAACAAGTAATAAAGTGGTGTGTAGAGTGTCGAATCCATGAGGACTATGTGTTTGATCAAGTTAAGGCTAACACTGTCCTTAATCGAATAGCAAGATTGAGTTGTAACTAAACACTATTAAATCTATCAAATAACTTAAAAGCAATGTAAAAAAATTTATCAAATTTGCAAGAAATATTGCTAAGATGTAGAATCCCACTTGCTAATCCATTTTTAGTTTAACAATTTAAATTGACAATTTGAAATCATGCTTGTTGGTTAATATTCCTATTTTAATTGAAAAGTTATCAAATCTATTCTCCTCATGTGACCTTCCTATCTCTCGATGATGAAAGATGCGAACATGATAAATGCATTAAACGAGTTAGAACATCTTATAGAAATCATATGAAGCATAGATATATATCTCTATCCTCTATCGAACATCACAGTATTTATTATTAAGTGCTAATGATTTTATTATCTCTGTCGATGACAATAAAACCCACAAACAATTTAATTATTGGCCAAATAATTGAAAAGCAGATTAAATCATAATAAACATTCAAACAATTAAAAAAAGTAACGACAATATAATTATTCAAACAAAAAATTTCATACTAAGGGTTCATCACATCCGAGCAATATAAAAATATAGCCTCGCATATTGTCGAAATGAAACAAATAAAGGATAAAAGACATCACCAGAAATTGACGAAACGTAATTAATTTTCGTATGCGTTCGCCATCTCGTGTCTGCTTTCTCTGTGTGTGCGTCTTTTTTCTTTTCTTATTATTATTATTTTTTTTCAATTCTTCACTGCCAACTTTCTGTGCATGCGTGATGGGTGTATATATATACACTTTGATTTTCTCCACCAGCTGCTGAATTTCCGTGCATGTATATATATCAACGGTAGCACTCTTTTATTTTCCAGCAGACAGCTCGTTCAATTTCCAGCAAGCAGCAAAGTAGCTCGTTCTTCAATAGTCTGCTCCTACTGTGCGTGCATGTATATAATCTTTTTAGCCCAATTTTTACGCCAACAGGGATTCTAATGCACACCAATAGCCGCCGTTTCCTTTTTTTATATAATTCCAGTTGGCAGCTCGTTCAATTTCCAGCAAACAGCTCGTTCTTCCTTTTTTTTTTTTTACTCGTCGCTTCTTCCTCCATCTTGCAGCACCCAATTGTGTTGGTAATTCACAGTTTTCTCCAGCCGCATTGTGTTGTTTTTTTTTTTCCTCCACGTGTTCCCCGAAACTTAATGTTTTCTCTAGACGAATTGACTTAACAAAATTTAATATTTTTCTTCCTCTCTCATTCTCTTGGTTTGTTTCTTAATATTTCTTTCTCATCTTTATTTTTTCTCTTTATACTAAAGATGAAATTTGAATTATATGAAGAACACAATAAAGATTAAGCCCTTATTTGGGTTCCATTTCAATGAGCTTTTAAAGAAAATGTATTTTGAAATAGTGAATTTTTTGAGAATGTGTGGTGAAAAAAGAAAGAAAATTTTTAGATTTACATGTAATATTATTTTATTGAAAAATTTGTGGTTAAAAAAAGAAAGAAAAAAAGTACATTTAAATTTTAATGGAGCCCAAACATGGGCTAAATTTGAATTTAGCCACCGATTGATTAGATAGCAATGCCGCATGGATATAAAGTATTTCTATTTTAGCAGCATTATTTAGCACACAATCTAGATGTGCTAATGAGAAATTGATTAATCAAATGAGTTACTTAATTCTAACTTCATGATTGGATCACGTATTATCACCTAAATTAATGTTACATAACCAGTAGATGATATTGGTTATGATCTAAATGATACTAACGAGAAATATAATTAATTGAGTTACCTAGTTCTAACTTCATGAATAGATCACGTATTATCACCTAAATTAATGTTATATAACTAGTAGTGCTAAATAATATTATTATTTCTATCCACGTGTCACCTAAATAGCATTTTATAAAATATATTAAGATGCTTTTAATAGCTTTTACTTTGTATTGGGCGTCCTTTTTTCCCCTTCAAGTTTCCACCTTGATCACCTCTCATATTCATCATCTTCAACATAGAAAAGGACGGGCTATTAAAATAATTTATATTTTACGAAAATCTCTTCTCCACGTCAGAGAAATGCAGGATTTGACTTTCTGCACTTTTTACCGTATATATACATAATAGAGTAAAATAATTGGTATGTATTAAACAAATATTTTACATGCATTGATCCACGTGGTGCTAAATTAATTGGCAAGATGAAATCTAGACAAAATCTCACTATGTATTATTACATAAACATTTAACAGTTCAAAGATGAAGCATAGATAGAACAAAATTTCGTGCTTTCTTTCGTTTTTAATGGAAAATTGTCCACATATTTGTAAGCTTTTCAATATTTTTCATGTATCACTTTCTCAATAATTTCCCATACATTTGACCTTTATACTTCACTAGAATAGGCATTTTTTGAAAAAGCAAAACTCGGAAGTAACAATTTTGAGCTCATTCTTAATTTAATTTTTTTTAAGTTTATTTTCAATCACAAATTCCGCCAACAAAATAATTTTGTACGTAAATTCAAAAATTTCTCCTACTTTTTAATCACACATTCTCCAATAATAATAATAATACTACTACTACTACTACTACTACTACTACTACTACTACTACTAATAATAATAATAATAATAATAATTTTCACAAAATCTAACATAAAAAAAAAGTGGGGCTCAAACATGGGCCAAAGCATGTTTTTAAAGTTTTTATAAATGATTTAAATTATAAATATATAAAAATGAGTAACAAAATAAGAGGATATTACTTATAAATCCATTGAAATATGTTAATGAAAATTGAATTTAATATTTATAAATAATTTATAAACAAAAGCCAAATATAGGCATCTTATTTATTTTTCTTTTCTTTTCTTTTTTTTTTGTTTTATTTCAATGGGAGGTTATATGTGTCATTTTACATTTTTTAATTAAAAAATTGGATGAAAATGATGATTTCCACAATGAAAGGTAAAAATAAGGATGAAAATACCAAAAAATGAAAGGTAGGGACGCTTTGGACATAACATTAAAAGGTATGGACGTTTTGTGCTAATTATCCAATTTAAAAAAGGTATAAGTAACAATAAGTACAAAGGCATAGGTCTTTGCTCTTAATTGACCATCTCGATCGTTTCATTTGAGGTAAGATCTGCAGCTTTTTGAAATAATAATGTCGTACCAATAGTGGTGCTTAGCACTGATGTATGTAAAAGTGGTGCTAGCAATATATATCATTTCTCGTTCTGAAATGGCGAATTACTTTCTTATAAAACGATAAATTACGAGGATCCTGGTTCACATCTGTAAGGATTTTTTAAAGTTTTAATGCATACACGTTGCATGTATTTGAACTTGTGTGTATAATGCAAAATAAAAATGACTTGTTTTGAGATGTTTAAATTAAAATTTAGAATAATGCTATGCAATCCCATTGGGGTTACATCTCCTGTATAGGTGGCGCTAAATGATATGGTGGAAGAAATGTGAAATTAAATAACTTATTTAATTCCACCTATTATTTAATGTCATATTAATGTCACCTAAACTAGGGTCATAACTCCCGAATCTGTAGAGAATAATGAATAATAAGGGTTTAGATAATGTGTATATGAAATAATTGTTTGACCAACTTAAATTATAGTTTAAGTTAATTAATTTATTTATTTTGTAATAAGAAATCAGATTATGAATCTTATTTCTAATTACAAAGTAAGAATTTTTCATATTATGTGAAATCTATTGAGATGTCGTATAATTTTATCCTAATAGTAAAAAATCCATTAAAATCCAAAGAATCCATTATAATCAATGTGTAGAATTCTTAAAATCTTACGAATTCTGTTGAATTCTTTGAATGCATAAAACCCATGAGAATCTATAAATTCTGAATCAAAGACGCCATATCCATAGTTTCATTTTCAAAATCATTCTTTCGACAATGGAACTAGCAACTTTTCATTTATTTTTCCCTCTATTTTTCCTTCTCCCATTCCTTTGCACACTTTCATTTGCAGAAACTATGGAATTCCCTAAAACACGAGCAGAAAAGATTATCAGAGGATTGAACTTGTTTCCTGAGCTTGATGTGAACATTGCTGAAGAAGATCCTGCATTTACAGAATCAAAAATAGTCGAGAAAGGTTTACTATTTCCTTGTTTAGGTGATCCAACCTGTGTTCAATACTTGGGACGCACAGCTGGATATTATAGACTTCCTCACACCAAAAGTGCAAGGTATACCTTGTATTTGTTCTTTAGGTTTTGGGAACTTTCCTTGTAGTTTACCTGATTAGGTGAACAATTGCATGTCCAATACAGAATTCTTTACATTATTACAGCAAAAAAACAACTTAGAATACTTTTGGCATGCACCGACAAGTGAATTCTATGAGTCCGAAAAGCTCCAGGAAGAGCAACAAAAGTCGACTTTTCAACTAAAAATACAATTTCGTCATCCCTAATTACATCTTGTCATTCTCAATGATTTCATGAATAATTCCATCCAATTCCTATTCATATTTGCTTTATGAGGGAAATCTCTGTCAAACTAATTGAAATATTGTTGCAGGATGTTCTATTTTTTCTTTCAATCAAGAAACAATCCGAGTACAGACCCTGTTGTTGTATATATAACTGGAGGACCCGGATGCAGCACATCTTTGGCCCTGTTTTATGAAAACGGTCCATTCCAAATAACAGACAACTTATCTCTTGTATGGAATGATTTTGGTTGAGATAAGGTACTCTCATTTTCCTTAATTCTCATTAAAATTTTTTCATCTAGACTCCAAATGATGTTGTTTTTCAAGAGGAAACATACATCTGCTCTTGCAATTCTGTACTCTTTTTTTTTTTTTTTCCCTGACTGTTCCTATCTCTATCTGGGAAGAAAGGATTCGTTTGGGCATTTCAGATATTTTCATGAATGATATACTACGACAGGTCTCAAACATTATATATATGTCGACCAACCAACTGGAAAAGGATTCAGTTATACTTCTGACGAAGCTGACATACGAATGGATTCTCAGGGTGCTGCCGTAGATTTCTGTGTCTTCATGCAGGTAAGTTTCTTAGTCTAGTCAGCTACAGGAAACTAGACTTAGATTTTAACTTATTTTCATATAATATGGCCAGTCGTCCAACACCATAAACTAGCTTAGACGGAACTATAATATTAAAAAAATGTTAGGCATTTTTCGAAGCGCACCCTCAACATGCAAGGAATGATTTTTACATCATCGGAGAATCATATGCCGGGCACTATATTCCAGCTTTTGCTGATCGTGTACAACGGGGAAACAATAATAAAGAAGGGATTCATATAAACATGAAAGTAAGCCTTGAATTTCATCTCTATTGTTTACTAGCATCGTAGTTTTCCTTGTTTAGTTGTGCAACTCACCAATGCTTAAACAGGGATTAGCTATTGGTAGTGGATTGACAGAACCAGAGATCCAGTAAAAAGCATATGCTGGTTGTGCTTTAAGCATGAAATTGATCACCCAATCTGATTATAACAGCCTGGGTCGGTTAGTTCCCCAATGTGTATAGGGAATAAAACTCTGTGGTAATTCTTAGTCCTAAATCCATCCCGTCTAACACTTACTTCTGAATCTACGTCTTCGTGGAAACTCTGCCTGATTTATATGCACATTGGAGAGCCTACCAGTGGCATCCTTCCTTGTGGGACCACGTGACAGACAGGACAACCTCGGGAAGGCTACTTATAATGTGCTTATAAACCCACACGGCAAACCTTTCACAAGCATTTCTCACTTGGATTGTGATAAAAAGTTCATAGGCAGGCAATAGTAGTGGTCCGTCATCAGCTTGTACCAAGGATTTCTATGACTGCACCGGCATTTTCAATAGGATAGTTAATATAACTGGTAGTACAAATGTAAGAAAAACACATAAATTAGTCTTCTATTTTGACAGAAAATTAAACTTATTGACCGTATGGTTTTGTTATTTATTGTAGTACTTTGATATTCGAAAAAAGTGTGCGGGTAAGTGCTACGACTTCTCGAAATTGGAAAATTTCTTAAATCAAAAGTCAGTTAGACAAGCACTTGGTGTTGGAGACATACAATTTGTAACATGTAAACGTTCTGTGTATGATCCAATGAAACCGGACTGGATGAAGAATTACGAAGTTGTTATTCCTGCACTACTAGAGAATGGAGTCAAGTTACTAGTATACGCTGGGGATTATGAACTTGAATGCAACTGGCTTGGTAAGATTTTCTTTCTTCAACCGAACTTTAGTGAATCTTTTTCTTATCTGAATTCTGACTATGAAAAACGTAGGCAAGGTTTGTAATGTAATTGCTATAACTAAGTTTTAATATTGTCAGGAAACGCGAGATGGGTCGATGCTATGGTATGGTCGGGACAGAAAAACTTTGTATCAGCACCTTCTGTTCCATTTAAGGTGGATGGAGAGGAGGCAGGGTTAATGAAAAGCAGTGGACTTCTCACTTTCCTCAAGGTCTATAATGCTGGTCACTGGATTCCTGCGGATCAACCAAAAGTATCACTAGAAATGATAAAGAGATGGATGCAAGGAATTCCTCCGAAGAATAGCTGCACAAACCCCATTATTGTAATGATTTCTTAATAAAAGTTTCCTCAATTCATGTTCATTTACCTATTGAGGGATTGGTCCAGAAAGATCTCTGTTGACAATGATCGCTATTGGGCTAGAAAGTTTTGATTAATCACATGATGAAGTCTTCTATTATTTATTCTTAACCTTAAAAACTTACAAAACATTGCTTAATCTCTTTTAGTTTGGTATAAAATGTACCAAATCCAAGTGCAACAGCACATAAGCATCCTGCAGAAAGGAAACAGGCTAAAAGTTCACATAGCAGCCTTGAGCGCCTTAATGTTTTCCCAGGTAAAATCTGGATTGTCTCGTCCAAAACGACTGTAACGAGCAGTCTTCTGATACAGATGTTTCCGTCCCTTTTCAGGTCCAGATATATAGCAACCATTCCTGGCCTGAAGTCGAATTTCTCCTTAATATGCTCCTGTACAACCTTAACCCACAATTTCCTTGTTCCATATGTGTAGACGAATACTAAAAACGTTTCTTGAATACCAATTGCACATGATTACTGCATGGTACAACAACGTGCAATCCGAGAGGTTTGAGAATTATATTGTTTCCAAGAGGTTCGGCATTAGCACATTATATTAAACAACAACGTGTACTATTAAAAAGATAGAGATATTTTTATGCTCAGTGCAATCTTAATTGATATTCTAGATTTATATTGCTTTTTTATGTATTTTCATAATCTTAGAGATATACATAGGTTGTAGATAAAAATTGGATTAATTTACCTCGAGAGAGAAGATTAGTACTTAATAAATATCGATTGTTAGCATAACTCAAGAATTGATTATAAACGGATTATTAATGATGACAGAGTATTAGCAATCCTGGATTTGGGATCCTAGTGCCTTTCATTGTTTGTATGAACTCCAAGATTTGTTTCCTTTTGAATTTCTTATTTTAGTTGATAATAAGACCAATACAAAATCTCATTTGTGCGCGTTTTCAATTAGAACTAGTTTTAACTACAGTAAAATAAGCAGAGTTATTGTGAGCTCAATACTCTATTCATCACTATAATACTTGTTTACTATCTGTCCACTTGTAGGGATAAAATCAACAATCAAGATTTCGAGAAATGTTTTGATAATAAGTGAATAGTAGTTGTTGTTGTGTGGTTGAACTTAATAATGTGTGGTTGAACTTTATTTATAAATTATAATAAGATTACAATTCTTTTTACAAACAAGCACTAAGGAGGTACCATTAGATCTAGATAATTGGACCAATACCATTAGAGGTCACCATTCACTAATGATTGTAAAGTCTCAATTCTTACATGAAACTATGGCGGTATATGCTTGCAACAAAGCAATATGCAACAAGACAGCCAAGATTTGCGTGAAGAGCTTGAGACGATCACAAACAAGATCACAAACAAAAGCCAACATGAAATTAAGGTGTTCGACTTGAGATGAAAATGGTGCTGAGCTTGGAAATGATGTACTTTATAATGTGTCTATCTGTAATTGAACTTGCAAAAATAGATTATAGATGTAATAAACTACAAGGAATTCTAGAAAGTTATAGGTAACAATCGATAAAGAGGCATCAGTCTGGATCACTTCGTTTGAGTTAAGAAATAAATTCCTCGTAACTTTTTGAAATAGTAAAGTTATGTAAGATTAGCTATGCTTAGCATTGATATATGTAAAAGTGGTGCCAGCGCTATATATCATTACTTTTATGATAAAGCAATAGATTAAAACATCAACACTGTTGTTTGATATACATTTAATTTATTAAAAAAGAAAAAAAAGAGGAAGAAGGAAATGAGCATGTGGCCCAGTTTGACCCTCCCACGCAAGAAGACGTCGGTATCTGATGGTCAGATACCTACGGTTAGTATATCTCTGAAAGCTCAGTTGAGTCGAAGCTGGATAGGAACGAAAGCAATATTGTTAAATAACACCCTCTTCCCTTAGTAAAGTAAGTTGACGGGCTTTTTCCTTCACTGGACATCCAGCCCAATCAGCATCTGAATATGGTTGAGAAGGATCAACCCAAGGCAAGCAACCCCTAGCGGAGATCCTGGCACAAAACCTGAGAGTCACTTTTCTTAATAATGCCCAAAAGCCATGGCCCATTTCGTAGAATTTTGAAAAGTCAAAAGCAATTTTTGAGATTAAGTTTCTGGACCCATTTAGAAGACAATTAGTCTACTTAGAATAACTTCTAGCTTGAAGAAGTTACCCTAATGTGACTTTCTCAAAGAATTCTTCTACACAAAACAATAGTGAAAGCCACGTAGGCCGGTGGCAACAAGCCATGTGCTTTTCCTTGCCCTCAGTCCACCTGGAACATTTCGAACTATGATCTTTGCTCTAGGAAGTACCATATCATCCCTTAAGATATTCGCATCTTCAAGTGGCGAGTTCAAGGCCCACCTCGCCTCTCCCGAACAACCCTTGTCGAGACGAAGATACATAGCGCCTCTTGAAGCTGATGAACCAAGGTCTTTCAACGAGGCCCAATGCCTTGTCAATATCAAAGAATCCACATATTATGAAGCTAACTATCATATGGAGGGAACAAATTCTATAAGAATTGTCTTATTAGCTCCTAAAAATCAAGGGAAAATTTTTAGATGATTAAGAAAATCAAAAGGATCAAATCCCACAGAGAAACCAAATCATAGAAGAAATCGATTTGTAGAAGGAAACTTTGCCAAGAAGATTTCTACCAATTGATAAAGCTAGTGATGGTCACAGGGCGAGTTCAGGACGGGGCACCTCCGCCCCTCCTTATATGGGGTAGAGCGGTGGCTTGTCCCGTTTATTATTTTTTTATTTTTTCTTTTCGAGGGGCAGGTTTGGGGCTTGGCCTGCCAACCTGTCGGGATAGGGATTTTTGCCATCCCTGGATAAGGCAACAACACATGGAATCAGGGTTGCAATGTCACCAAATTCCACATGGATTCCTTCCCTATAAATACATATAGACAGGTAAAGCTAAAGGGAATATCATCTTGACACTCTAGCAAAAAAATTCTGCATGCTTGTCTCTTCCACACCCATTTCTCGTATATTTTTCTTGTATCGACATTTGACATGATGGTCAAGATGCTAACTATTGATAACTCTTTTCATGTTGTCTTTGCTTTTATCGTTTCTACTGTAGGCCAATTTACACATGTTTTAATTTATTATGTATTTTTTTCTATTTTACAATAATTTACGCAAATTAAATAGCAAAATTAAAGACATATTTGGGATGATATGAAATTGACAATAATTTTATTACGAATTTTTGAATCCATTCAATCATTAAACGTTGAAAAATTTAAACATTGCACAAGGTTTAACAACACATAGTGAAAGTTACAAAATGTGTAAAACTTGTTAATTTCAACAAGGATCATTACCCGTTATCAAAATTCACATTTAACATGCGGCGACCATTGCTAAAAAAAAAAAAAAGAAGAAGGGATTTTAACAATGGTTAGAGAACGTTGCAAAAGGATACAATAATAACATTCATTAAAATAGTATTGCAAAATCTCAATTTTATTGGTCAACGGTAGCATACACTTGTTGAATGTTGCAATAGACCCCTTCTAACAATAATCAATTAATGAATGTTTCCTTTACAAAATGCCATTTTTGTCGATGTGAATGAATATATCTTCAAAAGTGCATCTCTAATCCAAGATGTTTAGGACTATGTCCAGCTATCTGGTAAGAAAAATAAACATTGTGAATAGTTGTTTGTAGATGTCGATACTCTTCTAGATGAAATGACTTAATGAAATTTAATATATCTCTCTTCCTCTCTCTTTCTCTCCCTTGTTTCTTAATTTTTCTTTCTCATCTTTATTTTTTCTCTTAATATTAGAGGTGAAATTTGAATTATAGAAAGAATGCAATAAGATTAAGCCCTTGTTTGGGCTCCATTTTAATGAGCTTTTAAAGAAAAATGTAGTTTGAAATAGTGATTTTTTTAGAGAATGTGTGGTTAAAAAAGAAGAAATTTTGGATTTATGTGAAAATGTGGGGTTAAAAAAAAAGAAAGAAAAAATACATTAAATTTTTAATGGAGCCCAAAGAGGGGCCTAATTCAAATTTAATCACCTATTGATTAGGTAGCAAGGCCACATAGATAGAAAGTATTCCTATTTTAGCAACGTTATTTAGCACGGAATCTAGGTGATTCTAATGAGAAATTTAATTAAATGAGTTACTCAAATCTAACTTCAGTGATTGGATCCCGTATTATCACCTGAATTGATGTTATATAACCAGTATCGCTAATTAAAATTATTCTTTCTATTCACGTGTCACTTAGATAGCAATCTTAATTGATCTTCTAGATTTGTATTGCCTTTATTTTTATTTTTATTTTCTATTTCTATTGTATTTACATTTTCTTAGGGACATAGTTAGGTCGTAGATAAAAATGAGATTAATTTATCTCAAGAGACAATATTAGTACTTAAGAAATATCGAAGGCCAGCATAATCAAGAATTGATTATAAACTTTAATTAATGATTAAAGAATATTAACAATCCTTGATTTGGGATCCTAGTGCCTTTCGTTGTTTGATAGAACTCCAAAATTTGTTTCCTTTTTATTGCTTATTTTAGTTTATAATAAGAATAATTCAAATCATATTTGTGCGTTTTAATTTTGGGTTATTCAGAACTTGAAGTCTAACCTTTTTTTTTTTTTGCCCCTCAAGAGGCTGTTTTGTATGATATTTGCTCTTTTTTGCTATGGGACACTAATTGTAAGTCATGTAATTTCATTTCCATCGATAGTGTCATGACTATATCGCATGTATTAGTGAGTTAGTACATCGTACGCCTCTTTATATCTCATCCACATTTCATGATGACAGTGGTTGATGCAATTTGAAACTTTTATTTAAAAAAAAAAAGGACATAGAAGGAAGTAGACAAGATCTAATTTACTAAATATTCCATATCTATTTCGCTATTATATCACTTTGGATGTTATATAACTTACATCAGTATCTCATCTCAATTAGAATTTTGAAATTATTCTCTTCAATATTTTAAACAAAGTAATTTTTATCTTGTTCTTTTCTAGGTAAACGATGAATTTCTCAATCTTTACATTATTAGCTTCTTAATTTGTTAACCAAAAACCAACTATGAAGATTAGATATTAATATTTGACTTTGATTACAAGTTATAATGAGATTAAATTAGCTAATTCTAGATAATTTGACTGGTACCATTAGAGGCCACCATTCACCAATGATTATAATGTCTCAGTTCTTACATGATAGATTCTTGCTGTAAGGCAATATGCAACAAGTCAGTCAAGATTCGCTTGAAGAGCTCGACACGATGACAAACAAAATTCGATACAAAATTAAGGTGTTTATCTTAAGACAAAAAATGGTGCTAAGCTTGGAAATGATGCACTTTATAGTGCATCTATCAATAATTTGAGAACTTGCAAAACTAGACCTTAAATGTAATAAACTATAATAGCTACAAGGAATTTATGAAAGGTAATTAGCATAAACATCTCTATCTTTTAATATTATTGTGCAAAATGTCCCTATCTTTCATTTTTTTGCATTTTACTCATACTTTCACCTTTCATTGCGGAAATCATCATTTTCATCAAATTTCTCAATAAAAAAAATGAGAAATGACAAATATACCCTCCTATTTAAGTAAAACAAAAAAAGAAAAAAAATTAAAGAACAAATTGCAATTAAACTCCCAAACTTTTTAAAAAAATGCGAACGAATCTAAATAAATTATTAAATGGGTAATTAGTAGAAAATGTTGCTATCTTTCAATATTATTGTGCAAAATCTCCATGCCTTTCATTTTTTGGCATTTTCACTCTTATTTTCACATTTCATTGAAAAATCATCATTTTCATACATCTTCTCAATTAAAAGTCGTAAAATGACAAATATATCATCATCTTTAAATAAAACAAAAATAAATAAAAGAAAAATAAAGAACAAATTGCAACTATAATCCCAAATATTTCAAAAAAGTACAAATAAATAATTGCAATTTGTTTTTTATTTTTGTTTTATTCAAATATAAGGGTATATTCATCATCTTATAGTTTTTAATTGAGAAAATGAATGAAAATGATGGTTTTCATAATGAAATGTGAAAATAAGGATGAAAATGCCAAAAAATAAAATGTATGAATGTTTTGAGCAATAATATTGAAATGTAAGGACGCTTTGTGCTAATTACCCTTTTAATAATTTATTTGGACTCATCTGTACTTTTTCAGAAGTTTGGAAGTGTGGCTGCAATTTTTCTTTATTTTGTTCCTTTTTTTGTTTTATTTAAACAAGAGGCTATATGTGTCATTTTACATTTTTTTAATATGAAATTGGATGAAAATGATGATTTTCGTAATGAAATGTGAAAATAAGGGTGAAAATGCCAAAAGATGAAAGATACAAACGTTTTACACAACAACATTGAAAGGTATGGACATTTTGTGTTAATTACCCAATTTAAGAATTGTATAAGTAACAATATGTACCGAGGCATCGGTATTTGCTCTTAATTGAACCTTTTGATCATTTCATTTGAGGTAAGAGATATAGTTTTTTGAAATAATATTTCTATACCAATAGTGGTGCTTAGCACCAATGTATGTAAAAGTGGTTCTAGCACTATATAGCATTACTCATTTTGAAATGGTAAATTACTTTTGTATAAAGCGATAAATTAAAAAATCAATGCCTATTTTTTGACATTATACATTTAGTTATTAAAAAATGAAAAGAAAAATGGAAATGTGCATGTGGCCTATAGCCAAATAGACCAATGGCATCCAACAAAACGCCGACATATTGTGGATCAGTTGTGGTATAAGTATATTCAAGTTAAGGAGAGAGAGGCAATGTGGCTATTGCAAGGGAAATTTTTGGGAGGTTGATGTCAAAGCTTCCTAATCAGAAAGACTGGCTTTCGTATATGAAGTTTAAATTGAGGGACAATTAGGCCAAGAGGGTGAGAGAGATTTCTGACTGTCATCCGAAGTTTACGCCTGGATTAGGTATGTGAAGTTTGTGATGAAAAATGGAGAAATATTGACAAATTTTCATTTTCTAGGGTTTGGTTGATGGTTGCATAGTTTGCAATAAGTTAGTTAGATCTTTGATCAAGCATGCCAAATTCTTGGATTGGCAAAGCTCCCAAAGATATTATATTTAAGAAATACATTAAGAGAGGGCTGCAACTTGTCAACGTCCTCTTCTTCTTTTCTTTTTTTTTTTTTCCTTTAAAAGTTATTCTAGCCTGACGAAGTACTTCCAAAATTATTCAAACATATTTAAAAGTAGTTTCTTAGTCTCACGAAATGGGCCCTAAATATGAAAGAACAAGATCTATTTATGAGAGGCTTTCAAAATGCACAAAACACTTGAAGATGTTATGCCAAATTTGAGACATTTTCTATGGAAGAGGGTGATTATGAACACACGAGAAAATGCTTTCGACGTGCTAAAACAGTGTTTGAAAGAGACCTTTGCTATTTCAGAACTAGTGAACTTGACTATCATTTCTCAGAAGAAACATAGATAAGAATTCTAAAAATTTAGGAGGTAGAATACAACGAGAATCCTGGTTCACATACGTACGAATTTTTATAAGTTTTAATGCACATATGTTGTATGTATTTAAACTTGTGTGTATAAAGCAAAAAATAAAAATGGCTTGTTTTGAGATGTTTAAATTATAATATAGAATCATGCTATGTAGCCCCACTGAAATTACATCTCCAGCATAGGTGGCGCTAGATAATATGGTGAAAGAAAGGTGAAATTAAATAACTTATTTAATTTCACATATCATTTAATGTCACATTAACGTCACCTAAACTGGGTTTAGATAATGTGTTTATGAAATAATTGTTTGACCAACTTAAATTAAAATTTAAGTTAATTAATTTATTTATTTTGTAATAAGAAATCAGATTATGAATTTTATTTCTAATTACGAAGTAAGGATTTTTCATATTATGTGAAATCTATTAAGATGTCATATAATTTTATCCTAATAGTAAAAAATCCATTGAAATCTAAAGAATCCATTATAATCAATGTGTAGAATTCTTAAAATCTTACGAATTCTGTTGAAGCTATTGAATGCATGAAATCCATGAGAAGCTATAAATTCCGAATCAAAGATGCCCTATCCTTAGTTTCATTTTCAAAATCATTCTTTCGACAATGGAACTAGCAACTTTTCATTTATTTTTCCCTCTATTTTCCTTCTCCTGTTCCTTTGCACACTTTCATTTGCAGAAACTATGGAATTCCCAAAAACACAAGCAGAAAAGTTTATCAGAGGATTGAACTTGTTTCCTGAGCTTGATGTGAACATTGCTGAAGAAGATCCTGCGTTTACAGCATCAAAAATAGTCGAGAAAGGTTTACTATTTCCTTGTTTAGGTGATCCAACCTGTGTTGAATACTTGGGACACACAGCTGGATATTACAGACTTCCTCACACCAAAAGTGCAAGCTATAACTTGCATTTGTTCTTTAGGTTTTGCGAACTTTTCTTGCAGTTTACCTGACTAGGTGAACAATTGCATGTCAAATACAGAATTCTTTACATTATTACAGCAAAAAAACAACATAGAATACTTTTGGCATGCACAGACAAGTGAATCCTATTAGTCTAAAAAGCTCCATGAAGAGCAACAAAAGTTGACTTTTAAACTAAAAATACAATTTCGTAATCCCTAATTACATCTTGTCATTCTCAATGATTTCATGAATAGATTTATGGTTTTCTATCCAATTCTTATTCATATTTTCTTTATGAGGGAAATCTCAGTCAAACTTCTTGAAATAATGTTGCAGGATGTTCTATTTTTTCTTTCAGTCAAGAAACAATCCGATTACAGACCCTGTTGTTGTATATATAACTGGAGGACCCGGATGCAGCACATCTTTGGCCCTGTTTTATGAAAACGGTCCATTCCAAATAACAGACAACTTATCTCTTGTATGGAATGATTTTGGTTGAGATAAGGTACTCTCATTTTCCTTAATTCTCATTAAAAAATTTTCATCTAGACTCCAAATGATGTTGTTTTTCAAGAGGAAACATACATCTGCTCTTGCAATTCTGTACTCTTTTTTTTTCTAACTGTTCCTATTTCTATCTGGGAAGAAAGGATTCATTTGGGCATTTCAGATATTTTCATGAATGATATTCTACGACAGGTCTCAAATATTATATATGTCGACCAAACAACTGGAACAGGATTCAGTTATACTTCTGACAAAGCTGACATACGAACGGATTCTCAGGGCGCTGCCGTAGATTTCTATGACTTCATGCAGGTAAGTTTCTTAGTCTAGTCAGCTACAAGAAACTAGACTTAGATTTTAACTTATTTTCATATAATATGGCCAGTCGTCCAACACCATAAACTAGCTTAGACGGAACTATAATATTCAAAAAATGTTAGGCATTTTTCGAAGCGCACCCTCAATATGCAAGGAATGATTTTTACATCATTGGAGAATCATATGCCAGGCACTATATTCCAGCTTTTGCTGATCGTGTACAACGGGGAAACAATAATAAAGAAGGGATTCATATAAACATGAAAGTAAGCCTTGAATTTCATCTCTATTGTTAACTAGTGTCGTAGTTTTCCTTGTTTAGTTGTGCAACTCACCAATGCTTAAACAGGGATTAGCTATTGGTAGTGGATTGACAGAACCAGAGATCCAGTACAAAGCATATGCTGATTGTGCTTTAAGCATGAAATTGATCACCCAATCTGATTATAACAGCCTGGGTCGGTTAGTTCCCCAATGTGTATAGGGAATAAAACTCTGTGGTAATTCTTAGTCCTAAATCCATCCCGTCTAACGTTTACTTCTGAATCTACGTCTTCGTGGAAAGTCTGCCTGATTTATATGCACATTGGAGACCCTACCAGTGGCATCCTTCCTTGTGGGACCACGTGACAGACAGGACAACCTCGGGAAGGCTACTTATAATGTGCTTATAAACCCACACGGCAAACCTTTAACAAGCAGTTCTCACTTGGATTCTGATAAAAAGTTCATTGGCAGGCAGTAGTAGTGGTCCGTCATCAGCTTGTACCAAGGCTTTCTATGACTGCACCGGCATTTTCAATAGTATAGTTAATATAATTGGTCGTACAAATGTAAGAAAAACACATAAATCAGTCATCTATTTTGACAAAAAATTAAACTTATTAACCGTATGGTTTTGTCATTTATTGTAGTTCTTTGATATTCGAAAAAAGTGTGCGGGTCTTTGCTACGACTTCTCGAAATTGGAAAATTTCTTAAATCAGAAGTCAGTTAGACAAGCACTTGGTGTTGGAGACATACAATTTGTTACATGTAATCGTTCTGTGTATGATCCAATGAAACCGGACTGGATGAAGAATTACGAAGTCGTTATTCCTGCACTACTAGAGAATGGAGTCAAGTTACTTGTATACGCTGGGGAATATGATCTTGTTTGTAACTGGCATGGTAAGATTTTCTTTCTTCAACTGAACTTTAGTGAATCTTTTTCTTAACTGAATTCTGACTATGAAAAACGTAGGCAAGGTTTGTAATGTAATTGCTATAACTAAGTTTTAATATTGTCAGGAAACGCGAGATGGGTCGATGCTATGGTATGGTCGGGACAGAAAAATTTTGTATCAACACCTTCTGTTCCATTTAAGGTAGATGGAGTGGAGGCGGGGTTAACAAAAAGTAGTGAACTTCTCACTTTCCTCAAGGTCTATAATGCCGGTCACTGGATTCCTAAGGATCAACCGAAAGCATCAATAGAAATGATAAAAAGATGGATGCAAGGCATTCCTCTGTGAAGAACAGCTGCACAGTCCCTATTATTGTAATGATTTCTTAATAAAGTTACCTCAATTCATGTTCATTTACCTATTGAGGGATTGGTCTAGAAAGATCTCTTATTCTTCTCATAGAGTTGACAATGATCGCTATTGGGCTAGAAAGTTTTGATTAATCACATGATGAAGTCTTCTATTATTTATTTTTAACCTTAAAAAACTTACAAAACATTTCTTAATCTATTTTAGTTTTGACATAAAATGTACCAAATTCAAGTGTAACAGCACAGAAGCATACCGCAGAAAAGAAATAGGCTAAAAGTTCGCTTAGCTACAGCCTTGAGCGCCTTAATGTTTTCCCAGTTAAAATCTGGATTGTCTCGTCCAAAACGACAGTAACGAGCAGTCTTCTGATACTGAAGTTGCCGTCCTTTTTCAGGTCCTGACATATAGCAACCATCCCGGGCCTGAAGTCGAAGTTCTCCTTAATATGCTCCTGTATAACCTTAACCCACAATTTCCAATTTCCATGCGTGTAAATGAATACTAACAACATTTCTTGAATACCAATTTCGTATGATTACGACATGGTACATCAACGTGCAATCCCAGAGGTTTGAGAATTATATTGTCTCCAAGAGGTTCGGCATTAGCACATTATATTAAACAACAATATGTCCTATTATAGATAGAGATATTTTTTTGCTCAGTGCAATCGTAATTGATATTCTAGATGTGTATTGCTTTTTTATGTATTTGAATAGTCTTAGAGATATACTTAGGTCATACATAAAAATTGGATTAATTTACCTTGAGAGAGAAGATTAGTACTTAATAAATATCAATTGTTAGCATAAATCAAGTATTGATTATAATGGATTATTAATGTTGAAAGAATATTAGCAATCCTGGATTTGGGATCCTAGTGCCTTTCATGGTTTGAATGAACTCCAAGATTTGTTTCCTTTTTAATTTCTTATTTTAGTTGATAATGAGACTAATGCAAAATCATATTTGTGCATGTTTTCAATTAGAACTAGTTTTAACTACTGTAAAATAAGCAAAGTTATTGTGAGCTCAATACTCTATTCATCACTATAATACATGTTTACTATCTGTCCACTTACATGTAGGGATAAAATCAACAATAAGGATTTCAAGAAATGTTTTGATAATAAGTGAATAGTAGTTGTTCTTGTGTGGTTGAACTTAATAATGTGTGGTTGAACTTTATCTATAAATTACGATGAGATTACAGTTCTTTTTATAAACAAGAACTAAGGAGTATTAGCTAGATCTGGATAATTGGACCAGTACCATTAGAGGTCACTGCTCACTAATGATTGCAATGTCTAAATTCTTACATGAAATTATGGTGGTATATGCTTGCAACAAAGCAAAATGCAACAAGACAGCCAAGATTTGCATGAAGAGCTTGAGACGATCACAAACAAAAGCCAACATGAAATTAAGGTGTTTGACTTGAGACAAAAATGGTGCCGAGCTTGGAAATGATGCACTTTATAATGCATCTATTAGTAATTGAACTTACAAAAATAGATTATAGATGTAATAAACTACAAGGAATTTAAGAAACTTATAGGTAACAATCGGTAAAGAGGCATCAATCTAGATCACTTCGTTTGAGGTAAGAAATAAATTCCTCATAACTTTTTGATATAGTAACCTTATGTAAGACAAGTGATGCTTAGCATTGATATATGTAAAAGTGGTGGAAGCGATATATAGCATCACTTTTATGAAAAAGCAATAGATTAAAACATCAAGATGTAAATGGGCAATGTTTGTATTGTAACTGCTATACCAATGTTTTATTATTGTCAGGAAACTCAAGATGGGTCGATGTTATGGTATGTTCGGTGTATAGTGAAAACTCACAACCACCAAAGCGTTACTAGGCTTAGTTTACCACTGAATCAACACCACAAACGAGCACCAACCGAAACACCCAACCGGATTCTTTTCCCTAACAGTTGCTATTGGATTACCCACAAAGAGACCACAAAGGAAAGCCAATCTCACATAAAAATCAACCACATAGGTAGTTGGAGTAAGCCAACCGAAGATGGACAGAGCAGTGGAGATGAAGAAGAAGCAACAGAGTCACAACTTGAAGACAGTGAAGGAGTCGGGCCATATAACCATAAGGAGTAAACAAATAAGGTAAGTTAGGTTAGGTTAAGATAATGGCCTAAAAGGCCCAACACAAGAATAATGGGCTACTCAAGTGGGTACCATTATTTAGCCTTCCAAGCAAGTGGGTCGGGCCACGAGCAACTCTACTAAATTATGTTGCTTCGAGTGGTCACAAAGTTGGTATTGGGTCGTCTCAATTGCGGTGTTGAAATATCAATCAGTCATTTGGTCTAGTTGACTGAAATTAAAATCGAGTTAACATTACGCTCGGGGAGGTCGTTTGATAACAAATTGTCTAACAAACCTCTACCTTGTTGTCAAAGGGCCTACGAAGAAACATTTACACCTATTAGCAATAATTCCAATATAAAAGAACGATAAAATTGGAAATTAATTACTTTTACCGATATTTAGAAGATTCTTGCAACTTCTAAACTTTACCAATGGTAGCACTTGTGCCCATGTCCGAGGGATTGTATTGTGTATGTATCTTTTCAAGTCTAACATCAATATGCTTGGAGCGTTCATAAAAAATGGGGTTTTTACATAGATGTATAAAAGACTGACTATGGAAATATACTACCACATAATCATTCAAGACATATAGTTCATGAAGTAAGCCCTTAAGCCACAAAGCCTCTTTAATGGCTTCAGTGGTAGAAATATATTCTGACTCTATCATGGACAATGCAACAACGTGTTGTAACTGTGATTTTCAACTAACACAAGAATTATATAAAATAAACCCATAAGAGAAAGTCGATTTCCTACAATCCCTATCCCCCACATAGTCCGCATCTACGAAACCTTTCAATTTCGTTCCTTCTTTGCTAGCACCAAACTTTAGACCTACATTAATAGTTCTCTTTAAATACCTTAACAACCACTTCAAGGCTTCTCAATGCACGGGACCCAGATTATACATGTACCTACTAAGAGTACTAACAGCAAAAACTAAATTTTGTCTAGTGCAAACCATCAAATACATCATAGATCCAATTACATTAGAATATAGAATCCTACTAATGTATTCTACTTCACATTCATTCAGGGATGTCAATTGAACTCATTGGCTTGGCCCGAAAAAAGTCCAAGCCTACTCAGCTCGAAGCTCGGTGGAACCGAACCTAATTTCAAGGTTTCAGGGCAAAGCTTGAGCTGGCCCTTGTGCCTCGTGGGCTCGGGTTCGGACCTTAATTTAAAAAAAGGAACAAAAGCAGCTATAAAATAAAATAAAAAAGATGAGGAAAAATTGAGCCGGCTAGGTTCAGGCCGAGCCTTTTTTACTGAGCTTTTACTCGACTTGGGCTCGAAAAAAGCCTGTTTAATTTTACTCGAGCCGAGCCCGAGCCTTGAGTTTTAGTTCGCGACTCGACTCGACTCGTGAGCTCGTTGACATCCCTACGTTCATTGCATGGAGACTGATCTGTAGATAATGCAAAGTGATTAGCTAATGGTAATTTAACAGGTTTGCAATCATTCATGCGAAATTTTTTTGGAACCCTATAGTAGTACAAAGGAATCAAATCTTTTGTACTACTATCTAGGTGACTGTTTTAAGCCATATAAAGACCTTTTAAAAAAATACACATGATTAGTGTTTTAGTTTGTCTTTAAAACCTATCAGTTGATTCGTAAAGATTTGTTCGTAAAGTTCATCATGTAAAAAAATGATTTTTACATCAAGTTCCCATACAAAATGTGCAACTAATGCAAGCATAACCCTAATAGTAATGTACTTAACAATTGGTGAAAAAATCTCGTTATAATCAACACCATCCTTCTATGTGTAATCCTTAGCCACTAACCTAGCATTAAATGTTAAGGGTTCTGTGGCACTAGTATCCTATTTAACCTTAAAGATCCACTTACAACCAACGGTAGATTTATTCTTAGGTTTAGGTACTAGCTTTCAAGTTTGATTCCTTTCTAAAGAACTCATCTCCCCTCTCATTGCCTTAAACCACTCTTAGATTGTTCGCTCTTCATCGCCTCCTCAAAGGTTTTTGGCTCTCTATCAACTAGCTCCTCATAATTAACGTGAGCAAAAGCTAACTTAGATTCATGGTCGTTTGATTACACGCAAGCGAACGGGATCATGAACAAGTAATAAAGTGGTGGGTAGAGTGTCGAACCCACGAGAACTATGTGTTTGATCGAGTTAAAGCTAATAATTCCCTTAATCGAATAGCAAGGTCGAGTTGTAACTAACACTATTAAATCTATCAATTAAATAGAAAACAAAGTAAAAGTTTATCAAATTTGCGAGAAGTATTGCTAAGATGTGGAATCCCCCTTGCTACTCCATTTAAGTTCGACAATTTAAATAGACAATTTGAAATCATGTTTGTTGGTCAATGTTCCTATTTTATTTAAAAGCATCTCTCGATAGCAATTAAATCTAATCCCACACGTGATTTTTCCTATATCTCTATAAAAAATAAAAACGTTTAAGAAAGCATTAAACGAGTTAGAACATTTATAAAAACCATGTGAAGTATACATGTATACCTCTATGCTCTATCGAACCTCACAATATTTATTATTATGTGCTAACGATCTTATTATCTCTCTCGAAGATAATAAAATTCACAAACAATTCAATTAATGGCCAGATAATTGAAAAGCAAACTAAACCGTAATAAACATCCAAGAATTCAAACAAATTTAACGCCAATCTAATTATTAACTACAAATTCATAATTAGGGTTCATCACCTCCTAACAATAAAAATTTAGCTTAGCATAATGTTGGAATTAAACAAATGAAGGTGGAAGGACATCACCAATAAATCGACGAAATGTAATTCCTTGCACAAATTGTTGACAAATTACTGCGTAAGCTTTGAAAACTGTTCTACCATCTCTGCTTGTATATATTAATTCCTTAGTTTTCAGCCCCAGCACTACCCCCCAACGTCCATGTGTGTCCAAAGTTGCCCCCTTTCGTTGTTAATTCCACAATTCAATTCTAGCCCCAAAGCTGCTCCAATTACTGTGTGTATCTAATTATATAATAGCAGCTAGCTGGCCAAAATTTTCTCTTCTCTGCACGTGTATATTGGCTACCTTGAATAATAGATTCTAACCTCCCAATTTTAGTATGCAGCCGCAATGTTTGACTAAAGAGAAAAAGGGTCTCCAATTCTATGCCTCTTGCTGGTGCTTTCTGTGGTATGTATATTTATCAAATTCAATTGTAGCACACCAATTTCTCCCAGCAGAATCTCAATTCCTTCTCTCTCTGTGTGTGTATTTAAAGATTGATGGGATGCTTCTTTTTCTTTTCTCTTTCCCTTCCGTTGGCTGTAGCATATATATATATATAAACATAAAACCTAGCAGCCCAATTAATTTGTTGCAACCCATGTATTACTTGATTCAATTCAAGTCCTTCATGTTCCAAAGTATGACATTTTGATTCCAAACTTTGCATCCAATGGCTAATTTAGCCCTCATATTTTGGATTTTGCCATTTTCACCTATTTTTGTTTCTTTCCTTCAATTCCCTTTTCATTCATAAAATTTACCTATTAAACATAAAACACAATAATTTAGAATATAATTGTAAGAAGAACTATCAAATTTTACTATTTTAGGGCCCCAAATAAGTGTATAAAATACACTTCTCAATCACCCCCAGAACTTAAACATTATTTTGTCCTCAAATAAAACTATAACCTAAATAGTAACAAATACACAAGCATGCAGAAATATTTGGTTTGACAGTCTAGCTTTTTATAGCAGGAATGGTGATTATCGTATTAAATTTACAAATCATTTTAAAGTCACAATACCAAACCAATATCCACATTTCCAATGCAAAACTAACGTGTGTGTGTGGAGAGTTGAGCAGACATTAATGACCTCACAAGTTGTTCACATTCTCGGTCCTCTATTATCAAATTTATCCTTACATCTCTCGTAAGATTCACACACCCCCAAACTTATTCTTTTTCACTCTTTTCCCATTGTGTAATCTAAGGTTGAATTTTTCATTACTATCCTCACTCTCTTCAATTCAGGTGGACGTTACTAATTACAAGTCAGCACATCAATGAATAAGGATTCTCCAATTATTTAATTGCTTCGACTATCAAGACTCAACTAGGCTAATTATCCTTCATTGAAAGTCAAATTCCCTCGAACAAGTGTTAGGACTTAATAAGGTATTTAGTGTTTTTTTTTGTTCCTTTTTTCTATTGCACTTCTCTTTAAGCTTTCTAGATGACTCATGTAGCAGGCTTTCGGCCGATGACTCCCAAATCAGACGACTTTAGGGCACCATATTTTTAAACACCCTTACAGGCTTAATAACCTGAGTCATAAAGGCTTCAAAGAGAACAATTATTTTTTTCTTTTAAGGGCAACTTCGTCTTTGATTGCTTTCTAAATGACCCCTGTAGCGAGTTTTATGCCGATGACTCCCAAATCAGATGACTTTAGGGCATTAGGTTTTAAGATACCCTTGCAGGCTTAATTGCTTGAGTTATAAAGACTTCAAAGAGAAGTTTTAAATTTTAAAATATATGCTTTGATTAGTACAATGCCCCTTATCATACACCTATTCAAAAAAACTGACCTCCAACTCAAGACTTTCACCCAATTTTATCTTGTTCATCTCAGACAATTCACACAATTTTTTTTTTCACACAAGGAATCCCTGACCACATCCGCAACTTCCTACAATAGTAAAATCACCCCAAACTTTGCTAAATTTCGTCTAAGGATAATTAGTTTAGTATGGTTTGGGTAAAGCATCTATTTCCAACTAAATCAACTTATCAAGAGTATGAAACAACTCATTTCATCACAAGGTCAAACTCAATTCTAGTGCGCGTATAATATCAAGTTTTGCAAGGTTAAACTTCAATCAATCTAGCATGCAACATATCCACAGTTTATAAATTAACACTAAATCTCAATTTAGATCATCATTGCCGGCAAGGCTATCCTATATATATATATATATATATATATATATATATATATATATATATATATATATATATATACATATATATATATATAGAGCACACTTTGATCAAGAAAATAGATTTTCAAAAGAAAGAAAAAACATAAGAGGGGAATAAATTTCTTAAAGCTTCGGGTGCCATCGGGAAACAACATTCACCATCCAATTTCATCCATTTCAAAGCTTCAAGTTAGGGTATGTAGAACTGCATGTGGCTATTTCGTTTTCATAGTATGATTTTTCATTAAAAGTTTGAATAAATTGGTACATTTGGGTACGGTGCTTTGGCACTACTAGAGTTTAAACAATCATTCTCAACTCTATGTTTATATATGATAATTATATAGAAATCGAATTTTGTCAAAAATTCATCTACGTGCGACGGTATGAATCTATAATGTAGGAAACACAAAAAAACAATTTTTTTGTTTTTTTTTTTTAACTAAACACACAAAAACATACGAAAACTAAAAACTTATAGTTTTTTTCCACCCCCAAACTTAAACTCGACATTGTCCTCAATATCTTAAAGCATAATTAAGAATATAAGGGGACGGGGAAAGAAAGGATGAAGGTACTCCCCGGATTTTTCTGTTGAGCGTAGAAGGGACTATGGGTGACGACCAGACAAATTTCTTCATCATGCTTTCCCTTGGTCTATGTTGGTTTGAGTGTTCCACGACATCATGTTTCTACAAATGGCAATCAAATCAAATATTAGAGATCAAATAACCTAAAACATGTGTTACTTAGCTCAAACAATCAAATAACCAATAATAAATTCAATGGCCTAAATGGGAAACGTAATAGGATGGTGATACCATGCAATTTTAAATGTGCCTAAATCTAATGCAAACCAATAATCAAAATAAATTGACATGCAAATGTGGTGCAAAAAGTAATATGAATAAAAGAGTTAGAAAATTGGGTTGCCTCCCAATCAGCGCTTAATTTATAGTCTTTAGCTAGACTGTATGGAAGAATTGATTATGGTGGCTTAAATAGGCAGTTTGAGCTTTTCCAATCCTTGCAATTTTTGGCTCTACATCCTCATTTTGCCCTCCAAACCTTGAACGTTCCGTTCTTCTCTCGTCCGATGCTCACTACATGTTTAGGCTCCATCTCCTTCGAGTCTTGTTGCACATTTGCAGCAATATACTGGCACTCTTTCTTAGCCTTTTTGCTGATCTCTTCGTGTAACGGATTCTCGATAGTGTTGTAGATCTTAAACTTCTCTTGTTTATCTTCCATTCTCAATGTTAGTTCGCCACTTTCAAAGTCCACGACAACTCGACTTATTGATAGGAAGGATTTGCCCAAGATAAGTAACGTTGCATCACATGAATCCTATATATCTAGGACAATGAAATCACGGGGAATATAAATTTGCCCACTTTAATGAGCAAGTTCTCAACCACTCCTTGCGGGTATTTGATTGATCGGTCTGCCAATTGACGGGAGATGGATGTGTCTTTAAGTTCTTCCAATCCTAATTTCCTATATACAGAGAAAGGCATTAGGTTTATACTTGCTTCTGAGTCACATAAACAATTAAAATTCGAATCATTCCCTATTAAGCAAGGTATTTTGAGACTCCCTGGATCTTGTAGCTTAGGAGGTAATTTGTTCTGCAAGATGGCACTACACTCTTCATTTAACTTGATGGTCTCAAAATCTGTAAGCTTTCTCTTTTTTGATAGGATCTCCTTCAAAAATTTTACATAGTTTGGTATTTGAGGTAAAGCTTCAATCAATGGGATATTGACATGAAGCTTCCTGAAGGTATCCAAGAACTCTGCAAACTATTCTTCCAGCTTCCTTTTTTGCAATCTCTGTGAAAATGGGACTGGAGGCACATAAGGTTTGATAGGAGCAATTGCCTTCACTTGTAGATTTTCTAGCTCTAGAGATGGTACTACTTTGTCTAGTTGTTCAGAATTATCCATCTGCTCCTCATCTGTAAATGGTGCCTTTTTATTTTCTCTCACCCGTCTCTCAACTATAATTTCTGGAAGCTTAACCCTGCTGCGTGTAGTATTGCCTCAATCTCCTCACTCTCCATAACTTTTACTGCCATTACCTGCTGTTTAGGATTTGTTTTCGTGTCACTTGTTAGTATTCCTTGCTGTCTTTTTTAGAGTGCTTTTGCTATGTCCTATCTGATTTTCTAAATTCTTGATAGAGGCACCCTGAACTTGTAAAGTTTTATCTACTCTTTGCATGTGTTGAGTAGAGATCTTCACCAATTTAGTAACATCTTCAAATGAAGACTTATTTTTAGCAGGCTGAAAACCTAGCGGTGCAGTTTGAGCTCCCTGATTATTACTCCATTGAAAACCTAGGTCATTTCTCCAACCTGGGTAATAAGTGTTAAGATTTGGATTATGTTGTTGCCTTTGAAAATTCTAAGTGTAGTTCATATGTTCTACTGTCTGAGCAAAATGGGATCCTATGTTACAATCAACACTCTCATGGTTCCCTCCACAATATTTGCATTTCGGTCCCACTATTTGGGCTACACTCATCTGATCTATCTTCTGTGCCAATGATTCCAATTGTGCTGAAAGTGCTGCTAAAGAATCAACTTTGGATACCCCAGCAACTTTCTTTCCACTCTTTCTTTCAGTAGGCCTAAGTGCACTTGTAAATGCCAAGTCCTTCATGATCTGATAGACCTGGTCCACCGTTCATTTTGTGATAGAACCATCGCATGCAGAGTCTATGTTAGCCCTGCTAATCGGGTTCAAACCAATGTAGAAGTATTGCACTTGAAGCCACTTCTGCAATCCGTGTTGTGGGCACTGGCGAAGTAAACCTTTGTATCGTTCCCAAGCCTCTAAATAGCATTATGAGTCCATTTGTTGAAAAGTAGTGATCTCGTCCCTTAGCTTTGCAATCCTTTTCCTAAGAAATTTCTTACTCAATTGGTTCCATCTTGTGATGCTCTATGGTGGGCAAGTGTCTAACCATTTCCTTGCTAAGTCCCTCAATGTGCATGGGGAAGAACCTTAGTCTAATTGCCTCGCTTGAAATCCTCGGATACTCAATTGTTGCACACGTCTAGAAATCTTGATATATGAGCATTGGGATTTTCTATAGCTTCCCCAAAAAATTGTAGTGCATTTTGGAACATGTTGACGACATTTGTCCTCAAGTGGAAGTTTGCCTGACCAAACGTTGGATAAACGATACTGGATTGGCTTTTCACTGCCGGTGGAACCACATACTCTCCCATGAGCCTTGCATTTTCATTCACTACAACTATATTCGGTTGTGCTACTCCCATATTTGCCCTGATGGCTATTTAACTCGGATTTTTGTTTGACATGTCTTTCTCTTTCTATTTTTGGTGTGTTTCAAGCTGTTGTCTTCTCGAAGATTGAATGTTCGTTCGATTTCTGGGTCAAATTGAGCAAGATCACCAGTTTTCAAATTTCGCATACAAAGTCTTGAAAAAGAAAGCAAGAAATAACATAAATTTTTTCTAAATTAATGAACTAAACTTAAAAAAAATTTAGATTAAAGTTAAAATTAACTAAAACTAGTAAAAAACAATAGCCCTCGGCAACGACGCCAAAAACTTGGTCGTTTGATTACCCGCAAGTGAACGGGATCATGAAGAAGTAATAAAGTGGTGAGTAGAGTATCGAACCCATGAGAACTATGTGCTTGATCAAGTTAAAGCTAGTAATTCCCTTAATCGAATAGCAACGTCGAGTTGTAACTAACACGATTAAATCTATCAATTAAATAGAAAGCAAAGTAAAAGTTTATCAAATTTGCGAGAAGTATTGCTATGATGTGGAATCCCCCTTGCTACTCCATTTTAGTTCGACAATTTAAACAGACAAATTGAAATCATGCTTGTTGGTCAATGTTTCTATTTTATTTAAAAGCATCTCTCGATAGCAATTAAATCTAATCCCACACGTGGTTTTTCCTATGTCTCTATAAAAAATAAAAATGTGCAAGAAAGTATTAAACGAGTTAGAACATTTATAAAAACCATGTGAAGCATACATGTATATCTCTATCCTCTATCGAATCTCACAATATTTATTACTATGTGCTAAGGATCTTATTATCTCTCTTGATGATAATAAAATTCACAAACAATTCAATTAATGACCAAGTAATTAAAAAGCAAACTAAACCGCAATAAACATTCAAGAATTCAAACAAGTTTAATGTCAATCTAATTATTAATTGAAAATTCATAACGAGGGTTCATCACATCCTACCAATAAAAATTTAGCCTAGCATAATGTCGGAATTAAACAAATGAAGGTAGAAGGACATCACCAATCAATCGACGAAACGTAATTCCTTGCACAAATTGTTGACAAATTACTGCGTAAGCTTTGAAAATAGTTCTACCATCTCTGCTTGTATATATTAATTCCTTGGTTTTCAGCCCCAGCACTACTGCCCAACATCCATGTGTGTCCAAAGTTGCCCCCTTTCATTGTTAATTCCACAATTCAATTCTAGCCCTAGAGCTGCTCCAATTACTGTGTGTATCTAATTATATAATAGCAGCTAGCCGGCCAAAATTTTCTCTTCTCTGCACGTGTATATTGGCTGCCTTGAATATTAAATTCTAACCTCCCAATTTTAGTAGGCAGCCGCAATGTTTGACTAAAGAGAAAAAGGGACTCCAATTCCATGCCTCTAGCTGGTGCTTTCTGTGGTATGTATGTATATATATCAAATTCAATTGTAGCAATTTCTCCCAGCAGAATCTCAATTCCTTCTCTCTTTCTGTGTGTGTATTTAAAGATTAGGAAAATGCCTCCTGCATAGCGGTTTGTGTTGTATAGGGCATCTCACATGGGAGTGGACCCCATATGTGAGGTCCACCCCATGTGTGTGCGCCTCAAGCAGCACAATTGTAAAGATTAATGGGATGCCTCTCTTTTCTTTCTGTTTTTTTTTCCCTTCCACCGGTTGTAGCATATATATATCTATATATATATATATATAAACATAAAACCTAGCAGCCCAATTAATTTGTTGCAACCCATGTATTACTTGATTCAATTTTAGTCCTTCACGTTCCAAAGTATGACATTTTGATTCCAAACTTTGCATCCAATGGCTAATTTAGCCTTCATATTTTGGATTGTGCCATTTTCACCTGTTTTTGCTTCTTTTCTTCAACTCCCTTCTCATTCATAAAATTTACCTATTAAACATAAAACACAATAATTTAGAATATAATTTGTCAGAAAAACTATCAAATTCTGCTATTTTAGGGCCCCAAATAAGTGTATAAAATACACTTATCAATTCATATCTGAATTTCCTAGATTCTCCTGTTTGTCTTCTTTCTCTATCCCTAGCTAAATTGTAGTTTGCTAAGGGATTTACTTTTCAAGATGCTCCTCTATCACCACTTCATCTCTATTCTCTACCTTAAGTCCAGAACTCGAGTCTCCACTTCATTTGGAATAATAGGAACAGATGTGCTAAGTTTCCTAACTCCACCTTAAACCAATCTCTTTTTCCACCTTGTTCTGTTTCACTCACAAGTTCAGGTTTACCCTTAAGGCAAGGTATCTCACCTTTATTAAACGTGACATCTCTACTCACGATGATCTTAACCCCCTTTTAGCTTATATCCCATAACTTATAACCCTTAATACCCTTAGGATACCCTAGAAAGACACATTTTTTTAGCTCTAGGTTCAAGTTTTCCCTCATTCTGATGGGAAAAAGTGGCACAGCCAAAGAATCTGAGTACAGAGTAATCACAAAGTTTACCAGACCACCTTTCATGAGGAGTATCACCATTTAAAGTAGCAGATGTAGTCAAATTAATCAAATAACAAACAGTCATAACAGTTTCACCCCAAAACGACTTTGAGACACCATAACTTAACATCATACAACGCACTTTATCAAATATGGTTCTATGATGCTACCAAGCACACAATGATCACAGAAAGACAAATCAGACACAATCATTATCAAATGCATATTTTTTATTAAGAAGCTAAAGTCCCATAATGCCTATGTGTGCAAGCCTATTATGTCATGTATGTGTGTGATCAACCTTAGCAAAGGAGATAGAGAAGTTTAAATCTCTAATTACTTCTCCAATAGTGATGTAAATGACGTTGTTTTAGTTCCCTTAATGGAGACTAGTGCACCCTTAATCATCTTTAATGTTTTATTTCCAATTCTCCCAGTGAAGTCATCTTTTTCAAGTCATCCTACTAAAATTAAATTCCTAGATAGTTCAGGAACATATCTGACGTCTTTCAATGTGCACACAAAGCCAATGTCAAACTTCATATCAATGTCACCAATTTCAGCAACAGCACAACATGTTTAGTATTAGATTTATGCAACTTTTCAAACCAGTTCTTTTCATATGTCTCATGAAAAGATGCACCAGAATCAAGTATCCACTCATGCATAAGGAAATTGGCAATTAGATTCAATTCAGCAGCATAAGCAACAGGACTTGTAATCATATAAGCTTCACTGTCAACAACATCGAAAGCAGAAGACAACACGTTTACCTCATATCTCTCTTTAACCTTTTGCTTACCATTTTCCATATAACAATCCTTTATAAAATACCCTGTGTTCTTACAGCCAGTGCATTTTTTAACCTTCGTTCTAGACTTTGATATAGACCTACCATTGCCCTTCTTTTTCCCTCCGTTACTACTTGACTCACTACTACTTTGGTATCCATTATAACTGTTTTGTCTAAACTAAGTTCTATCCCACATCATATGAATCTCACCACTTTTCTTATCATTTTTTAGCTCTAATTTTCATCTCCTTACTTCTAAGTGAGTCAATGACAATTTCAGGGTTCTAAGTGTCCCTATCATATTTTAGCTGTAAATTAATTAACTATATTTTTTGTGGAAGGTATAAAGATTAAATTTTAGAATTTAATTCAATTTTTTAAAAAAATAATTCAATAATAAAATAAAACAATTTCGAAAAATATTTTGAGAATGGGTTCCATGCATATAACGACTATTGACTTGAAATTTTTTGGTAAAACTTTGAAAGTAATGTTGTTGTTTTAGTTTTTATCTCAAACAGTAATTGTCAAAATAAATTTATTCGCATGGCTATGAACCTCGAAACTTCATGAAATTTTTATGTGAAGTATAAAACTCCTTTTAATATTACATAACCAAAAATTGGCTCCCTTTGGCAGCATATAAGGTACTAAAATATTTTTCAAAACCCCGCAATGACTTTGGCTGGAAGGTAACCTAGCACAGCTTACCTTAAGTGTCATATAAAATTCTACACGCATCGAATCAACATCATTTCAACTATACTCAGTAGCTAATCCCTAAAACTATCAAACCCATTTGGTATCGTCCAAAAATTTCAAGTAACATGTGAGTTATTAATTTTTGAAAACCAAGGTCAGAAGCTGAAAAACGGCGACACTACCTAGTGCAGTTTACTTTATGCGACATATAAAATTCTACCGACATCGGATTGAAATGATTCCAAATTCATTCAGTAGCTAACTTATGAGGCTATCGAACACCACTAGCTTTGTATTAAAATGCCAAATAATGAAGGAGTTACAAATTTTTAAAGATGAGGCAGAAATTAAAATTTTTGAAGAGACAGCAAAACTTTAAATCGCTAACATTTTTTTGGAAACAATGATTTGTAAATTTATTTCTATGACACATATCTACTTTCAAACATAATTTAATCATAAAGAAATATTCTTAGAAGAGTTCCACATATGACGTCCATAGAAATCCAAAAAAATAAATGTAAACATTTCATGTTTTAACTGAAATTTTCAAGTCAACGGCTTTCTCCATGGCATGGCACATCATCCTTTACCATCATCCATGCCCCAAGGAAATTCATTCAACCTGTAGGAAGGGAATTAACCCATGAATTTGAAAACCAACAGCTATCATTTGTGCATTTCGTTCTCAAATTAGAAATTTGGAACTATAGATTCATAGCGTCACACATAGATGAATTTTTGACAAAATCCAATTTCTATAACATTATTATAACATGTAGAGCCGGAGAATTATCATTCAACTATTGTAGTGCCGAAGCACCGTACCCGGAGGAACCATTTCATTTAAACTTTTATCGAAAAATCAATATTTGAAAACGAAATAAACACTTGCACCTCTACCTTCCTTCATTTAAATGAAATTTGATGGTGAATATTATTTTCCAGAAGGCACCCGAATCTTTTCTTTCTTTTGAAAATCCTTGATCAAGTTTTTTTTTTTTTTTTTTTTTTATTGGTTAAAGACATATGTTTTGGAAATGGGATGGGAATAACTTGGAGAAGATAAAAAATTCTAAAACTCTATTTTTGCCTAAGGAAAAATCGCGGCAGCTTTGGGGTTCAAAAGCACTTTGAAAATCAAAATTTTGGTTACATTTCAAGACTTTTCTTTCTTGCATTTTTTTGGGTTGTTACGTGTGCACTTGTCTGTAAATTATTAACATATGTTGAAATAATGATAAGAAACTGGGAAAAAAAAAAAAACGGTGGCCCTTTTCTTTCCCCAGATTAAGCTTTTTCATTCTCCAATTTAAGGGAAATTTTAAATTGGTTCACTGGCTAATTTGGAGGTTTCATTCCCAAATTATAGAAAAGTTGGCTGCAATGAATTAAAGGGATTTAAAAATGTTTTAAAAGCAAAGGTTTTAAGTTACATTATAAGGACATGTGATGACGTGTGTGTCTAATTAGAATTTATTTGACTTGTTTATACCAATTAATGGAGCATATTTCATGGAAGGTGTGTATATAATACTATATATTTGTCATCATTTTTTTAAAACTTTATTCAACTTAAAAATAATAACATAAATCCTCAAGTAAAGACTTATTAAATCTCTTTTACTTATAGTTCCGTCACTTGAAAAATAACATGTTTGCAAATGAACTTTACTATACATAAAATAAATATTTACCGTCGGATCAAAACTTTGGAAAACATTAAATAATTTCGTCCAACTTCATCAAAAGAATTTTTAAAAACATGTATGGTGGCCGGACCTGAGTTGAATGTTGAACCACCATAAGGGTGTAAATAAATTTATTTTAAGACATATTGGACTAGTGTTTCTTATGTGGGCCGAGCATAATGTTCATCTATAGGCTAGGCTCGTGATACTAGATCATTACATAGAAAATGAGCCTAATTTCATTTTATTTTTGGGCTTCTACATCATCAAAATCCTTTGAAGGATCCATTTTAAAGTTGAAAAAGCGCTCAAGTAAAAATTGTTCGGGATAGATTTGAGCAAATACAAGTCTTCTAATATTTTCCAAATTCTTTGGTGGTTTTTAGTTTTTAGCCACCTTTCTTAAAACAGTGTCAGATAAGTGTAAGATGATTGAGGTATAAGCAAGCTCATCAGGTTCGTCCTTTTGTTCTTTTGAAAAATCAGCTGGGAAATTGTTTTCAATGGCTTTAAAACTTTTTGTTGGACCAAAATACCCTTCATTTTTTGTTGCTAGATTGAAAAATCATATTTTTCGTTAAAAATCCCCAAATCGAAATTATGAGTTGTCATTTTCACAAATCAATCAAAAAATGCACAAATCACAGGCAAACCACTCAAAGTAGTCATAAAGTCATAGATAATATACTCCGTTCTAAATTCATAGGGTTTCGTAGGACTTGCGGTCATAGATCAAGGGAATGTTTGAACGGGTAAGGTCTCAGTATTATAATGGAATTAATGACGCAATGGAATTCACAATGCAGGAAAAATAGATATGTCTAATCAAAAGAAATTTCACGATAATTATAGCACAAAGAACGATAAGCTAATCTATCGAAGAATAATTACTCAATCATAACAATTAAAAGCAAGTAATCCTAATTTCTAGCACAAGCAATCTTATTCCTTCATGATAACCACAATCATATTGCTACCCACACGGTGGACAAGCTAGTGCTAAAATTAAACGAGATAAGACAAATTACCAGAGTAGACCTATCTGAGTCCGTAAATTACAAGAGATGAGAGTTTGCTGCTTTATGGTTACCACTATTCGCCCTAAAGGTTCAGCAAATATGCTAATGCAATCCGCCACGAATGCAGATTGATATCTAAGGAAAAATCATCCAAGTATTCCTACATAACTTCAAACACAAAACAAGAAATATCAGTGCGTTCAGGAGGTCAAAATAAAAAAAAGCTGCCTGAAAAGAGGTCGTGGAAAAACTCCTCCACGGGCAGCCACGAGCCTCACCACTCTGCTGGTTATGGGTCCGGCCTCCCTTCATCCAAAGAAGGTCTTGTTTGGCCAACAATCAAGATTTTCAGGTTCGTGTTTAGGTGAAAATCGCGCATTTCTTCGCGATTCTGATAGGTTTTGGTAGATTTTCCTCCATTTCTGATACCAGATGTAGAGTGAAAACTCATAACCACCAAGACATTACCAGTCTCAGTTCACCATTGAATCAACACCATAAACAAGCAACAACCCAAACACCCAGCTAGATTCTTTTCCCTTATGGTTGCTAATGGATTGCCCACAATAAGACCACAAAGGAAAGCCAATCTCACACAAGAATCAACCACAAAGGTAGCAAGATTAAGCCAACCGAAGATGGACATAGTAGTAAAAAAGAAGAAGATGCAGCAATTCACGACTTGGAGGCAGCGAAAGAGTTCAGGCTATATAACCAAAAAGAGTAAACAAATAAGGTAAGTTAGGTTAGGTTAAGATAGTGGCCCAAAAGGCCCAATACAAGAATAATGGGTTGCTCAAGTGGCTACCATTATTTAGCCATCCAAGTGAGTGGGTTAGGCCACGAGCAACTTTACAAAATTAGGTTGCTTCGAGTGGTCCACAAAGTTGAGGTTGGGTCATCCCATTTACAGTGTTGACATATCGTTCAATCATTTAGTTTAGCCGAATGAAATTAAAATTGAGTTAACATCACGATTCGGGGAGGTCATTTGACAACAAATTGCCCAAGAATTAGGACAGAAAAACTTTGTTCCGGCACCTGTTCCATTTAAGGTAGATGGAGTGGAGATGGGGTTAAAGAAAAGCCGTGGACTTCTCACTTTCCTCAAGTTCCACAATGTCGGTCACTGGGTTCCTATGGATCAACCAAAAGTATCACTAGAAATGCTAAAGAGATTGATGCAAGGCATTCCTCTGTGAAGAACAGTAGCACAAACCCCCATTATTGTAATGATTTCTAAATAAAAGTTTCCTCAATTCATGTTCATTTACCAATTGAGGGATTGGTCCAAAAATATCTCTTATTCTTATTATAAAACTCACAATGATCGCTATTGGGCTAGATAGTTTAGATTAATCACATGATAAAGTCTTCAACTATCTGTACTTAACCTTAAAAACTTATAAATCATTGCTTATTCTCTTTTAGTTTTGACATCAAATGTACCAAATCCAAGTGCAACAGCACAGAAGCATACCACCAAAAGGAAATAGGCTAAAAGTTCATTAGCAGCTTTTAGCTCCTTAATGTTTTCCTAAGTAAAATCTGGATTATCTCCTCCAAAATGATCGTAACCAGAAGTCTTTTGATACTGAAGTTGCCGTCCCTTTTCAGGTCCAGATTTATAGTAACCATTCCTGGCCTAAGGTCGAAGTTCTCCTTAATAAGCTCCTATATAACCTTAACCCATAATTTCTTTGTTCCACATGTGTAGACGAATACTAACAACGCTCTTTGAATACCAATTACATATGACTACTGCATGGAACATCAACGTGCAACTCCAGAGGTTTGAGAATTATATTGTTTCCAAGATGTTTGGCATTAGCACATTATATTGAACAACAACATGTCCTATAAAAGATAGAGATATTTCTATGCTCCATTTTAATAAGCTTTTAAAGAAAATGTATTTTGAAATAGTGAATTTTTTGGAGAATGTGTGGTTAAAAAAGAGAGAAAAATTTTAGATTTATGTGTAATATTATTTTATTGAAGAATTTGTGGTTAAAAAAAGAAAGAAAAAATTACATTTAAATTTTAATGGAGCCCAAACATGGGATAAATTTGAATTTAGCCACCGATTGATTAGATAGCAATGCCACATGGATAGAAAGTATTTCTATTTTAGCAACGTTATTTAGCACACAATTTAGATGGTACTAATAAGAAATCTAATTAAATGAGTTACTTAATTCTAACTTCATGGTTGGATCACGTATTATCACCTAAATTAATGTTATATCACCAGTAGTGCTAAATAACATTATTGTTTCTATTCATGTATTACCTAGATAGCATTTTATAAAATATATTAAAGATGCTTTTAATAGCTTCTACTTTGTATTGGGCGTCCTTTTTTCCCTTTCAAGTTTCCACATTGATCAGCTCTCATATTCATCATCTTTAACATAGAAAAAGGCGTGCTATTAAAATATTTATATTTTATGAAAATCTCTTCTCCACATCAAAAAATGCAGGATTTGAGGTGAAAATAATTTTATTTCCACTTTCTGTAATTTTTACAGTACATATACATAATAGAGTAAAATAAAAAATATTTTGGTATGTATTAAACACAGGTTGGATCAACTTCACAAGGAAATAATAATAACGTTATGTACGATTAGTGATTCTTAGAATATTGATATATTTGAATATTTGAAATGATAAACTACACTAAAGCAAATTCCTTGTTAAACTCAAGATGAACGTAATGTTGAAAATTGGATATCAAATACAATGATTCAAAATCTATTTGTAAATATGCTTTACTATTGAAAGTGTAGTTATTTTGTAAAAATCCTCAATACGGTATGAGAATTGAAAGAAATTTGAGCTTTCAATTAAATTAGCACAAAGCATAATGGCTTTAAAGTTTTGGAAGGATTTTCCAGTTGGTGGCAATTTGTGCATATTATATCATTTGGTCGAGATAGCTATAAATGAAATGGCACATAATGTCGTGTGTAATGGTAGGTCTCGGCATACATACCGTAGAGATAATACCATTCGACAATTACTCTCGAAATAAAATAGTATGATTGTTTTATTGAAGAATAACATGCCGGATCCATTTATAAATGAATTATTGAGAGAGAATAGACTGCGCATCAAGTAAAATGGATGTAAAGTATAAACTAATGGGTCAGCTTAATGGAAACCTAACATGACAACTGGAGATCCCCTAGACTTCAATATGAAAACTAGTTATGATTGACACGATAAGTAGCACTTCGGAGTTTAACCCCTTCCCATTTTTATTACGTAAATAAGTGTTACCTACAAAAGACTGATTAGGATAATCAATGCTTTTAATGATGACTATAAATAGTACAATAGAGTATTATAGGGTGCTCTCTATAGAACATCACCTATGTGAGCGCGAACTTGACCAATTCTATGAGAATTTTACTTGGGCGAATTCTCTAGCGCTCTCTAGCGTACTTGTAGAACTAAGAAAGTTCAAGGCTAATATAACAGAGAACCAAAGTTTGATATGACAGATAATGTGTTTAATCTATTGTTTAGGCTTACAATAAAGGTCAACAGTTCAAAACGTAGTGTTCACTGATTTGCCGAGGGAGTCTGATAGATTCTTACTAAAGAAGGTTCAAAGCGAAAGCTATTGATCTGAATGCATTATATTTCAGTTGTACTCTTTCTCATTTTCCTTAATCTGAGTTGATTTCTTCTACCCATGTGAGAGATTATTGGAATTTTTGGGATATTTATAGGTATGAATTGGAATAGTATCTAATTAGTGTGATGACTAGCCGTGATTCTTCAATTGCAAATGGTGTATATCAAAGAGTTATTTTTTTATCAGAATGGGTGTGACCTTTTGATAAGGTGCAATCTATACTATTAAATATAAAATGGTACGATCTAGTGGTTTAAATTAATTTGTTTCAAAAGATGTGACCATTCGAAGTAACATAAGAAAATCTATAAATAGAGCCATCCTAATTCCATTTTGAATACTTCAAATCAATAAAGAATAATTGATTTCAAATTCTTTCTTTCTTCAATTCTGTCAAAATAATTTCCATAACATGTTTAAGTTTTATGTTCAATATTTAGGATTCGATATCTCCCGCTATACAAGAGTACAGTCATGCATTGGTTCGTCATGCAAAATTAATGTTGTGCTATATCAATTCAGGAAGAAGCATTGTATTTTTGAAGACGAATGTCCATTTGATCATGTTAGCTCCAGTGTAATGTTGTATTTTGGGAAACAGACGTCCATTTGATCCTATTGCCTCGGTGCAGGGATGAAATATGTTTTAAGAAGATTTATATTCGCATACTTCACTTCATTTTATTTCCTTCAATTTCTACATTTTCTACAGTTGATTAAATAGTGATTTTCTCATTATTATGCACTACTATAATTCGGTAAGTCGTTACTCTAGTATTTGCATGGACTGTTTTTATGAACAAAATGTAAATTCATGCACTAATTCATCCAATACGATATACATTTAATTTATTAAAAAAAGAAAGAAAGAAAGAAGAAAATGAGCATGTGATCCAGTTTGACCCTCCTATGCAACAGGCTCAGGGCCTATTTTGTGGTTTTGAAACGTCAGAGGCAATTTTTGAGATTAAAATTATTGGACCCATTTGAATAATTTTCTGAAGGTCATCAGTCTACTTAGAATGACATCTAGCTTTTTAGATAAAGTATAGGGTATCTTCCTCCAAAAACTCTTCTATAGAAAGTAACAAAAAAACCTCATCAAATAGTCCTACAAGATAGAAATTTGGCACGAACTATGCTAACAAAGCCCCATGACAAAAAGAGCCAATATGGCATATATTTGTTGCACCTTAACTTCAAATAAAAGCCACATAGGTTGGTGGAAACAAGCCATATGCTTCTCCACGCCTTGAGGCCAATGAAATATTTCGAATCGTGATCTCTACTCTAAGATATACCATGTCATCCCTTATGATATTTTCATTGTTAACGGATGAGTTCAAGTATTACCTCACCTCACCTTTCCTGAACAACCCTTGTCTTACTGAATCTAATGAACCAGGGTCTTTTAACAAGGCCTAATTGTTTAATTAAGCTAATTATGAAGGTTTATATCAAATATATGAGATGAATGCTAAGACTTCTTATTCTCCTTGTTAATCCAATTTTAATACAATAAAATATCATGATATTATGAACTTATTTCATGTTGATCTATATGGGCATATTGAAGGCTTGGAAAGACAGTCGTCTGAGAAGGAAGCTCTGAAACAGCATCCATGCGAGTATAAACAAGACCTAACTTCTACCGAGAGGATTCTGTATGAAAAGCAGGGAAGACAGAGAACACAGGAGTAGGAACAACATATTCTGAGATGAAGAAAGTTTGATTTTCAAAGAAAACAACATTACGAGAAATCCTAATTCGTTGTGTCTTAGGATCATAACAGATATATCCTTTTTGAGCCCTACGATATCCCAAAAAGGCACACTTGATAGATTGTGGTGTTAGTTTTGTCCTTTCATGTGGTTATAAATGAACAAAGCACACATACCCAAAGGGAAAAGATGAGAATGTAAAGGATGTTGACCAAGGAGCTTATAAAACGGAGAGACGTTACTAAAGGTAGGAAAAGGCAAACGATTTATAAGATGCATGGCAGTAAACAAGGCTTCATGCTAAAACCAAGAAGGAACAGAAGACTCAATAAGAAGGGCTCTAACCATGTCAAGAAAGTGATGATTTTTTGCATTCTACCACCCTATTTGCTAAGGAGTAGAGGGGCAGGATCGTAGAGAAATAATTCCTTTTGTCTACAAGAATGATTTAAATAGGGCTGGAGAAAACTCCCGGACCGAATCGAATTGAGTGGATCTTCTTAAGTTAAATATCCGAACGGGTATCTGAATCGAAAATCGATGGGTTTGGTTCCATTCTCGATTCTAGATCAAGAATCAAAGAACTGAATCTCCCTAATTTTTTAATTAATTTATTTAAAATAAGCCAAATTATTTTATTTTTTCTAAATAAATTTGCTAATTAGTTAATTTAGTTCAAACCCGAAAATATGATTTTCCTATTTCTAATTTTCAATTCAAAGCTAACTTAATTAAATTGACCTAAGTTTTATCCAAATATGTTACTCGACTGTAGTGTCGTTTCTACAGCTTAATTATTTTGAGCTCACTATCTTCATCTCCCTGTGATTTTAACAATCAAAACTGTGAAGAACTCAGCAAAGAAAAACGTAAAAGACATATAAGATTGGACTATGTTATTTTGTAATAGCTCAGATTGAACATATCGTTAGTTGAATTAATGTAATTTTGTAAATATTAAAAAAATTAATTATAATATGAAACTTCGGAACCGAATGGAACCAAACCAAACCAAACCAAATTGAACCGAATGAAACCAAACATGAATAGTTCCATAATTAAATTTGAACTCGACAGTTCCACTTTGTAAATACTCAAAAATTTTGGGTTCGATTCGATTCTCGTTAGAATCGAACCGAACCGGACCATGTCCAGCCCTAGACTAAAAGGCGTTAGATATATATTCACCTTTCGAATCAGATTTTAGGAGTTTGATGGAAGAGGAAAATTGGTTATTAATGAAAGTAAGAAAGGCGTGTAACGTAGAAAAAACCTCACTTTTTGTACGAAGAAAATAAACCCATGTGAATAGACTAAAATCTCGTCTAAAAAAGTAACAAAATATTTATAATAAGCATGAGATACGACAAGTGCAAGATCCCAAACATCACTATGAACAATATCAAAAATGTGCGAAGCATGAGTACTATGAGGCGGGAACGGTAGAATCTTACTTTTACTAAGTTTACACGAAGCACAATCAAGAGAGATGAAATTGAAGTAACATTCTTATTACCAAGCAAACCAAAATTTAACATATGTTGTAACACATTAGAATTGGGATGACCCAATTTCTCATGCCAATCAAAAATATTAAAAGTTGTAGAATTACAAACAAAAGGAAAAGACGGATCAAGCTTCGGTGAAATAGGAAAAAGACGTCCATTTTTAGGTCTCCTCATGATCGTCCTCCCAGACACTTATGCATGTAGATGACAACCAGAAGAAGAGAAGGTCACAGTGCATTATTATCATCAAGTTAACCAATAGATATAAGATTAGTTAATAGAGTGAGAGATACCAAAACATTAGACAAGTATGGTGATATATTACCAACGGCTGAGATAGGAAGAGTGTTACCATCAGCAGTGTGCATATTGAGATGTCCAGTATATGGTCTAAGGTTACTAAGTAATAGTGGATCATGAGTTATATGATTAAAGGCATTTGAGTCTAATAACCAAGAAGGAGAAGTTAGTGGATTACCTGAGATACCCAAGGCAGAGAATGTAGAAAATAACCATTTGTTGGATCATCTCAGGAGTAAAGGAGTTTTGAACAAGGCTATTTGAGGTTGGAACTTGAGCCAAGACAAGTGGTGGAGTAGAACTTGAGGCGAATGTGGTAGCAACAATATAACTTGCTCCAATTTTACATGGATAACAAGTAGGACACCCCTTAATGACATTTCCAAGCTTCTTACAATAATTTCAAAAATTTTCTAGGACATTGAAAAGTCAAGTGACCAAATCCCTTACAGCTATAACACTGCACACTAGATATATCTCGGTGTTTGAATTTTCCATGAGCCATATTTATAGGAACCGGTGCTACATGATTCTGCTGTTGTTCCAAACAGGTATGAGTGATAAGACGTTGCTCCTCCCTTAGCAACCATGCAATGTTGGGATAGACACACGATTCATAAGGCTAAACCTGATGGGTTCGAATTCAGTTTGCAATTTCATAAGAAATTGGTTCCTTTTTGTGACTTTGTGTACAGTTTGGATAGCCTTCAAATTGTCAGGTGAAATCGAGGCATAGATGATATATGTGTACTTAGCCCAAAAATTAGAAAAACCCAAAAAATATTCTTCAATAGAATGTAAGTCTCGAGAAAAATTTGCCAATTCGAATTCTAACTGGAGTTGTCGAGTGTTGTTACTTTGAGTATAGACCTTCTTCATGTATTCTCACATCTCACGAGCTGATTTGTACGGCCTAAAATTAAGATAAATATGAGGATCAACAGATCCAATGATCCGGGCCATAATCTGTGAATCCTTAGTTTTTCAAGAAAGATATTCTCTTTTTACTTCTCTTGATCAGGACGGGAAAGATTTCCATCAATATGTCCCCACAAATCCCCTTTTACCTTCAACAAGCAACTGAAAGTGAAATGCCCATATAGAGTAGTTCATCCTAATAAAGCGAATGCAAACCGAATTAGTTTTCTCCATTTACATGATGAAATAGTGTACAAACCAAACCAAATTAATTATGCCCATAGGCTCAAGTCCAAGAAAATTAAAATAATGGCTTCAAAGATATAGCCAAGCAATAGAAGAAAGTCCAAAATTAGAAACCCTAGCTGAACTTCAAGCTTAAATAAATGCCCAACAGTGATTTATGTGGCCCAACAACAATCAACCCAAAACCAACTAAAAACAAAAGAAAAAAAGCAAAAGCCTAACAAACCAACCAGAGGAAATAAAAGACCAAAAAACACCCTGAGTAGCTCACGAAAAAGATGAGACAAACGATGGTTGAGGATTGTGACCTGTTCTGACCAAGACCCATGGCTAGCTTTATCGAGAAGTTGAAGAACAGGCTGATTCAACGAACACCAAGACACAAAGAACACAGGAAGAGGTTTTTTGCAAAACGAAGAAGGGGATTGTGAAGAATCTGATGACTGTGAGAAAACCAAGGTACGTCGACTATGAACAATCAATCGACCGTTGAAATCACAAGTTATGACCACCATGATGCCGACTATGATGAAACAAAATCGAGTGTCACTTATTGAAGAAAAAACGTAGCCCACACACACGAGAAAGATAGGAGAGGGCTCTAATACCATGACAGATTTTGCTAAATGTTTTCTCTTGCGTATTTCTTTCAATTTATAGAACGATACAAAACTACATAGGGAAAATATACAATAGAAATTAATCTCGATTTTGTGTGATAATTAACTAGCTATTCGAGGTAATAAACTAATTAGTTGAAAATAGACTCTAATAGATGATTCATGTAATGAGCTTTTGGTTGATGACTCTGAAGTCAGATGACTTTAGAGCATTGAGTTTTAGACATCCTTAGAGGTTTAATAACTCCTACGAAGAGAAGTTTCATATTAAAGTATCTCATATATATTTTTTATTTTCTACATAAATTTTTTCTACACTAATTAGTTTAATGCCCCTCATTGAACACTTATTTTCAAAAATTGAATCCTAACTTAAGATTTTTACATAATTTTCATCGTATCGACGTTAGACAATTCACACAAGAATTTACACACATGGAGTCCCCATTCTTATCAATATCTTCCTACAACAGTTTATTCATCTCCAAACTATTCTAAATTTGGTCTAAGGATGCAGAAAAGAATAGTGATTTGGGTATAGCATCTAGGTTATATTGATTCAACCTATCAAGTATATGAATCAACTTGTTTGTTGTTAATGTCTAACTTAATTCATGTGCCAACTAATATCAAGTCTTTCCTGGATAGTCATTAATCAATCTAAGCATTTAATATATTTACAGTTCATAAATCAATACATAACTTCAAATATATTCATCATTGTTGGCTAGGTTACCTAACCCATACAACCAAACAAAAGAAAAAATTGTTTTGAAATTTTTCAAATTTCTCGGTTTTTATTTTTTTATTTTATTTTTATTTTTCTCATGTATAAAGAAATAAACACACAACAATACACAAAGTTAAAACTTTATGTTTTTCGACCCACAAAATTAAAGTAGATATTGTCATCAATGTCTTAAAGTATAAGTAAGCATATAAAGGGGGAAGAAAAAGAAAATGACAGTCCTTGAATTTTTAAAGTAGCTTGTTGAAACAATGCATTTCATTCCTCAAACCGCTAAGCTCCTTCCTCTTGGTATTCAAGTACATGTCAAGGGTGAAAGAAAATAATCGTAAGAGTTAAAAACAAATGAAAATGTGATGTGTATTGTAACCATTTTTTTGGACGTCTCTAGTGTAAGTGTTATGCCCTAGGTCCAATCAACCTTGGACATAAATACTTTTAATATATAATTAATGCAATTTTATGGCAGATCTATTATTTAATTAATATTCAATTAAATTAAATAGTAGAGTTCGTAGATTCAAATTTTGATAATTTGTTAATCGTAAGGAATTGTGATTGTGAGATACAAAATACATATGATTGAATCTTAAATCGTCCGTGGTCGTAAGTAATAACGAGATACGGATATCGTTATTACGGATAGACCATCATGTGTGACATTTCTTACTTGTGAAGTAAGTAACTGATCTCACAAGCTAAAGTGTGGTGACAATTGAATGAACATGGATGTTTTGTTATAGAACAAAGTATTGGAGACTCGCCGAGAGATTTCACATAGATAACTATCTGAGTGTCAGTGGTTAATCTCTAACACAGTAGTGAAATTGGTCCTTTGACTTTAGGTCATCATAGTTCCTTATATGAGGACAGTCATGCTTCGACGTTGTCGGATGTTGCTCTGCTAAAAGCCGCTAATACAGCATTGCTCGAGTATGTCAAGAATCGTATGAAAGTTGTGAATGACCAATAGAGGATTTGTCACTCTTAGATAGTAGGAGATTATGATCTTCATTTCATTCAATTAAGTCGTTAGTGAAATCCTTGGCCAAGGTGTACCCAGTCGAAAAGGAGTTTTCGAATTATATTGACTTAATAGTGATATGAAAGATATGATCGATAATTGAGATTGAAACACTTTCATATCTCATAATTGATCGGATCATATTGACGAAGGGATTATCATTTCACGATAAATGAACGAGTATGGTTTTGTTATACCACGTGACATTTTTCATCACATGTATTGCCCTGATACATTACTAGATGTCAGGACGGGAAGTATGAATTGGTGATAAAGTAAAAGTGTGGTTTAATTTTTCAATCTTGATTAGATGAAAATAATATTTCACGTCGTTAGACATCATGATCGAAAATCTGATGGGTTATACACAAAAAGAGAACTGGAAGATTGTGATTTGTCAATAAATTAATTTAACAAGATTTAACAACCATTGGATAAGTTAATTAATTGGGTTGCTTATTTATTGGCCTGAATTAATTAATTGAATTAATTAATTCACGGACCGAATTTAATTAAATGGGTTAATTAAATGTTGGATCAGGCAAGACCAAGCCCGTTCGGGCTTATATAAATATGACTAAAGTTTTCAAAACCTATAGAGAATTCATTCTTGTTAGCACAAGAAGAAAAAAACTCTAATCCTACAATATTGTTCTCTTTGTGGATCATTGTTGGAGGCTAGACAACTGGACAGTTGTGGGTGGGGAATCAAGATCATTGGAACAAAGGAATAACAAAAGAGTTTGCAGATCTTGAAAAATGTACAATCTCTATCACAATTCCTCCTATATAAATACAAAGATGAATCCTGGTGAGAATTGAAATCTGTTTTATTTTTCGCTACGTATAATAAGTAGATTCCCAAAAGTGGTATTAGAGCATACTTTTTGTTTGTTAGAAATTGTTTTGCATGATTGTACAGTCAAAAGTTGATTGTTCATATTTTTTCTTAGATCTAGCAGTTAGAATTTATTTCTATTTTCAAAAACCTGTTTTGAATATAAAATAATTTTTTGGGTCAGAATTAAAAAAATAATAATAAATAAGGAAGGGTGCAAGGCGGTGCAGTTGCCGCTGGCAGGGAACTTGTAACACGAGATAGCGGCACTCGCTGCTATGGACAGCGGCGCGTGTTTGCAGCAACTGCTCCTGTATCACGCGGTAGGAAGCCGTTGTTGTTGGACAGCAACGACCTCCATGGTAGGAGCCAAGGGGTGGCAACACCGCCCTTGAGACCGGCGCCACAAAAGGGAAAAGAAAAAAATTTAGGGTTTTCAGTTTGATTTTGGGTGAATTGAGATGGGGGCTGAAGCTGTAAATTTTAAGATTTTGCACCCTATTCTGCAATTATGAAAAGGGTCACTCTGCAATTATTTTAATAAAGGGCTTGCCTGCAATTTTCGATATTGGGAGGTCCTAATTATAAATTTTAATCTTGGGTCAATTTGCAAATTTCAAAATTGGTTTAATTTTGAATTTTAAAATGGTTTTAAAATTATATTATAAATGGGTTTGACCTATAATTTTAATTTTGACCCAAATTAAAGTTTTATTTAAATTGACGACGTTTTATATTTTCGTTAAATTAGATTTTAACTTAAATTTTAAACTTTAACCCTATATTGAATTTTATTTTATTTAGGAGTGTTATTTTAGATTAAAATATTAATTAAATTTAAATTAGAGTTTGACTCTAATTTAACACTTAATTAAAATTTGATTTTAATTAATTATTCAACCCCGGATATATTCTAGAAATTAGAATTGGATTCTAATTTGACATTTAATTAAAATTTGATTTTAGTTAAATTGTCTTGCCCTAAATTTTTTTCCTTGAAATTAGAGTTGGACTCTAATATGTTGTTTAATTAAAATTTGATTTTAATTAAATAAGTTCACCATAAAATCTTGGAATTAGAGTTGGACTCTAATTTTGTTATTTAATCAAAATTTGGTTTTAATTAAAATTCGGTCATCTTAAATTTTGAAATTAGAGTTAGACTTTAATTTAATATTTAATTAAATTTTGATTTTAATTAAATAATCTCGCCCTATAATTGTGGAATTAAAGTTGGACTCTAATTCGATAATTAATTAAAATTTGATTTTAATTAAATATGCCCACCAATTAAATTAATTGATTTTTTTGATTAGTTAATCATTTAATTGTTTCGATCCATTTGTCTAAAATAGTTTAGACGACCTTAATTGCTAAAAACTTGAAACATGTTTGCATATAATATTAGATATCGTATAAGAATGCATTTATGTGATGAACGTATTACTATTGGATGATTATGGACTCGATCATATGGATGTGTTGATTGGTTAATTTTTATTCTTGTCGTTTTATGGATCTGCGAGCTCTTAATTGTTTTGGACCTGTAAGTTGATTATTATTGTTATTATTGTGGGCCTGCGAGCTTTTAATCATTTTGGACCTGTGAGTCAGTTATTGTTACTATGGGACTGTGAGTCCAATTTCATTTAGGCCTGCGTGCCAACTTGTATAGGATATATGTTGTAGCTGAACTAATTGAAAAAAAAAGAAGAGGAGGAGACCATGGAGATGGTGCATTGATATTGAGTCAATGCATACCCCCTAGAAATCGACCAACTAGTCTTCCTCATGGCTCGAGAAGACTAAATTATAAAAGTCCATAATCGTCCACACTATTACATTATATATATATATATATATATATGTTTATTTGCATGGTAGATGTATAATAAAATATATATGAATGTTACAATGAGACCTTGAATGCAAAACCCCTCAATAAAATATTAAGTCAATTTATTATTCGCCTTCCATCATTATAGTGAAAAAATAGAGTCTCAAATCGTCTTAGTTTGTTGAGTACACTCAAGGCCGGTCTATTAGGGATATATTTGACACTATGGAATGTTAAATATTTTCGAATGATGGATTCGACTTAACTGAAATTTGTCTTTTATTGAGTACATTTAAGGAGATAAATTTTAGAGGCATGTTAAACTAACACATATGATGTGTGAAGATAAGGAATTGTCAACTTAATAATCTAGGAGTTGTATGAATAAACAATTGATAATAGTATCTACCCAAATGTTTTATTAAGGCTTGTTGAATGCATTCAAGGTCCTAATATAACAAATGAGATCCCAGCCCACTGGGAATCAAGTATGGATTCCATAAATTTATGTGAGAGAGGGTCATAAATTTTAATTAAACAGTGGGAGCATAATTAATTTAATAAAAGTCCATATTAAATTAATCAATGCATTTTATATATCATTCTTTTTTCTTTTCGTCATTTATATATTGAATCTAGAGTAACCTTGTGTATTTGAATGGCATACTGGATGCCAACAACCAAACTATATTTTCTTGATTGGCATTACAATCTAAGAATTGTTCTCAAGTAAAGGAAAGTTGGTTGTCCTTAAGTAGCCCTTTCGAGAGACACCTAGTGATGACTCAATTAAGGAAAATGTGGCTACTATAATTAACATGGTGATGACAATAGTACTACAACATATATGATGTTTGCATTACGTCACCTAAGTTACAAAAGCAACTTGAGAGCACAGATGTTAACACATAATTCTTCATTACAAAGAGTTGTATGATAATAATCATGTGTGAAAGGATATAAGACTTTCAAACAACTATACCGGTGCAAAATGACAGAGCAATCTTCAATCAGTGCTCATGTATTGAAGATTATTGTCATTGAGAGGTTGTCTCAATGAGGTTCAGTCATGAACTATGAAAGTATTGACTTAGCTCTGCAATCTCTGTCAGAGAGTTATTCATAATAATTATGAATTATAATATGAATAAAGTTCGAATGCACATCTATTGAGTTTCTTAACATGCTTAGGACTGTTATGCCCAATATCAAAGTTAGAAGTAGGCAAGACATTGATTCCTCTAAGGGTATTAAGAGGAAGTCTAAATGGGCTTTGGGGAGAAGCATCCAATATGGCTAAGATGGTCAAAGCGAAGGACAAATACCAAGTCTAATGACCATTATTTTCGTTATAGAATGAAAAGTCATTAGAAGAAATATTGTAAGGCTTACGTCTGCTTCATAAGCTTATTAGCTATTTGATACCAGATGTAGATCTCATATTTATTTAACTATGGAGAAACTAGATAGAAGTAGACCACTGCAAAAAGAAGAAGTTGACCTACACATTGAAAATGAGCAAAGGTTGCTGCATTGCCTATAGGAGCATACTTCTTGTTATTACCTTTAGGCTTAGTATTGGAATTAGAAAAATGTTACTTTGCACCCACCATAACTGGAACATTAAATAAATTTCATGTTTGGACATGAATTGTTTTAATGTTGAGAACAATTGTTGTTCATGCTTATCTTAATTAAGCTTTTTATGGTATGGTAAACTACAAATAACATTTATATTCTAAATACTAAGCATTCTATAATGAGTATAAAAGTTAAAAGGCATAAAAGTGATAATCTAAATAATATCTAAAGCTGGCATTGCAGATTTGGTCATATAAATGAAATGCAATTCCAATATTACATAGAGACGTATATGTGAAGTCAATTGATTTTGAATCATTTGACAAATGCGAATCTTGCCCATTATGCACAATGACCAAATTTTCTTTTACTTGAAAGGGAGAAATGTCTGCATGATTACTAGTCTAATACATAGTGATGTATATAAACCCATGTCAATTAATTCTAGATAAGGTTTCTCTTATTTTATCACATTTATTGTGACTATTTCGAAAATCGACTATGTATATTTGATGAAATTGAAGTGTGAAGCTCTTGAAAAGTTTAAATGATTCAAGCTAAAAGTAGAGGTGAAGAGATTCTCACACTAAGATTTGATCAAGTGGGAATATTTTAAAGATGAAACTTTAGATTATCTAAAAGAGAATGGGATTCTCTTGCAGTCCGACTCTTCTACATATACTGCAACATTATGGTGTATCTGAAAGGAAGAATCGTAAACTATTAGATATAGTGCAATTAATAACAAGCCATGCAAATCTCCTAAACGCGTTTTGGGCTCATACACTTATTGCAGTGTGCTGCCCACTAAATCATGTCCCGTCTCAGTTGGTTAAAAGAACTCCATATGAGCTATGGAAAGAAAATAGTTCCAATTTATCTCATATAAAAGTTTGGGACCGTGACGCTTATTTAAAACGCAATGAATCGATAAGCTTGAGTATATATCCAATAAATATATATCTGAGAGATATCCAAAACAAATATTTGATATCAATTCCATTATTCCATTAAGAAAAAAGTGTTCATCTCACGAAATATCATCCTCTTAGAGAAAATATTTACTCTGGGAGAGGACAGTGGGAGCAAAATAGGACTTGAAAAAGTTCAAGAGTCCACAGATATAGTTAACCAAGTAGATGAATCTGAGTGTGATCCCATATCTGATATGGGGTATACTCTTGATCTAGAAGTA